>NC_143012.1:74299691-74659691 GCF_055824585.1 Amblyomma mixtum | reverse complement strand
TGGATGGATGGATGGATGGATGGATGGATGGATGGGTGGGTGGGTGGGTGGGTGGGTGGGTGGATGGGTGGATGGGTGGATGGGTGGATGGGTGGATGGATGGATGGATGGATGGATGGATGGATGGATGGATGGATGGATGGATAGGAGCACCCTTTTTGAAACGGCGTGGTGGCAATTGCCACCATGCTCAGCTTTTCTTTCTTTATCTTTGTTCAGCTGAGTTGTCAATTCTCCTCGGCGGCTAGGACGATGAACACTATCATTAATGGGATGTTTGGGTCACAGATCAAAACTTTATCTCACTTACCTAGTGTTCGGCGTGAATGTGGGCGGTAGTTTTTGGTTACGAAGTAGTACAATTGCAGGAGCACCAGGACATCATTGATTCACGTTAAAAGCACAGAAACATCGAATATCACCTAATATTCTAAAAGATATGCCAAGAGGTATTTATCCTAGCTCTGAAAGACTTCTCATCTTCCAAACAGTGATATGAGAATTATTTCTGGAGCATGTTTGTACGGGAACACTTCTCGCATGTGGAAAAGTGAAATACTTTAGTTTGCAGCTCGATCCTATAGTTTTCAATAAACTATCTGCGTTCAGGAAATTATTCACAATATATACTATTAAAGAGAAAGTACAATGACATATGAGTCACTGAGCTATGGGAATGATTCTCGACGCTGCGCCCTTAAAGCCCCACCTCGATGGACACTTCCCAGGCGTACACGCGAAGCGCCTGCGCGCCCAGCACGCGCCGCGACGGGCGTCGAAAAGTGGCATTCACCTCCATGCTCCTGGTGCTGGCTCGCTCCCCCTCCCGAGCCGACTGAAAGGATGTCAAGCCGTGAACAAAAGATGGTTGGGGGCGCTGAAAGGACGAATTAAACCGCGAAGAAAAGTTCGGGGAACACGAAGCTATGAAGAAAAGAGTCCTCGAGAGCCCCGCGGTCCTCCGATTGTTGTCAACCGGACCCCGCTTCGGACGCGCGCGCTAGCGCCCGTGCGCAGGCGCCGATATCTGACATGCACAGATATCTGCGCCCCGCTCGCGCCTGCTCGCGCGTAGCGCCTCGCGCATGCGCAGACAGGCTCCAGCGTACGCCCGTGCGCGTAGGCGCTCCGCCCGTACGCCTCGGAACTGTCCATCGAGGTGGGGCTAAAGTCATACCTCGTTAATGGAGTTGCAAAACTACTGCCCTCTGACTCGCATGTGGAGCAATAAAATATGTCTCGAATGCTTTATAGACGCACTTTAACCTGATTGCGTCGCTCTTATCCACGAGGGGGAGGAAAGGATCAAGGATATAGCTGCCATCCAATACCACTTCATAAATGAGAACTGCTCATAATGAAGCAGTGGCGCAGCGAGAAATTTTGTTCGAAGGGGGGGGGGGGGGGCGTCCAGTTGCAGCGCGGCCCCCTCATCGAATTTGTGAAGGGATAATACGCAATATTAATAACTGCATTGCCGTATTGACATTACCATTGAGTATTATATAACGCTACGACTGTCTGGGCAAGTGAAGTATATTTTTTTAAATAAAGGAATGCATTCGTATGTCTTAAAAACCGTGGCAGATATAATTGACACCAATGCTTCTATATTTCTGGGTATTTTATAAGTAAAGAAAATATCACACGAAGTGTAGAACTCTATCAGCCCGAAACCAGCAAAGAAGTGCATGCCGCCGTAATTAAAAACGTAAAGGCCATGAAATTAGCAAGTATAAAGGACAAATATTCAATAGATCTTTGTCGTTCAAGACCCTTTACATTTTTGCGCATATACAAAGGCCAGGAAAAATCACAACGACGCTGTCCTTCGTTTCAGTACACGGCGTTTCAGTAGGTCATCTATT
The DNA here is from genome assembly GCF_055824585.1 of Amblyomma mixtum. Classification (NCBI taxonomy): domain Eukaryota; kingdom Metazoa; phylum Arthropoda; class Arachnida; order Ixodida; family Ixodidae; genus Amblyomma; species Amblyomma mixtum. The sequence continues at coordinate 74,657,823 of NC_143012.1, read as the reverse complement.
ACGAGTAATTGAGCTGAAAGTTCACTCGCAACAACGAGCACGTGTATAAATGAGGAGTTCAGCAAAATATGCAATAGAAGTGCGAAGATAAAATTTGTTATTAGAACTTCATCAAGGACAAAAAAGTGTCAATGGAAAGAATGTCACTGTATGTTTATACAAAACTTCGCAACAAGATATTTGAGTACACGTATGTCTCAAATCTACGCGTCTAAGCAAAAGTAACTCTATGCAATGCGTCAAACAAGGACAGTAAACATCTTGCGGAGTCACAGCTAATAAACTTTACACACAGAAAGACAGACTATCTAGGCAAGAACAAAACTATGATAGCTGAAGTTGCGACATGTACTTGGGTCATGCTGTAGTCGCAGACAACACCATATGGTTGGAATCATAAAGGAACAATGCAGAAATCAATAAGAAAATACGAATTTTTTCACTGCCTTCACGGCGACAATTATTCTTCACCCATAATTACAGGAGGGTATTCCTTTGGTTCAAAGAAAAAGTAAAAGCAGTTAGCTGAAAAGCAAAGAGAAGGAAAAGCGAAAGCCACGAATAATACCACAAGTTTAAATTCTCAATATGCGAGTGTACATGCTGAGAAACGCCGCGTGGGCAGGGCTTCCAGTAAGCCAGGCTAATCAAGATCGGTTATTAATGTCCTCAAACTTTCCGTATTTGCATGGTAATTTGCCACGAAATCCAACCAGAGTTATCAATGTTCACTTCAAAATGTCTTTTTTAGTCTGAAAATGGTATTATAAGTGATATAATCCAGAATTACTTCCAACGCCAGTGGTTGTTTTGGTCAGCGATGCGTGACAGTTCGGAAAAATTTCGGGGTGGTGGGGGGATGGGCGGCTGAAGCCGCATAAGAACCCCCCCCCCCCCCCCCCCGTTCTCTGGCTATACCCCTATAATGAAGCAACTAAAGCAATTTTGTGGCCTCTGCCAAGCAGTAACAACAAAGTGGAGATCATGGATTTGATATCAAATTTATGGGCCACACCCCCCGCCTGCGCTCGATAGACATCGAACAGCCTCTACAAAACATCCGTTCATGCTCGCTATTCGCCTTTTCTTCGCATGTGATGTCCGATTAGTTAGAATAGACTCAAGTAGTAAATCTGTGCCATTACCCATCTATCAAATTTTTTCTGCTCAAAAATGGATACTTCAGTCAGATCAAGATTATTTTATTCAGATAAAAATTACAATATTTGCGAGTTCAAGACTGCCTATTGTGAGGTGAACAAATATGAGGTGCTCGGAAATCTTTCTCAAAGCCTACAGGTGTTTCCAGGATTGCGGTGAGTTGCATCCCCACTTTAGCCCCTCACCTTGAGGCAGAGGCGGCTAATCAGCTCTACCACGAATGCGCACGATGCTATGCCGCAACCGGTCACATAGGCGTACATGTAATCATAAAACGGCATGTCAAACGACACCAGAACACTTTTGTCCGTGGTCCCCGGAGTTAGCCTTCCAGCTTTCGCAGCGATGATACCATGCTCTTCCAAGGCCAAAATCAGCCGGCGGTGCTGGTGTCTGCATGTGAATGGGATAAATTCAACACAACAGAGTCTGCCTTAAGTTGTTTAGTGATGGAACAGGTGTAGGCGTCTACAAAATGCGTCGTGAGTGCCGCGTCATGCAAACTGCACCGACAGACCCTCATTCTGACGTACCGTTCGAGCGGTGCATACAGAAATATGGGAATAAGCAGTTCGTGTGGCACGAGAAATGTGCGGAAATCAAAATCCGCACAGAAAATAAGCTTTATTTGATATGCGGTGGAACTAGAATATCGGCCATCAGAAACGTGGAGGGTAACGAAAAGGGCTGAGCTTAACTTAAGACCAACGCAGCGAGCTGTGGTTTGGTTTATGGTTAATGGCAGAGGGCAAAAAGTTGGGCAAGTTGGTAAACATTCATGATGGGTTCCAAAGCGCGACAAGACGGAGACGAAATGAAAGGAACACACACGACAAGCGCTTACTAGCAACAAAAAACGTTTATCGCCCCAAAGCGACTCAGGATGATGTTCTTTAACGTGCACTGATGATGTTCGTAATTCAATTTTGATGGTGTCCGTAAGGTTTTCGAATAGTTTTCTTGGTTGTCCTCAGTCTTCCGCATCATCTTCTAACAGTGAGCATGGATATATACATAGAACTTAATTTTTACTTTTTGTATTTTTTTATATTCAGCCCGTAAGACTCCCCCTTTTCCGTGGGCTTTTCATATGAGATAAGGACGAGCACGAAAATTATTATAATCATCTTGGCCAAAGTTTGAGTCGAGTCGCTCGTAGTCGTTATGCGTTCCATGTACAGTTCCCTATACTCTGATTGTCGATTTCACTATTTGAACCAGCGGTCGTCGGCAAGGGAGCTGGGAACTGGCAGTGCTGCAGCAAAAAATATGGACCTGCTCCAACAACATGGCCGGTTAAACCGTTCGACGACTTGTGGGCACGTACGCGATAATGCTCGGTAAAGGTAAAGGATTCGTCAGAAAAGGAGACTTCTACAGTAGCTTTATGAACCAAAGCAATTTATGACTTAGTCTGCCAGATAATTGAGGAAAGGAAGCATTATATGATACACCGCTATTTCATACATTTTCTATGAAGGCGAATTTCTAGAGGCCCGAGTACTGTGCGATTTCAGTGCACTTTAGAGAACCCCTGGTGGTCGAAATTTCCGGAGCCCTTCACTACGGCGTCCCTCATAGCCCGAGTTGCTTTGGAACGTTAAACCCCACAAACCGAACCAAACCAAACCAAACAATTTTATTGTTATACTCTGCTACTGTCGTAGTTTGGGGTTTAACGTCCCAAAGCTACTCAGGCTATGAAGGACGCTGTAGTGAAGGGCTCCGGAAATGTTGACCACCTGGGGTGCACTCACATTGTACAGTATTGGCCTCACATTGGCCTCAGTATTGGCCTCACATTGGCCTCTAGAATTTTGCCTTCATCGCAATTCGGCCGCCGTGGCCGTGATCGAACCCGCGTCTTTTGGGTTAACAGCTGAGTGCTATAACAACTGAGCCCCCGCGGCGGCTGCATTTGTGCTGTTGCAATCTTTAAATATTCCACATTATTAAAATTCAGGTTTGGTGAAGAACATCGCCAGTGCTTGCAACGCCTCTTCGTTAAGCCCCTACCTTTCTTGGGCTGTGAAGGCACCGGTTTTAATTTATTGTTTTAAGATCCCCATTTCAATGTTCCCTAAGATCAAGTTACTCAAACATTAAGTGGGGGCTATATTGTATTGAAATTCCCAGCTTTACCACACCGCCACCAGTACCTATAACTGCAAAGCGAATAAGGCAAATTTTTTTATGTGCTTAAGTTAAACCAACTTGAACAAGGGAGCAGTAAAAGATGAAGAAAGCACGAGGTTTCCGCTTTTCTTTCTTTTCCTTGAGCGACATAAACAGCGAATTATTTGCTCAAAACTTGAATGATGTCTTGGTTTTCCTTGTTGCTGCACTTCGGGAAAAATTACCGTTCAGAAAATGGTTTTTTATATTATCAGTTGAACCTAACGTCAAGAGGTTTCAGTCGAACATATTCTCACCTTGTGAGAAGCTGGCCATGCGCTGCTTGCCAGGCTACACCGGTCATGAATTTCTGCTCTCCAACCGCAAGCCGCCGCCCCACTGCGATGGATATATGCCGCTTGTTGCACAAGATAACACCCGCATGCGTTCCAGACTGAATTCTCGTAGTGCAGTCCCGCCACACATGGTCAGTCGTGCAGTTCCGGCCGCAGCGGTTGAGTGATCTGCAAAGCGCTTGTAAATAAGTCAGATTCCAGGGCGCTTTCTGAATGCGATTCGCAATGAAGGTATTGATCCATGGCCTTATCTTCTCCGCATCGAGCAACGCTGCCAGCTCGTCGATGTCTCTAATCTTGCCCGAGTACTCTGGAATACTGCGCGAAGCAGTGACGACAGTTTGGGTGAAATTCAAAGGAAAGAAAGCACCGATCATCCACACACTCATCAAGACTCTCATGGATGTAGTGCGTGAATTCAAGCACGGAGGAGGACTGCGACCGAGGTATGAGCTCGCCAGAAAACTAACGGCAGCTGATAGGTTTGAAGGCTCGTTGGGAAGAAAGCGCTGTTGGAGACACATTAATATGAGGAACAGAACAGCAAAGGGCGCCAACAAGGCTGAGAGCTGGAAAAATGAGCGCCAGTTGCTTATAAATGAAGGACGTAAGGGGCCGCTACGACTTACCATCATACAGAGGGAGACTGGTGGGAATGGAGCGTAGGCATATTGAAAACAGTTCGAAGAACAGTTGGGTCCATGTCCGCCAAGGACAAAATCGACGCGCCTGTCCATGAGCAGAGAATCACTGTCCGACTTATTGTTGCATCGCTCAACCAGCGTGTTGTTTAATGTTTCGTAGGCCTCTTTAACAGAAAGCACACGTTCATCTGGAAAGTTTATGCACGATTCGGCAGGTTTGTCAAATACTGTGTACTCAAACTTTCTGTGCTTGGGATATGTGCCAGCAGGAATCAGCGGTTTGGAAAATCCTTCTTTAGTACTCAAAAACACCTTCCGCATTTCGCAAGTCTTGTGCCCTTCAGATGGCGCATTGATCTCTCCTTCGGTGACCGTAATTACCTTTCATGAATGACCAGGAACTTTCTGTAGCACGTCCTTGTGGTTCTGAACTGAAAAGACCCAGTGAACATTCGAGTGGTACTTTTTGAATCGCGCAATCTCATGATATATACAAGTCGGAAGTGCCCTGTTCCAAGGTATGAAAACGGAGCCTTGTTTCGGAAACTGGACGGGCTGAGTTACGTATTCAGAAAACTGTTCGTAGCACTTGCCGCCTTCCATGCATGTCCAGAGTGTGACAGGTACGGGGATGACTGAAATAAGCTTGCCGATGCGCTGAGTATCTTCACGACTACAGAGTAAAGCCACACGGTATGATGGCGAGCTCATAGTCTTCATTACATCCAGCAACAATGGACCAACTTCTGACTTTATTACGGGAGCCGAAAAGCACAGGAAAAAGACAACCTTGCCATAAAGGTGCAATACGGACCCCATTCGTGCGGTTGCGGGTCACGACTTGCACAGAGGGACTAAAAACGCCGATCGTATACGGAAGGTAAGATTAGAAGCGTTTCCTAAAGAAAATTTGCTTCAAAAACCAGATAAAAAAGTACTGCTAGAAAACTGAAAGAGCCTAACAGGATCCGTGGTATGTGAGGTAGCGCAAAATGGGACAAGGGACCGAGCAACAGGAAACATGAAAGCCTACCAGGAAAGGTAGATAGGTACTGACGACTACCTTATGGAAAGAAGCATGCCACTGAGAAGAGTCTGTGGCGTGTGAACAAGAACCAGTCTCATCGATGATAACAATGCCCTCGCATTGTGCCTTATCGCGTTTAACAGACCGCCGATCGCTTTCTGTATGCTTTCTTCGCAGGAGGGCTGTTTTGAGGTCCCCTAAGCGCTGAGTTGTCGATAACGGCTTCGCTTACAACACTATTACCGAGACAAAACCATCTTTTGGATTCACCACTGAAGGTATTCGCGTGTCATGTTTCCTGAGGCTGCCAGCACTCAAAGAAAGCAATTGCGCAAAAAGCCTATCATGTAAAAAGAGCAAAAAATGCAAACGGATCTGTTTGGCTGTTCAAACAACGATAACGCTAGCACAAAAACATGTACTCTAACATGTGGTGCTAAGACGATTCTCATTTCTCTAAGTGCAGCGAAGAAGCTTCAAAAGCCTGTCTCGATCAGCGCCTTGAGCAGTTTCAGGGCAAGCATCTATTTTTTGTCCTCTAAATGAAGTAGCATAAAACTCTTCATGTCCCTTTAAGTAGGCACAAGTCGCCAAGGGTGGAGCGGTACTCGCTATGATTAACCACATAATTATGTCCTTTTTCTGCTTGCCGGCCGGATACGCTAAAATGGCGCTGCTGAGGACCCACTTCTTCAGTTCATTCTAATACTAAAATACGTCAGCTGGAGCCCTTAAGGTTGCGGCTATACGTGCTTCTCATTCGAAAGAGAAAAAGAGCGAAGTAATGTAATGAACGGCGCCAACGACGGCGCAGGAAACGTTTTTTTTCGACATGTGGAACTAACGCCTTCCTTTTAAAAGAAAACGAATCACATCAATAAACTACCATGTTTTCTATTAGAAAAACTTCTGACGTGTTATTTTTTGCAGCTTTCATTTGTTCTTTGCGCTATTCACCACGTAGTGCAGCCTTGACAACTTCAGCTGCGCCCAGAAAACGACACTAAGGTCACATTAGCGTGTAATCTTCTGAACACATATTTGCTAGTCGGAGCTCAATTGGCACCTACACTAGTCTCACCTCAGACCCTACGTGGATTCTGCTCGGAACTTTGAATTTGTGTCTAACCCATTTTTACCATGCGCTCAGCAAGACATGCCACTCTGCTAATTAGCTAGCTGATAGTATTAGTTCGGAGAACCATCAAACGTACCATCGAAGTCATATTAGGTGGCACGTGTTTTAACAAGACACACTTAGCATATACAGAGCTTTCCATGTGTACTATGTTGGAAATAGAACTGAATACGAATGCAAATAGTAGAGCTGAATTATTCTGAGGATCGATTCTTTTAACCTAAAGATATCCATCCGGGGTATATGAAAGGTTGGTAAACGAAAGATAATCTGGATGTACTGTGTATGACGAGACACGCATCTAAGACTTAATGAAAGAGCGGCCGCCCAGTATCGCCTTTTCAAAACTCTAGTACTCTTTCACTAGTCGTTGATTGCCTCAGACATCACTCCTGAAAAGAAAGGAAAACAGCCCTAAAAAATGCCGGAAGTCTTATCGACAAATTCTTCGTCACAGCGCAAAAAAATTCCATTTACCTTTAGAAAGTAAATGCTTCCAATCAGATAAATAATGATGTCAAACTTTGTTGAAGGCCAACATACCAGGCGCTTCACCTAAGACTTTGCACTGCTTGTACAAATAGGTTTTTCGAGTTACAGGAGCGATTTCTCCGGCACAGCGTTGTCAGAGGTGTAATACATCAGGATACAGCTAAGGCGTGAAAATTTGTAGGCCGGTGAACTTCTAATGCATACATTACTTTCTAACTCTTACCGTTCGAATCCTTATTACTCAGAGGTGTGTAGCCCACCCTAAGTGATATAAATATATATTTCAGAATTTAAAAAAGGTGGTTACCGCCCCCGCTTTGGCCTTTCAAATAATGCCTCTTTCGCGCCGAAATATAGGCGCTCTCGGAAGCCTGCAGGGAAAAAAATTTCTCTATTGTAGGTGACTCGCCGAAATAGCCAAATGTAGGGCAGTAAACAGTGGCTTCGAGTATTTGCCATATGTGCCCTACCCAGCTCAGGTACCTCTAGAGTGTAGAATGGCATTGCTGGGTCTTCTAGAATATGTCATGTTTGTTGGATCAGGCAGCCAACCCTAACCGAGTTTTCGAAATTCCAAAAAGTTATTTGGATAGTATTTTTGGTGCGCTAGACGCCTCTATTTATTTATTTATTTATTTATTGGAAATACCTGCAGCGCCCGAAGGCATTATTGCAGGGGGGATGAGGATACATAACAGGAGATTAGGCCGGAAAAAAAAGAGGAAGAAAAAAAAAAGCAATACAACAAGGCATGACACAGCAAGTACAAAATGAATGAAATATGAAACAACAAAAAGACATGACGAAAAAAAAAAGAAAGCCAACTGCGCACTCATACATCCGACAGCAACGCGCGGAACATAGACTCTGAACGCAATTATGATGTTTACAATGCCTAAAAAGGAAGTCTTTCAATATTGATTAACTAGACTGCTAGTTAGGGGAACACTGCCGATATATTCTCGTTGGAATTCCAGAGTTCGTTTAAGTTATTGTCATGAAGACGAAGTTAGCAGTGCTGCGGGAAGGAGCGCTCGCGCTAAGCCGATGGTCGTTAAAATCATCTCTGTCATCGATCGTCACACTTTGTTCTTCGATTGGTGGCGATGTAACAATATAAACCCTAAGAAAACAAAAAGTTTAGCTCATTGCGGCTCTCCTCGATCAAGAAAATGAGCGCTGAACTGCTTCAATCACATAAGAAGCAACAGGCTGTGCTACAAGTTTGAAAGGCCTCTATTTATTGCAACGCTGAATGTCCCAAAGACAATGCTGCACACTACGGATCCTGCGCTAAATCTTGTACGCTGATCTAAGTGGCGTCGAAGATAGCCTAGCGAGAGGGGGAAGAAGTTTTCATATAACAGACGTGTGGTCCGTTCCCGACGCTAGTGACGCAGCAAAGTCGAGGGAAGAGCGCCCGCCCTCTCCCAAACTCCAAGCAGCGGCCGCAAGTGAGGTAAGATAGCGTGACGGCCGCTAGGAGGGCAATGAACGTTATCAGTAATTGGATGCGTGGGTCGGAGATCAAAAGGTCACTTACCTAGTGTTCGGCGTGAATGTCGGCGGAAGTTTTTGGTTACGAAGTGGTACTGTTGCAGGAGCGCCCCGCCACGGTGGCTCATTGGTTACGGCGCTCGGCTGCTGACTCGAAATACGCGGGTTCGATCCCGGCCGCGGCGGCCGAATTTCGATGGAGGCGAAATTCTAGAGGACCGCGTAGTGTGCGATGTCAGTGCACGTTAAAGAACCCCTGGTAGATGAAATTTCCGGAGCCTTAAACTACGGTGTTCCTCATAGCCTGAGTTGCTTTGGGACGTTAAACACCAATGAACCAACCAATTGCAAGAACGCCAGGACATCTCAGATTCCCGTTAAAAGCAGAGAAACATAAATAAATTCAAATTATATACATATGCCGTGAAGTATTTATTCCAGCTACGAAAGACTTCTGCGCATCGTCCAATCAATATTAGAACGGTTCCGGGAACATATTTGTACAGACACACCTCTGGCACGTGGAAAACTGCAACATTTTAGTTTACCACGGTATCCAACAGTTTTCATTAAAGTATCTGTGTGCCGGAAATTATGTTATCAAAGAGAAAGTGCAGTAACATATGAGTCACTGAGCTATGCGAATGATTCTCGCCGCTGCGCCCTTAAATCATACCTCGTTAAAGCGGTTGCTTGCAAAACTACTGCCCTCTCACTCACATGTCGAGCTATACGATGTGTCTCGAATGCTTTATAGACGAACTTTAACCCGATTGTGTAGCTGTTATGCACGATGGGGCCGAAAGAGTAATGGAGATCGCTCCGTCCAGTACCAGTTTAACGCATCCACAAAAGGAAACTGCTCATAATGAAGCTACTAAAAAATTTTTGTGGTCTTTCGCAAGCAGTAACAACAATGTAGAAGTTATAGGTAGGATGATAATTTCATAGACCACGACCCCATGCCTGCGCTAGATTTACATTGAAAAGCCTCTACAAAACAGTTGTTCATGCTCGCTAATTGCCTTTTCTTCGCATATGATGTCCGATTAAGAATAGACTCAAGTACTAAATCTGTGCCATCACCATCATTCAAATTCTTCCTTCACAAGAAGGGATACTTCAGTTAGACCAAGATTGTTTTATTCAGAAAAAAGCGACAATATTTGCGAGTTCAACACTGTGCCCATTGTGAGGTCAACAAATTCTAGGTGCTCGGAAATCTACCTGAAAGCCTACGAGGGTTTCCAGGGCTGCGGTTAGTTTAACAGAGTACACTGTGGGGCCAGTTGGTCATACATAATCTGAACGAACAAACGTAGCGTTTTAACAAGACACAGAAAGATGAGGACAGGACGGGGCTACATGTAGCCCCGTGCTGTCCTCATCTTTCTTTGTCTTGTTTAAACGCAACGTTTCTTCGTTCAGATTCTGCGGTTAGTTGCATTTCCTTTACGGCCTTACCTTGCGACAGAGACGGCTAATCAGCTCTACCACAAACGCGCATGAAGCTATGCCACAACCGATCACATAGGCGTACATGTAATCATAAAACGGCATGTCAAACGACGCCAGAAGACTCTTGTCCGAGGCCACCCCTGTTAGCCTTGCAGCTTTCGCAACGGTGATACCATGCTCTTCCAAGGCCAAAATCAGCCGCCGGTGCTGGTGTCTGCATGAGAATGCAAACGTAGCTACCCCCGGCGCTGTGGCAAAACAAATTAGCCTGTTCTGACGAGCAACGTGCACTGGAGAGGTTGCTTTGCCGGCAAGCTTCTCGAAAGCGCATGTATTTTGCCGCGAAATTCAAAAACTGATACGCACATGATTTACCGTGGGCTACACTCATCTCAATAATTAAGTAGCATAACGGCAATAGTTAAAAAGTGAATTTTTTAGTATTAGTTAACTATCCTGCTAGTTGACACGTCTTAACTTTATTCTGTTGTACTACACCGCTGAATATACTAAGCCGAAAAAAGCACCCTTCTGAAAGGTGTAAAGTATTGGGTGACACACCCTGTATACGGGCCAAATACATGTATGATTTATTCCTACGCGGGGCCGGGGGAATGCGTGTAAGACGAAAGTGTAACAAAAATGTTTGCCTCTAAAGGCAAACTTTTTAGCGCACAGTCGGCTATTGATCCTAATTCTCTAATTAATCGACGGTAGAGCGAGCAGGTTTGTCTGCGGCGCAGACTTAATACCTAACGCGACCGTCTCGGCACGTGAGGGTATCGACCGTCGGTGGTCTCAGTAAACATCCCTGCCGTGCCTGCAACGCGCACGAGGCGACCATAGCCAGCGTCAACGGCTAGCTTAGCGCGTGCATATCCCTTTGTCACCGGAAGTATTTACTGAAATCTTCAACGCCCAATCGATTTTTGTATTTCTTTGCTTGTGCACGTCGGTGCAACTTCGCAAAGACAGAGGACTACAGAGGCTCTACTGTGTTCAAAATGAAGCTTAAAGTCGAAAACAGTTGTTGCTTTTCAGTGCTACGCCATGGCGTGATACACGTCCTTTATGCTTCTTATTCAGCCCTCCGTCCTGTAAAAATGCACCCTTCAAAAACATAGAAACGCCCGCCCTACCTGGAAAGCGCATTTAATGTACCAAAGAAAGTCTCTTTAATACTTTCTGAGACAGATACGGCCCCAGTTCCTTTCCTCAAAAACCCATTTAACTTCATGCTATCTCATCAATATCTGCTCAACAGACTTTCAAGGTTCGTTTATGATATTGTCAAGACGAAGAAGACGGCAGTGGCGAGGAGCAATGCGCTCGCACTAGGCCGGCGACTGTTATTATCATCTTTTTGCCATCGTTCATCACGTCTCATTCTGCGGCTGGTCGCGAAGTAACAATATAAACCCTAAGAAACCAAAAAAAAAATTAGCTCATCGCGGCTGTCCTAGGTCAAGAAAATGAGTGCTGAAATTCTACAACATATAAGAATTAAGAGGCTGTGCAACAAGTTTGAAAGGCCTTTATTTATTGTAACGCCGAATATCCCACAGGCAATGATGCATAGCAGGGATACTGCGCTAAATGTGGTACGCTGATCGAAGCGGCTTCGAACATAGCGTAGCTAGAGGGGGAAGAAGTTTTCATATAACAGACCTGTGGTCCGTTCCCGACGCTATAGTGACGCAGCATAAGTGGAGGCAAGAGTGCCCGCTCTCTGCCAAACTCCAAGCAGCGCCCGCAAGTGAGGTAAGGAAGCGTGACGGCAGCTGGGACTATGAACGTTACCAGTAATCGGCTGCGTGGTTCAGAGATCAAAGCGTTATCTCACTTACCTAGTGTTCCGCGTGATTGTAGACGGAAGTTTTTGCTTACAAAGTGGTCGAATTGCAGGAGCGCCAGGACATCTCTGATGCCCGTTAAAAGCATAGAAACCTAACTATCACTTAAAATTCTGTAATATATGCCCAGAGGTATTTATCCCAGCACCGAAAGACTGCTCATCGTCCAAACAGTGATATTAGAATGGTTTCCGCTACAAGTTCGTACGGGAGAACCATTCTGGCATGTGGAAAAGTGAAATAATTAACTTTGCCAATGAATCTAATAGTTTGCATTAAACTATCGACGTGCAGGAAATTATTCATAAAATATAATATCAAAGAGAAAGCGCAATGACATATGAGTTACTGAGCTATGCGAAAGATTCCCGACGCTGCGCCTTTAAGTCTTACCTCGTTAAAGCAGTTGCTTGCAAACCTACTGCCCTCTCACTCTCACGTGGAGCTATACAAAGTGTCCCGAATGCTTTGCAGACCAACTTTAACCTGATTGTGTTGTTGTCATCCACGAGGGGGCGGAAAGGGTCATGGAGATAGCTGCCGTCCAGTACCATTTTAACACATTCACGAAAGGAAACTGCTCATAACGAAGCAACTAAAGCAATTTTGAGGTCTCTCGCAAGTAGTAGCAACAATGTACAACTAATAAGTGGAATATCAATTTTATGGACCAGACCCCCTGCCTACGCTCAACAGAGATCGAACAGCCTCTACAAATTATTCGTTCATGCTCGCCATTTGCCTTTTCTTAGTATATGGTGCCCGATTAAATAGAATAGACTCAAATACTAAATCTGTACCATTATATAGAATTCAAATTTTTTCTGCACAAGAAGGAGAACTTCAGCCAGATCAAGATAATTTTATTCAGAAAAAAGTGACAATATTCACGCGTTCAACACTGTGCCCATCGTGAGGTGAACAAATTTCAGGTGCTTGAACATCTTTCTCAATGCCTACGAGGGTTTCCAGGGTTGCGGTTAGTTGCATCCTCACTTCAGCGCCTCCCTTTGCGGCAGAGGCGGCTAAGCAGCTCTACCACAAATGCGCAAAAAGCTATGCCGCAACCGAGCACATAGGCGTACATGTAATCATAAAACGGCATGTCAAACGACGCCAGAGGTCTCTTGTCCGGGGCCACCGGAGTTATCGTTGCAGCTTTCGCAGCGATGATACCATGCTCTTCCAAGGCCAAAATCAGCCGGCGGTGCTGGTGTCTGCATGAGAATGCAATAAATTCAGCCCAACAAAGTCTTGCCTAAGTTGCTTAGTCACGGAACACGTGCAGGTGTGTGCGAAAAGCGTCGTAAGTGCCGCTTCATGCATACTATACCGACGTATCCTTATTGAGTTGTTCCGTTCGAGCGGTGCATACAGAAATATAGAAATAACGAGTTCGTGCGGTACGATAAATGTGCTCAGATCACCTATCTGGGGCCAAGGATTCGGAAAACTACTCTGATTTACATCGCATTTCAATAAAAGCTACTGATCTATTTAACAAACTACATAGTCCTCTATACTATCAACAGGTAATTGATAAGAATGGTGCCATCGGGTGCCAAAAGGAAGAGAGGATTTAATCAGAAATGAGTGGAACATATTCAAAGATTACTGTAGTGTTAGCACATTCATGAATCATTTCTTTACTGTCCTGTAGATTAGTTTGAAATCTGTTTGAAAAAAAAAATCGTACAAGCTACTATTTTTAACGATAAAAAGATTGCGTGTCTTGGTGCTAGCTCATACGCTTAACACGGACCACCAGAAGCTTTAATATCAAATGTTTCGACTGATGCTCAGATTTCCCTTGCATTTTTTGTAACTCAACTGTAAGAACTGTCGCACTTATTTATCGATGGACGAGAGAACGCTTGGGTAGAGAGAGTACGTTGTTTATAAAGAGAGAGGTAAAGATCAAGACAACGCGAGAACTCTGCGCGTCTGCAATATATAAAACGCGATAACTCAAGTATGCCGACTGCTGTGTCTACGCTGTCAAAGAAGCACAGAAAAAACCAAGCGAAAAAAGAGATATAGTATAGATATAGAGATATAGTAGAGATATAGTAAGGAACACTCGCGGTGCCCCATACAGAGACAGGGTGTTCGAATTTTTATTGTAGCAACACAATAGACTGCTTGCTGTGGCGTCAACATTCATGTTTCTTCAGCTGGTATCTGCCTCTTCAACTTCCTTTATTACTCGCTAAGGGTGTTTAAATATAAATGAAGGCGCTTCACACTGGGAAAAGCAGCCTGGCACTAATAGGGCTGAGCAAATCATGCTTTTAAAACGAACCTTGGTAAGAAATTCAGGTTGCAAGGAATGGAAACAATGTCATGTTCAGGAGAGAAAGACGCCGCTTGCCGCAAAAACGGTAGTTTCCTAAGCTTGTAAACGTCAAAGAATGAAATTCTAACGTCTCCTCCACCGAGTGTTGTCGCTAGGATGCAGGAATGGGTGAAGCATGCTTTTTTCGCGAATCTGTGTTGCTAGGCTACATTATCACTCAAAGTCACGTCAATAATGTCAATAATGAGTCCTTTCTGGTCTTGATGTCATGGATTCTAATTACGCGGGGAGGGAAGTATCTTGTACTTTACATCAAATTTTTTATCAGTAAATGCATCTATTGATACCGAACAACTGTTAAAACAACAAAGAGAGCCTATTGAATTGAGGGTAACTAACAAAATACTTTTTTTACGCTCTTTCTTCTCATCGCCGCTTCAAGTAATATCTGTTTGCTTTTAGATACTTTTTTAGCCGTAGCTGCGTCTGCCCTGTATACACCCACCAATATAAAAATCATATCATATAAAGCATAGCTGCGGCACAAGACCCGAACGTGATGATTTTAGAATTCTACTTGTCAGCGTCTGCTGTGCCCGGTAACGTAGGCAATTAAGTTTCCGTTAACCGAAAGAAGGAATTATATGAGTCTTCTCGGCTGCTGCAAATTAAGCCGTGAAAATAAAAGTTTTCTCTCTCTTTCTTTTCTTTTATAAGCAAGGCTGCTTTCTTTTTAAGCATGCTATGGACATGCCTTGTTATTCGCTCTTTTAGCGGAAGATAAAGTGGGTTTCGCCTTTTGGCCATATGCTATGAAGTTACACTTTCTATCCTGCCCCAATTTGTGGTCATATTCGCTCCAAATATAGTTCCCTATTCTCCAAAGAGGTAACTAAGCGTATAGGAACCGCCTCAATTTTTTTTCTTAAAGGCAGAGTCTTATTCAGTGGAACATATGATTCTTTATTCTAAGATATTGGGCAATTTTCTTTGTTTTTTACTTGCACCGCATGTTTTACATGGTTTTTTTCACACAAAATAACCACTTTTCACAAGTTGAGTAGGTCTGTTTAGAAGAAGGCTCCATCACATGACCGAAATATTCAGCGCTGGCCGCTACAGCCGATGTCCGTCACTTGCTCAGGCCGTGGGAAGGGAGAAAGGCCTGCAGGCTAAGAA
The DNA here is from genome assembly GCF_055824585.1 of Amblyomma mixtum. Lineage (NCBI taxonomy): Eukaryota > Metazoa > Arthropoda > Arachnida > Ixodida > Ixodidae > Amblyomma > Amblyomma mixtum. Next base: position 74,642,607 of record NC_143012.1, on the reverse strand, counting down.
TATAAGGGCAAATTGAGCTTAGGACCAAAAGGAAGGAAGGCCTATGGATCCGGCTGATGATAAACATGAATATACCACATATTGACCGTAGTAGTAGTAGTAGTAAAACACCTTTAATCGACCATAATTTATAAACCGAGCATGTCGACCGTTATAATAAAAATACATCTCGAGATGGATATGTCTACAGCAAGTACACTGAAAATGGTGAACAGCAGAGTAGGGCGTGGTCTACGAATCACCGCAGTCTTCACTAACTGATCCACGTGGACTGATTGCCAGGTACTGATTGCCAAGGTCCTGAAACTGCCAACCTGCTTCAAGAAGCCCGCTATGGTTGTTTCGCTTTGACTGGGTTCTCCTTTTTTTTGGTGTCATGCTCTCCTCACCGGACGCTTATTCGATTTTCTATTGCTTTCTTTTTCTTCTATGACAAGTGTGAACACCTAGACTTGCAAGCGCGCTGTTAAGTTATTGTTACCAAAGCATGCCCACAGAGAGTATGCTCCATTTGCGATACGAGAAAGGCGCAGAAATAAAAATCCGCACAGAAAATCAGATATGTTTGGCCACTTGACACGCGGTGGAATTAAAATACCGGGCGTAATAAGAAACGCAGAAGATAACGAAAAGGGCTCAAAGTAAGTTACGAATAACGCAGCGAGCTATGGTTTGGCGTATGATTTAAGTGGGTTTAACTTCCCAAAGCATATCAGGCTGTGAGGAACACCGTAGTGAAACACTGCAAATTTCGACCTCCTGGGGTTCTTTAACGTGCACCGGCATCGCACAGTGCATGGGCCTCTTGAATTTCCCCTCCATGGAAATTCGCTCGCCGTGGCCGGGATCGAACACGCGTCTTTTGGTTTAGCAGCCGAGCGCCAGGAGCACTGAACCACCACTGCGGCTGCAGCGAGCTCTAGTGAGGAAAATGATAGGTGTAAGGTTACGAGACTGGATGTGGGCAGAGTGGGCGAGGGAACAAAGGCGTGTTAATGGCAAAGAAAGAAGTGGGCTTGGGACGGGCATGTAATGCGAAGGCAAGATAACCGCTGGACCTTCAACGTAACAATTTATTCTAACGTGAAGGCAATTGTCGCCGAGCGCGGCAGAAAGTTAGGTGGGCAGATGAGGTTAAGAAGTTTGCGGCGATGCGGGTGGGGGGGGGGGGGGGGGGGGGCAACTAGCAGAGGACAGGGTCGATCGGAAAGACATGGGAGAGCCCTTTGCCCTTCAGTGGGCGTAGTCAGGCTGGTGATGATGATGAATAATAAAAAGAAATGTAAAGAGAGAAGTTCACGACAACGGCCGAAGCCGTCATCTGGCACTCAATATATATTTGGCTCAACAGTACTGTTTGTCGGCTCACCCTTCAGTTCAATTCTAATGTTGTCAGTAAGGTTTTTCAATAGTTTTCTTGTGGTTCCCTCTGCCTTCCGTATCATCTTCGGATGGTGAGCATGAATACATACAAAGAAAATCATTTTTACAAATTTTCTCATCTTTTTTATGCTCAGCCCGTAAGACTCCTTTTTTTCCGGGGGCTTTGTATGTGAGATGATCATGAACACGAAAATTATTCTTAATCATTTTTGCCAAAGCCTCTGCCTGGTCGGCCGTAGTCGTTATGCGGTCAGTTTACGGTTCCCTATACTCCGAGTGTCGATTTCACTATTTTAAGCAACGGTAGTCGGCAGGGGAGCTGGGAAATGGCAATGTTGGAGGGGAAAATACTGAGCTGCTTTAGCAACATGGCCCTTTGTACCGTTCAACAACTTTGGCGTACGGACGGGATAATGCCCAGTGCTCAGCCTTAGGTAAAGGAGTTGTCAGAAAAGGAGACTTCTGTAGCGGTTTTCGGAACCAGAACAATTTATAACTTAGTCTGCCACTCAAGCGAGGATGATGATGATGAAAACGTTTAGTAAAGCCACAATGCCTTAGTTGAAGGGAAGGCTGAGCGGGTCCCTATTCCGGGACGCCGTTGGTGAAAGCCGCTGCCCGTGCTCTGGCGACGAGGGCTCGTTGTTCCTCGAGGTCCGAGCTGGACAGGGCCGCCTCCCAGCCCTCCCGCGTTCGCTGATTTATGATGTGAATGCTGTCATTTTTCGGACTAGCCCATACCATATGGTACAAGTTTGCCTTCTGGCCACAAAATTTGCACTGTGCCGAAAAGGACTCGGGCTTAATGGCGTGAAGCGTAGCTGGGTTATAAAAAGACATAGTTTGTAGCCTGCGAAGGTGACATTCCTCTGATTTACTGAGACCCTTAGCGGGCCTCGGGAGTGTCTTCCTTTCAAGGCGCAAATGTTGCAATATTTCTGAATATGTTGTTAGCGGAGAGGAGGATCTTGAATCAGGATGGGAGGACGTAGAAGGATGCCGGGGAAGAAAAGCTCGGGCCGAAGCGTGTGCGCGCTCGTTTCCTTCAACTCCCTGGTGACCTGGTACCCATTTTAATTCCCTCCGTTCAGCTGAAGTCCTACATCGACTAAAAGTTTTGCAGGCTAGCGGCGTGAGTCTGCCACGCATACAGTTTCTATAAGCCGCCTGGGAGTCTGTAACTATGTATTTAGATGCGGAGTGCGTTGCGGCTAGGGCTATCGCTACTTCCTCCATAGCCTGTGTATCCCCGCTACGAACTGAAAGCCCGTCCACGACTTGCATTTGGTGCACCACTGAGATTGTTGATATTCCTTGTACAGGACCAGCAGCGTCCAAAAGAAGGCTCCTTCTTCTGTTGAATAGCACTCGTTCATCTTCTTGCTCCTCTCCACTCGTCTAGCAAGATGATGCTCCTGGTGCATGTTTTTGGGAAGCGGAAGCGTAAGAAATTTGCTCTTCCACTCTTTAGGTATATCATGTCTCCCAGCCACTTGCTGCGGAAAGCTAATGTTTAAATATTCTAAGACCCTGCAGCCGGTCGTAGTTGTGGACAGTCGCATTACTTGGCTTGTAAGATGGGCGCTAATCAATTCATCAGCAGTGTTGTGTACCCCTAGTTTTAGTAGACTCTCCGGAGATGCTTTCATGGGTAGGCCGAGCGCCTTCTTATAAGCCGTTCGAATGATAACGTCCAGGTGGTTTAGATCGGTCTTCCTCAAACGAAGGTACGGGGCCACGTACACTATCCTGCAGAAGACAAAGGCCTGTATTAGTCTAAGGGTATCCTGTTCTTGCATGCCGTTTTTCTTGTTTGTGATCCGAGATATACGGATGACTTGTTCGCACACCGTTCGGAGCTTGGTGATCGCTGCTGCGTTCACACAGCCCAAAATCCGTATTGTTTCCACCTCGGGAATAGGTGTATCATGGACCGAGATTTCCAGCGATGCAGTATCCCCTTTCCCTCGGAGGACGAGAGCTCCGACTTTTCCGGGGAACAGCGCAGTCCGCCTTCTTCTGCATACTTTTGAAGCGTACTGGCAGCCTCTTAGAGGGGCTGCTCCATCTGTCCCATGTTTCCCTCCGTTGTCCATATGGTTATGTCATCCGCGTATAGGGCGTGGCGGATTCCCCTTATGGCATTAAGTTGTTCCGGCAGGTGCATGAGGGAAACGTTGAAGAGCAGTGGAGAAAGGACTGCTCCCTGAGGCGTCCCCCTGGTGCCCATGGGTATCGCCTCGGACCTCGTGTCGCCGATCCTGATGTGCGCTTCCCTATCTTGCAAGAAAGCCTTGATGTAATTAAAGGTACGCTTTCCGCAGTGAGTATCTTGTAAATTGTCCAGAATCTTGGAATGATTCACGTTGTCGAAAGCCCCCTTCAGATCTAATGCAAGTGTGGCCCTACTGTTTCGTTTGCGCAGGGGATCGATAACCTCCATCTTCAGCTGCAGTAACACGTCCTCGGTTAACAAGTGTGCCCTAAACCCAAACATTGTGTAAAGTATAATATTGTGGTCTTCTATATTCGTCGAATGTCGCATGTGTACCGCCTTCTACATCAGTTTCCCGCCGCACGACGTAAGCGAGATGGGCCTGAGGTTTTTGATGTTCACCTCCTTTCCAGGCTTGGGAATAAAGCTTACATCAGCCGTCTTCCATGCCCTGGGTAACTGTCCACTTTTCCAGCATTCGTTGATGTACTGCGTAAGATGTTCATGCACTTGCTGATTGAGATTGACAAGCAATCCTACCGTCACCCTGTCGTTCCCTGGCGCCGTGCTCCGCCTCATGGCCATAAGCGCCGCCTGTATTTCCTCGACTTCAAACTCTCTGTCCAGGTCCGGATTGTCCATACCCTCATAATCCCGTGCTGGCTTGTTGTCTTTCACTGTACAGAGGTACTTGCTCACGAGGGCTGGAACTAGCTGCTGGTCCGTGCCCGCGAAGCCGTGTAGGGCTCTCTTGAGATAACGTTGCGAGGAACGGAGGCATTACATGATATGGAGCTATTTTCTGCATTTTATTGTTACAGTGAGCTACTCTTTAAGTTTGGAGGGTTCAATGTGCGACATCAACTCAGGCTATGACATGTTGACAGGGAAGTAGCCTCTAGTGGGCCCTTACGATGCTAGGTGGAGTCCCATATTCAGGGACCCCATTCGTCTGTACCGCCACACGAGCTCGCTGCACGAGGGATTGGTGGGCCGTTATGTCCAGGCAGCCGAGCAGGACCGCGTCCCAGTCCTCTCTTGTAGGTGAATGGGTTAGAATTGGAAGAGAAGGATTTCGTTTGCATGGCCAGACCATGTGGAAGGTGTCAGCCACCTCCCCACAGAACGAGCAGAAGCCAGAGAAGGAAGGATCGAATTGTTTGAGTACTGCCCTGCACAGTAGATGGTTAGTATGACGGACGCTACAGTGAAGGGCTCCGGAAATTTCGACGACGTGGGGTTCTTTAACGTGAACTGACATCGTACAGTTCAAGGGCCTCTAGAGTTTTGTCTCCATCGAAATTCGACCACCGCGGCCGTGATCGAACCTGAGACTTTTGGTTCTGCAGCTAGCACTCAGCCACCACGACGGCTTACATTGATCTACTGATCCCAATTATAAACCGCGGCGTACAAAAAGTAAGCGCAGCTACACGAAAACTTCTTACCAAGATCTTTCATTTCACTTTTTTTTTTCAACTAAAACTTGAATAAATGATTACTTATTTGCTTTCTTGTTCCAGGTATACAAAACTGGTAGATGGCTGGTTCGATTTAGCATACACTTGCGTCACTGGCCGGTCGTCATCACCTTATTAGACGTAGCATTGCTCGGGGTTAAGCATGTGGATACACTACCGAGGTGGATATGTCTTGGCCGCTTCAGATTATCCGCATATTCACCACATTTCGGAGAAGCTGTGATAGAAGACGTTGCAATTGTGCTGTTGCAATGTTTAAATTTCGCACCGTAATCAAAGTCAGTGTGGTTGAAAAATATCGCGAGGGCTTGTAAGGTCTCTTTATTTAGGCCCCTGTCTTTGATGGCCTGTGACAGAACGAATTTGATTTTAACGATTTTTCTTTCTCCGATGGGAATGCTCATTAGAACCAGGTTATTCAAACGTTACGTAGGGTCTATATTGTACTCAAATTCCCACCTTTATCACACCGCCACCAGTATCTTTGACTGCAACACCAAAAATGCAAAATTTTTTCAATGCCTATGTTGAATCAGCTTGGAAAGGAAAGTGGTAAAATATAAAGAAAACAGGAGGTGTCTCCATTTCTTCCGTTGCCTAGAGCGATTAACAGGGTATAGTTTTCTGAAAAATAAATGATGTCTTGGTTTTTCTTGTTAGTTTAATGCTGGAACAAGTATCCTTTAATAAACTGTTGTTTCGATTATCATTTCAACCTAACGTCAGAAACATATTATGGAACATATTCTTACCTTGTGAGAAGCTGGCCATGCGTTGCTGACCAGGGCACACCGGGAATGAATATCTCTTCCCCAACCGCGAATCGCCCCGTCACTGCGCGGGCTCTCAGCCGCTTTGTGCACAAGATGATACCCGCATGCGTTCCTGACTTAATTCTCGGAACACACTGATTCCACACATCCTCAGTAATGCAGGTTCGGTCACAGCGGTCTAGGGATCTGCAGAGCGCTTCTATATAGCCGGCATTCCAGGGCGTTTTGTGAATGTAACTGGCAAAGAAGAAATGGAGCCATGGCCGTATCTTATCCGCATCGAACAACGCTGCCAGTTCGTTGATGTCTCTAATCTGGCCCGAGTACTCTGGAATGCTTCGCGAAGCAGTGATCACGGTTTGGGTGAAATTCAAAAGAAAGAAAACACCGATCATCCACACAGTCATCAAGACTTTCATAGATGTAGTACGTGAATTCAGGCACGGAGGAGGACTGCGACCGAGGTATGAACTCGCCAGAAAAATAACGGCAGCTGATAGGTTTGAAGGATCGTTGGGATGAAACCGCTGTTGGAGACGCATTAATAGGAGGAACAGAACAGTAAACGGCGCCAGCAACGCGAAGAGCTCGAAAAATGAGCGCCAATTGCGCACAAAAGAAGGGCGTAAGGGGCGGCTACGATTCACCATCATACAGAGGGCGACTGGATTCCATGTAGCGTAGGCGTACTGAAAACAGTGAGATGGACAGATGGGACCACGTCCGATAAGGACAAAGTCGACGCGCCTGTCCAAAATCAGAGAATCACTGTCCGACTTATTGTTGCATCGCTCAGCCAGCGTGTTGTTTAAAGTTTGGTAGGCCTCTTTAGCAGATAAAATTTTTTCGTCTGGAAAGTGTAAGCATGACTCGAGAGGCTTGTCATACACTGCGAACTCAAATTTTCTGTGCTTGGGATATATGACAGCAGGCATTCGCGGTTTGGAAAAGGCTGCTTTCGGAGTCAAAAATACTTTCCGCATTTCGCATGTCCTGTGCCCTTCGGATGGCGCGTTGATCTCTCCGTCGGTGACCGTAATTACCTGGCACGAATGACCGGGAACTTTCTGTAGCACGTCCTTGTGGTTCTCAACTGAAAAGACGAAGTGAACATTCGAGTGGTACTTTTTGAATCGCGCAGTCTCTTGATATATACGAGTCGGAAGTGCCCTGTGCCAAGGTATGAAAACTAAGCCTGGTCTCGGAAACTGGACGGGCTGAGTTACGTATTCAGAAAACTGTTCGTAGCACTTGCCGCCTTCCGCGCATGTCCACAGTGTGACAGGTACGGGGATAACTGAAATAAGCTTGCCGATGCGCTGATTATCTTCGCGACTACACAGTAAAGCCACACGGTATGATGGCGAGCTCATAGTCTTCATTACATCAAGCATCAATGGACCAACCTCTGACTTTATTACGATCGCCGAAAGGCAGAGGAGAAAGACAACCTTCCCATACGCTTGCAATACGGACGCCATTCCAGCGGTTGTGGCTCACGACGTGCCCAGAGGGACTGAAAACGTCGATCGTAACCAGAAGCAAAAGATAGAAGCGTTTCCTACACAAAATTTGCTTCAAAAAGCAGATCTTAGAGTGCTGCTGGTAAACTGAAACACCCTAACAGGATCCATGGTATGTGAGGTAGCGCAAAATGGGACAAGGGGCAGAGCAGCGAGAGACAGGAAAGCCGACCAGGAAAGGTAGATAGGTACTGACGACAACCTCATGGAGAGCTGCATGATACAGAGAAGGGTCTTTGGCGTGTCAACAAGGACCCGTCTCATGGATCATAACAATGCCATCGCGTTGTGTCTACTCCCGTTCAACAATCCTTGCTTTCTGCATGCTTCCGTCACAGGAAGGCTCTTTTCGAACCGAGACAACCATTACCGAGACGAATAGACCATTACCGAAACCATTACCGAGACAAATAGAACCTTTTCGATCCACCAATGAAGGTGTTAGCGTGCCTTGCTTTTTGAGACTGCAAGAAGTCCGAGAAAGCCACTGAGCTAACGACGTTTCCTGAAAAAAAGTTCAAAGAATGCAAATGAAGCTGTTTGGCAGTTCAAACAACGACAACCTCGGCACGAAAACAAGTACCCGGACACGGGGCGTGAAGACAATTCTCCTTTCAACAACTCACGCGAAGAAACTTTGTTAGCCCGTCTAGATCAGCGCGCTAAGTCGGTTCACGGCAAACTAGCATAAAACCCCTTCTGTCCCTTTAATTAGGCACAAGTCGCCAAGGGTGGAGACGGTACTCGCTATGATTGACCGCATAATTATGTCTTTAATTCTGCGCGCCGGCTGGAAATGCGGAAATAGCGCTGCTGAGGCGGCACTTCTGCAGTTCATTATAATAGTAAAATACATCAGCCGACGCCCTTAAGGTTGCAGCTATACGTGCTTCTCACTTGAGAGAAAAAAGGGCGAAATAATCTAATGGATCACGTCAAAGCCAGCGCGCGAAAAAAAATTTCGACGAGGGGTACTAGGTTAAAATCAAACTTCTTACTTCAATAAAAGTACCGTTTGTTAGACTAAAAAAAACCTGTGACCGGTTGTTTTTCGCAGCCTTATTGAGTAGAGGGGCAGGTGTTAAGTATTAAGTATTAATTGGAAAGGCACTTAATTCTTTGTATTGGTGGGGCAGCAGGATGCTTTGGGCACTGTCTGAAGATTATGAGGGTTATTTTTTCTGTATAATATTGGTCAAGGCAAGCGTTACTGGGCGGAGGAGCTTTTAGTAGGTCACGGTTCAGAGGGAACCATTATAAGCATTTTGGCGCAGCGTTATGATTACATTAGCGATGAAAGAGACATATTTAAAGCGACGCAGTAATTGAACTTTATCGCACTCTAACGGCCAATACACTACATTGACTTAACAAGAAGGATTTACTTGCTAGTGAAGACCAGAATTTTAGATACCAGTGTCGGCATGAAAATCCCATTTTGGTGGTGAGCCGAAGGAATTTCTTATTGTGCTGAAACTCGAGGCGTTAGGATCCACCACAGTTTTCATCATAACGGTGATCGCAAAGTAATTTTCGGCGTTGACGTCACGAGATTGAATCGAGTGAGGAAGGGGGATTTTCAAATGGAGATTTCTCAGCAATAAGTTAGGCTTTTAAACTTTAACTGCGACTATCGTTAAAATACACAAAAAAGAGCCTGGAATGATCTTTAACAAGTGGTAAATTGGATGAAGTTGCCATTAAATTCTCTGTAATGCGGCCATTCAGTGTGAACACTGAAACATCGCGAAAGTGGAGTAAAAAAGACAAATATCAAATAAAAAACAGTATGCACTAGAATCACATTTTTCTCCCCCTATTGCTGCACATCACCTCTTGATTCCGTAAAGAAACGAACTACGAGACTGCGCAGCAAAGCGTAATTGAGCGAAAGCGATGACCCAGCACAGAAACAGAGTATTCGAATGCCCAACAAGAAAAATATAGTCAGCGGATCTTAAAGACTCGCTTTAGCGAAACGTTGATTGGGTTGGCTGTCTTTTGGTGGTCTTTCGACATAATTATAAGTACGGGTTTGTATTTTCTTGCTTTTATTCTGTGAAACGAAAAGGTTGGGAGACAGGCTGCTTTCGTCTATAATGTGGTCGTTAATTTTTGGGGGACGACAAAGAGACCAGTGTTCACAATTGGCTGGGAGCATATCCCAGCGACGTGAAAATCGAGCCATGTGGAATCGAGTCATGTGCAAACTACACTTTCATAGCGCCGCTAGAAAGCACCAAGCAGACGATTAGGCGCCAAGAATTTCTGCAGTATGCTTATACTTGTGCAGTAGGCGACTGGCGCCGCCAGTAAGCCACCGCTGTGCTTGAAGGTGAAAATAACTGCGCTAATAAATAATTCGGCGCACACTGGGGCGTTTCTCGCACGTTTCCCCCATCCCTGAGTTGCTGCCGTCATTTTCTCCGCTCAGCTTTAGTCTAGTGTGACTTGAAATTGCCTTAGGGCAACATATGATGAAAGGGTGAGACGTACCGCGAAACGCTGTTTGGCGTCAATACTGCGCAGATTTCCGCTGTTTTGGCTCATTCCGGCTTCTGACTTGAGGCGTTATTCACGTCTGGCTTGCGAAATGCGCCATGTTCAGCGCATTCCACCTCCTCAACACGACCAGCGCAAAAAGCCATTTAAGGATTTCTTTATTAGTAACATAAATTCTATTAGTGCACTTTCTTCACACTTCGCCGTCTTTTTGCAGTAAAAGCTGTTATAGATTACTCCAGGACAATACACGTCATCCCCGACTCCATGGTCACCTGCTGCGAGTACGGAACAATTGCTGCATCTCCATAATCGCAGCATGGTCCCCATGGTACGCATTCTGTGGGCTCTGGGCCACGCGTCCCTTGCTGGCAACGAGCTTACCAGACAGACACCAGTCGATGGGCCGTGCTTCCTCGGTGACGCACTACAAGCAGAGCTATTCGCCTGCTATTGACAGGCAGTTAACACATACCGTACGTCGGATTGCTGCGATTTTTAGCATCTTCGGATGGCACACAGTCAAGCCCACTTATAAGAAACCTGACAGCCACGTGGATTTCATTCGTTATATTTGATGTTTGTAGCAAGTAGACTCTTCGTATTACGAGGAAACTATTAGGTCCGCCAAAGTGGCACTTATGTGTTTTCTTTACGCCCGTCTATTTCTTTAAACCCGACCCAACAGAGGCGCATTCCAGGAATGTTCTCCACATCGACACCCTTGCAGCGGACGTTCAGCTTTATGGACGCGTTGTAACTCAGCACTACCGGGGGAAGTACAAATGAGGTACTGGATCGAGTTTAGAGGAAAAATGTGAAAATAAAACATAAAATTGCTTAGCGTATAGTGGTTGCTCTTTGACTAAAAACTATAATATTTGGTGTTCTTTATTAAACTCTTATGCAAAAACACTTCGATGGAAAGTTATATACTTTTGGCCTCAGAAAAAAATTCTTGCTTCTTAGCTGCTTTTCACAGCAGCATCGTCTTACAGAAGCTTTACAAAACGGAAGCATGGACATCGCCATATTTGGTCACGTGACCACTCCGCGATCACTGGCCTTCGGGCCTTCCCGTTTCGACTGCTGCCGATGCGCTGGCACCCGTCTGCAGGACGCTTTCTCGCTGCGGATAACGAACTCTCGAACGCTACAAACACTTTGTGCGAGTGCGCATAGTATGTGTTCTTGCTGGAAAATGTTTGGTTATTCGAGCATCTCATTTACCCGTCTCTTTCCGACTGCCCGCATCAGTTAGAACGTTTCAACAAACCGTGGTCAGCCATCTGCGTGTTCTTATTTATAAATCAATTGTTTGTTTGCTTTTGTTTGCCCAATGTTCTTTATGGCTACATAAATCGTTGTCAAACTGCGTAGAAGAAAAGCGCAGCATTGCCTTACAGTCTTTTTCTACGTCTAGATATTTCTGTCGAGGGGAGGATAAAATGGCAGAGAAGTTTTGCCCAAATTCTACAAACGTGCGAAAGCAGAATTGCAAGATATCGCACGACGAAGAAGACAAAGAATTCCTTCTCTGTGTCTTCGCTCCAGAGATGGAAGTTGATGAAGACCACGATAGACGGCACAGCGCGAGAGTGTGTTGCAATTTAACAGAGGGCGTGCTAAATTGCATATCTTATATCTTTCTCGGGGTTTACCAATCAGAATAGCGCTTTAGCACTAATATGTTTTCAGAGCTATTAAGAATGTTCACCGCTTAGCATGGTGCACAAAATTTGTAACCGAAAGTGGGCCTGCGTGTGATAGCCCGAAGACTGCCGGCTATTACTTTATCGTCCGTTAACGTTCTGGCTTCCAAAGGAAGACTATGGGCACTGTTAAAAGGCTGCTTGAGGAGCTTAGCAACTTTCTGCTGTGCTCTGTTGCTAAGCGTAAAACTGAATCCTGCTTCGCAGTTCAGCACCCGCAGATGTGGCCAGCGGAATAAGCTGAAATATACAGTCCTCCACGTTATAAATTTCACCACTATGCAATGCAATAGCATACTTCAGTAGAACTTTGCATATAACGAGGGAATTGTCGAAACGGCTCCTCTAAGGACTGTCGATAGTTAGCCCGCTGCCGCTACCCCAGTGCTAGCGCCAAGTGCGCACGACAGCGCAGCGAGAATATGTCGACGGGCCAACAAGGACTTATTGCGAAGGTATAAAAAAGCATCCATTATTCACTGTATTCGAATGAGAGCAATTAAGGTTACAAGGATGAATACATTGACTTTCTTCTTTCGCTCAGTTAATTATGAGTGCGGCTTTTCTAATATCTACAAGAAGATAATATTTCGTACCCTGCGAAAATAACGCGGTGACATTACAACGGCGCAATATATTAATGCTCTGACTGTCTCGTCAGCTAGTGCGGCTTTCTTGCAGCTGCTGCTGGCACTGAACTAAGCCGACGTGTAGGCTTTGTGATATGTTTATTTGGTTGCTAGCATAACACATTAACGTTCTGTTCTCCCAGAAGAGGAGCATGAACTCTAGAGACAGCTCATTGAAAAACGGCGGCATGTGCCACGAAGTGCCCCACGTTATACCCCACACAAGCAGCAAGCACGTCTATTTTTCCGCTACTAGACCACCGGGACCGTAGCACACATATTAATTAAACGAAGCGCTAAACATCTATACCACAGCCGGGTGTAATAGAAACTTCACATTCGCACACAAGCTGTGCAACATCGGTTCACACTGCGTACGGATGCTGTTAAAGGCGGCGCCGAATGCGAGGAATGGCAGCCGTCCTATTGGCGCCGCCTGTCGTCGACAGAGCAAACTGCCCTCTGTAAAAAATTCTATACCGATATATCGGACAACCTTTGGTAGCTCGGGCTCTGTTACAATCGGAACGGCTTGACGGGTTTCAAGACTGAGATCACAGTCCCCGCACACAGATCGTGTTCCGCTGCACATGCTAGACGTTAGACTGTTCTTCTGGAATCAGACACAACTGTACGGTATTTAAGTAACTACAGTGCTGTAAATTTATAATAGCTTTATACGGCCTCTACATAAAGAGGTTATAGGTTATATATCACTGTTTATAGACACGTAAAATTGCGGCTTTAGAGCGTTTAAAGGCGCTCTATTCTGCTCCTCAACCACTACATTCTTCCATAATAAAAGGATTAAAATCCTTTTACTGAATGTAAGCATGTTTTCTCCTTTCTTTCATTTATTTACGCCACCCTGCACATCGCATGTGATCACAGCAGGATGAGCCAAAACCAGAAATAATCAATATTCGAAACACCAACAAATAATACAATTTATTAAAAATGCAGTGGTTACAATACTAAGCCACAAATAATGGTATTATTTCGCACAATGCTTTCAAGTGCGTGTGCAAAATTTTCATTTCCGAACATTCCATGAGGTAAGGAATTTCAGTCTGCTTTAGTGCGCCGGATTTATGAATATCTATATTGGTTAGTCTATACAAAGTAGGGGGCTATGGTATAGTAATGCCTGTGTTTGGTTTTTCGAATTACAGATTGCGTGGAGTAAGGCCCTAACAAGATCCCAAATTTTATATTTACCAGTGAATTAAGAAATATCAGTCGAGAAATTCCGCGTCTGATGTGGAGCGGTGTATTTGACTGGCTACCATTTGAACAGACAAAGTGTCAGTACTTTAGAATTTATCGCCTTTAAAATTTGCAGGACATCTCTAATTTTTCCAGCTCTAAAATGTTTTTTTTTTGTGTGTGTGAGTCCCTAGATATGTCTACATATTCGAGTTAGGATCTAATGAGTGATATGTATGTCAGTTTACGAATACTTCTCGGTGTTCATTTAACTTGCTGTCTGAAGAGGCGTAACAACATCGGAAGAGTATAGCGTTCCCATCAGTATGTTCACAACAATGTTCGACTATATTCCACAATTAGCCAACAATACAAGTGGTCTTCAAATCTGGAAATATAATATTCACTTTCTGCGTTGTACAGCATTAATTGTAAGAGATTGGCGGGTTTTTATGCTGATGCCTTTTCTCATCTCCTGTGTGTAAGCATTCAGCATTGTATTAATCACAGCGCCTGCCTATAATTTCGGCACTGTTGTGCACGAACTTTCGCGAGGAATTTAGTTACTGCGGGTGCCTGATAGCTAGGAAGCAGTGCTGTATCGCCCTGCACCTCTGTGAGAGAAAATTGGCATCTCTACAGGGCGAACAGAAGCTATGAAAAAGCTGGTCGCTCAACTTCCACACTGGGCAGGTGCCATCCTGCCCAACGTGATTGGTAGAAATGAAATATTTAAAACACATTCAATCCAACTTACACCTTTCCATTATGGTCTTGCGCCTCAGTTGACTTTTCGAATGTGTAAATCATCCCGAAGAACTATATGTCTATAAATTAGCCTCGCGAGAGCTCAGGAATAGATATCTTGGTTTGGTAAACCGCACAGGTGGCTGTTCTTAAAACAACCACCTGTCGGGGCAGTGGCGCATTGCTAAACTACTGCACGCCTGCGCCAGTAGTCGTGTGAGCGCTGCACATGCACTTTGAATTCCTGAAAGAGAAGAACTGCTTGCGTGAGAGGGATTTGTAATTCTATCGCATTCTTAAGGGTACGTTAAGCGTCGACCAATTTTGTAGACGTTATGTGTCGCCCTACGCAGACCGTCGTTACCTTCCCTGCCTACAGGCACGCTGACAACTAAAGTTTACTACTGAGAACTCAAAGAGGACGCACCTTTTACGGGTGCTCACGCCCCAGGGGAATTCATTTGCTTTGGTTGTCCTTTTGCAAGCGAGTTTTATAAGAGAAGTGTCGCCATCCTCAGTCGGTTAAGCCACAGTAGTTACGTCATCGCTAGCATCAGGGCCCATAATCTGAGCTTCCGTGGATTACAACTCGATGAATTTTCCTGAAGCGCTGCCATTGTAGCACACTGCATTACTCGATGATGAACTTCGTGTCCACTCGAAAATAGCCTTGCGTGGGGAAGCTGCTATGGCATTGGAAGGTTGAGTGAACACCAAGAGCACAGATCTTTGGGCTAGTTGGTGCGTTGCAGACACGTACATGCGCAAAAAAAAAGCACGGACAGAGAAAGAAACATGGACAACACGAGCGCTTACTTCTAACTGAAGGTTTATTGATACACAAGCAAAATTATATTGTCACGACCAGAGGAGCCGTGAAGGTAGACGTCGGGAAGAACCCAAGACCGGGAGCCTTCTTTTTAATTATGGAGCCAGCTTCCACGACACAGAACAGAACAGCGCGCCACGAGAGCCGACCGCCGCTTCGTCGTCGTCTTCGACTCAGCGCAGAGGCCGCGCGGCGCGTTAGGCGCGTGGCAATATACACCTTGCTGCATGACGTCAAACTGATAGCCCTGCCGACATCACGTGTGCGCTCCCAAAAACATTATTTCCTTTTTAGTCAGCATGACAGACGGTGCGCTGACGCAGGATGGATCGGCTTTTCTAATCAAATCTTCCTCTATTATTTCTCTAACATCCTGACAATGTATGCCCCACAGGCCGCTAAGACTGCATGTCAAGGAAATGTCAAGCACGCAGGAAATTTACCGGAAACGAAGGATATTTGGTACTCGCTTCATTTTGATATCTGTTAAGATACTCATAATTATATGCCCAAAATTACATGTAGGCTCCAGTACATATCTCGAAGATACGTTTTTTGAGAACTGCGCGTTCACTAGAGGTGTTTCTTCGGCTTCAGACGCAGAAGCGTCGTGGCGGAGAAATCGTAAACAATGCAGCGTCAAATTGTCTTTTCTTCAATGTTCGTTGATGATGTCACAGAAGAGTATTGCATCTTCACAATTAAGGAAACAATGCTCAATCGTTTCAGGAGCATCACAAAGGCGACAGTTCACCGTACGCCCGAAAATACCCGTTTTCTCAAGCTATGTTTTAAACGGTAATGTCTCAGTGCACAGCCTAAAGAAAAACGCTTTTGCACGTGGTGAGAGGGTCATTTTATGTACTCTCTCGAGTACGTCATGTCCCGATAAACCAAAATACACAGAGCGACACATTGGCGGAGAAAAGAGCATACAAATTAAGGCCTTGTACAACCGTTTCCTCGGCATCGAAAGAAGGAACTAAGGGAAAAATGAACAAGTAGAAAACGAATAGAAATATACACCCCATGCATGAATCCCTATTACGCGTACGATCGGAAACATTAGAAGACACAATGGTGCTCGGTAAAGCATGAACTAAATTTAGTTACAGGAATGCACGCACTGTTTGTTGTATAGCGTCAGAATGCGCTGCCATTTACTGATTTCTCACTGCACTACTATTTGTTGACGAACCCTGAGATATGTTATTTTTAATTATATTGCACAACCCGTGGAAAACTCGCATGATGGACCGACAGTGTGAATCAGTTGTATCTGCTAAATACAATTTCTGTAGAATGATTGCACACCTACAGGGAATTGTATGCCCATAACGAGTTTGAACCGAAGTGGCACTCAATCTTTGTGCTGTGTTGTTCATTGCCTTTTTTTAGTTTTTTTTTTGCTTAGATGTGTCGTCTTATGATGCATTAGCTAGGTGTGCCGAATTTCCTCTTTTCACCGGCTTCATTGCTTATATATGCTGATGTGCCAATCTTCTTAATGTTTGTTGATAGCTCATGTACATAAAACATCGCATCATTGTACCATGTTTAAAAAAAAGAATAAGTCTCGTGGTGGAGTGGCAGCTTGCGCTTCTCGCGCGCGGGTGGCCCAGGCTCGATTCCTGCCGAGTTCCCAATTTTGTTTTACACATTCATCCATCTGGAGTGTCGTCGCTGTGCGGACACGTTCTGCGGACAAAACGGAGCTATATATTGTTTTTGCATTAAAATGAAATGTATATAATCATGTGAAATGCCGGTTCTCGGCTTGCTGCTTTCCTTCTACACCCGCTTAAAATCGTCCCCATTATTTTTGTGCCATCGTTTGGAATTTTCTGCACCATTTGCAAGAACACACTGTAACACACGCCGTCAGCTTTTCCTATAATAGGACTAGTAATATTAGAAAGAAGCGAAAAGAAAACTAAATATTCCCGTAGCTGTCCACGCTGACATCAGGTGCGCTGTTCTCAGCGCACATGTACGGCAGTAACGTAATAAAATATCAGAGACAAAACATTCTGCTTTGCCCATACCGGCAAAGCTAATGGTTCAAAACAGCGAAAACGGCAAGTCACTTGCACAATTACCACCTATTAAAATTAAGTGTGAGAGATAGGTTTTATTGTTGTTTAACAGGAAAACACTCTGAAAGAAGTTAGAGTAACCAAATTAAATTGTTTACATCTCCCGAATGCAGGTACCTATTTTTTAATCGTCGTGCTGTGGTGGGTTGAGTGCTGTCCACTCATCATTCACCGCCTAAAGGTATGGTGTGGTAAAATTACAGCACTGCATGGTATGCTATCGAAAGATACCGCTCAGCTTAGAAGGGAATTGCAGGGTATGTTTTACTTAATATCCCAAAGCTGCGCTTGGGTTATGAGAAAATTTGTAGCGGTAGGCTCCTGATTAATTAAATCACATGGGATTGGTTAAGGTGCATTGAATTCGCAGTGCAGACGGGCGTTTCAGCCTTTCTTCTCCATGGATGTTCAGCTTCTCTTGTCGAAATATCATCTGGACCCTATGCAGGACAGCACAACGCCATATCCACTATGCCCCAAGGGCAGAACACAGCTCAATGACTAGCCCTTGTGTCTAAGCGCCATACCTTCACCTTCTGCAAGCCACATTTTTGCCTCCTTCATTTCATGTTAATTTTTAGGGCATTGAAATGAATGGGCAAAATTAGCGAGAACGATATACAGTGGGATACATTTATTTGGCCAGCATTTAGCCATACTTCAAACTGGCTGCGGGGTTCACATTTTGAGACTATTTATCCAGCACCGGTACCGGGAGGTCGGAGCACTCCAGGAGCAGGCGGGCTTGGCGGCATGCCTCGAGGTGGTGGGCGTGGGGGCGGTGATAGCCCAGGTGTAGGGAGCCGGGGTGCCGGCCATTGGCCTGGCGATGAGGGTCTGCGTGGTGGAACTCGAGGCGGTGGAGACCCAAGCGGCAGTTGGTTAGGGCGCGGAGCTCCACCGGCTGCTCCCTGAGGGTTGCCGTTTGGGGAACCAGGACGTGAACCTCTGGGTGAATGTGGTGGAGTATTGATTGCACGCGCCGAAATTTCAGGCGGAGAAGGTGCAGGGTTTGTATCGGGTGTTAATGAATCATTGGCACTATGGCAGCTTCCTCTGGTCGAGTCCGATAAGTCAGGAACACAGCGACAAGTAGGGCCACAGTCTCCTAGGTCTTCAAGGGGGCTGCAGGGCTGCAGAAGGAAAAACCAAGAAAAAAAACAGCTTCAGGAATTGACCCCTCAAGATTTGCTGAGAAGTACTATGAGCTGCTCCACAAGTTCAGCACCAACAGGGGTGCGTTAAATTAAAACCCTTTGCTTGTGACAGATATATATCAGTGAAAATACAAGGAACTCCTTACATTTAAATCGAGTTTGCTTGTAAAGCACTTTTTTAAGCACAGCCATTCCCATTACTGCTGTAAGCGTGTACTGCACGTTAGAGTTATTGTAATTTTTGGCCGTTTTACGCAGTGCACAATTTAGAGGACAATCGATGTCTGCTTCAAGAAAGTGTGACCTATTTCCTATGGCAGCAGGCACCAAGTTTATATTTTAACGCATTTGCAGCTTTCTGACCTCATTAACTATATCGCTTCCTTATTCTTGCCATAAAACCTCGCGGCGTTTCTGAAAATAATGCATATGTCGTTTCGCCAATCACTTCTTTTACTAACCGATGCTCTCATTAAGGAGAAGAAAGGGCCACTATTTAGTCGGTATGCTTTCCAAACGGCACATCTCCACGGCACGAAACTTTCAATGTCTGCACCTAACATAAAGGAAAAAATGACTTCTTTCTCCCCAATTTTTTTTTTTTTTTGCAGAATGAAAGTTCTTGCTGTGTAATTTCGGTTGAGCTGTTTGCCGCCGTGTGTTTGGGTATAACAGGAAGCCAGAAGAGCTGTGCGCATTTCTTGCTTTCTGATAATGTGGTACTGTCCTCTCCAACCAGCCTAACCTTTTTTTTGTCCTGTCAAAGCACTGCGTTTTCTGGGAGCATAATTCGTGATAATGGTGCGAATAAAGGGTAGCTTCTGCATGAATGCATCGGTCGCGTGGTGCAGTATACGTGTGAAAGGCATTGTTTTCGAACTCTGAGGAATCATACCCGTGAAGAAAGAATCGCAAACTGCGGAGCAGAATACGTTGAAAACTGTTCTTTTTTCAGTGTACTTTCAGGTTCGCCAAACGATTCTTATATTGTTTTATTTTGTTTTACAAAGCTGGTGGTTGAATTATGATATTAATTTATAGTTGAATACATTAAATTCGGCTACTGACCGAAGTAATATTATGCCCTTTTGGTTTAATTATATCGGACTGGTATAAAACATGAGTTTGGTGTTGAATTTTGCTATTGCTCAACAGCTGACCAAACATTTTGCGCAGGAAACTGGGAGCCAATATACAGCACATAGCGTGTGTCTGTTTACATGTCAGCAACGCGAACTTTGGTAATCGGTGCCTTAGGCACCGCAGCAGAGCAAGAGTTGCTGCAGACAAAGGACAGCTAGTTCCTGAGGATGTGTTTTTTTTGGCCGGTTTGGTCCAAGGTGATGTGCATAATTACTTCGCCGAAAGTTTCAATAGCATAAAGCTAAATAACTTTGCCACATTCGATATATTTGCCGGATGTGGTTAAGAGTTTCCAGAACTTCAAGGAATAGTTGAACGTACGAATGCAGAGTAATGTCATGCCTCATCTGCGGCGTATGTCCGACTCGAGAAAATCGGTGTGCAACTTCTCTGAGGAGGTTGTACTTAAGTTTACATAAATCTAGCTTTTGGTCGTTTCTAAACTTAAACATCTAACCTTTAATTCATTCTTTTGTATGGAAATGTATGAGAATCAATATCTTCGAGCGGTGTTTTTTCAGTTTCTAACGCTTACGTGTTTAGACTTTTCTTATCGCCTTTAGAGCCGGAGGCCTCTAGAAAGATTGCGATTGGTTATTTTGTCTTCGAATGGGTCTTCCAATGTTCTCTGAAAGAAATGTTAGCGTTTTTGCTTTAATGTTGTCAGACTAAGCCTTTCAGACCACTTCGAGAACTTCATCTTTCCTAATGGCGGTGTTGACCTTAACGTCAGACAGTTTTATGAACATTTTCCTCCTAGATTGGGGGCACACATCTGTCGCCGAAATAATCGCAGAGATTTATTCAAGGCTCTCTATCTGTCAACATAGAGTAGAAAAACATGTTGTGGGTATGTAACGAATACATTGCATACTTTATGCTTCCTTCTTCACAGAACATTTTTCCTTCTTTGCAGAACGTCCTTTCTTAAAGAAGATTATTCAACTTTGGAGTTCTCCACTCAGGAGCTCTTCCCGAATCTTTCACGCTGGTGTTTCCTTTAGCCACTATTGCAAAAGCTGGAAGTCACAGTGCCACCAGCCATGTTTTTCATGGGCGGAGGAAGTTAAAGCTACTTTTAAGTACCACACGAGTTAATTGGCAAAGTCTAGTTCCACGCAGCAGGTTGAACCGGGACATGTTTTCGACTGCGCTGTTGTTGTTTTTCAAGGCTTGTCTTCTCGTCTGAACGAATTTTCAGAGAGCCGGGAATTGTAGCATCAAGAGCCGCTTAGTAATCTGTGGCTACTCATGATGCTGCACAGCTGCGATGTAGCTTCCTCAGCAGCTGCTATCACATTGGAACAATTGTCTTGAGTTCGCGGCTGTCTTCTCTGGGCCAGTGCTACAAAAACTTTTCAGTCTACAGAATGATGTGATCACTTTATTCTGAATGGTACTGCGTTCCTATTATGTGTCACTCGGAAACCCTAATTAAACGTGACTTTTTGTGCTGAAGATACGCTTGTGTTACTTTTTTGAAGGTTAGGAATCGCGCAGTAAGTGTCTGACTTCTCGGTGGATGCTTGAGCCGCTCCATAAGGCTAGCGAGGAAAGCAGAAGTGAAAAAAGAAAGAAAGAGGGGCTGTGGTAGAGGCCTCCGGAATAATTTCGACCTCCTAGGGATTTCGACGGGCACAGACATCCCACAGCACACGGTTGTCTTTTGCGTTTCGCGTCCATCGCAACACGACGGCCGCAGTCGGGTTCGAATTCGGGTATCCGGCTAAGTAGCCGGGCGCTTTAACCTCTGAGCCACCACGAAAGGCTACTTTAGTACCTATCTTTGTGTTTCCCATGCTATGTTTTTTTCTATGCGTGATAAACAAGCGCCATATTTTAGGCGCCTAAAGTGAACCACGTCTGTCTCCATAGGATTATATTCCTTACATTCCTTCGTGACTGAGAGATAACTAGAGCTTGGTGAGATAGCGCGCGAAGATGTGTGCGTCTATCATATCTACGGCCTGCAGAATCTAATTCATAAAATGCTTCGTGCAGTTGCACCGGGTAATTCTTACGGCCATAAGGAAACAACGCAGTATATAAATCATGCTCTATGCGCGAAGCATTGACAGCCATGTAAACTCGTGGCATTTTTTTCATGTTTTGTCATGTTTTATCGTTTCTTAGAAAAGAGTACCAGGAAAGGTGCATCTACCTCGCTAAATTCACAGCATAGAGTTTTACATGTCTGGGCTCTTTTTTTATGTAGAAAACTAAAGAGTACATTTTTTTTACCCTTTGACCATGGAAACTGGCTTGCATACCTCCTTTTGCTTTAAAAGAAAACTGGGTAGCAGCCGTGCATTTAACTAATGCCAAGCCCCATTGCGAATGGCAGATATAGAGAAAATGACACTTGTTTACCATTGATGTACAAATTTCTACATTTCCCTCAGCGAGGACCCTTGAGGTTGCTCTGCAAGGTAGAAAAAAATATCGCATTGAACCTCAAGCATACCATTATTTGTGGCGTTCCGGTTACTGTTAAATACTCGACTCCTGATTATCGTAGTCAACATTTATGCACGCCTTCTTGATATCCACAGCAAATCGGTTAGATAATTAAAGCCGCAGCAAATGTTTAAAGAAAAATATTTCTGAAAATATATTTTTGAAAACTACTCATAAAACAAAAACTGCTTAATGTTTATCAGACGTGCAGTTGGAACAGGGATGTCGCCCTATCCGATGTAAACAAAAATTCAGAGGGTACTTTGACTGTCTAAAGTGGGTAGAGGCGGAAGCGTTTTCCGCACCACCTTCGCTGTTTCTGTGGCACCGGTGGCGTCACATATAATTGAGTATTAATTACTAAGTGATGACAAATCACTAATTAATGGTTAATTACTGATTAATGCATGAATACTGATTAACTGCTAATTATTGAGGCTTAAGCTTCGCCTTTAGGAATGGAACACGACAGCGCGTTGTAGCGCTGCCAGGGAGTCCACGGAACACCACCCGTTCAGCGCGATGCCTTGCCCTTTGAACGCAACGCTTTTTGAGGAAAGGAAATGGCGCAGTAATTCTCTGTCATCTCGGTGGACACCTGAACCGCACCGTAGAGGAAGGGAGGAAGTGGGAGTGAAAGAAGATAGATAAAGAGGAGCCGTAATGAAGAAAATGAAAATTGTATTTGAGGAAAGGAAATTACGCAGTAACTGTCTGACAAAATTCAGGGGGGCACTTTTTTGACCTAAAGTGTGGTCACTGATGCCCCTAAGAGTGGAACGCGACAGCGTCTTGCAACGCTGCCAAGGAGTCCATAGAACGCCATCGCCCATTCGGTTCTACGCCTCGCTCGTCAGTAAATTGGTTTTTTAGGAAAGGAAATCTATCTGTCTCTCATTTCTCGGTGGACACCTAAACCTTGCGGGAAGGGAATGGAGGAGGATGAGAGTGAGTGAACACACCGTATTCACTAGACGCGCCTTTGTTCATTCCAAACCATCGAGCAGGCATGGCGGAGTGGGTACCATGCTCGTCTCTCACGCCGAAGACCGGGGTTCGATTCCTGAGCTCGACCAATTTCTTAATCGGTTTTATTTATTTATATGGCCTGACTAGTAAAGCTAATTAGGCTAATTGGGTAATTAAGCAATTAACTAAGCTCAGTCCCACTTACTTGGAGCATCACTCTACGATCCTTTCAATTGGTTGCATGGTTACTAGCCAAAGTACAATTGGCCCGGTTTGAAATTCGCGCACTGTGACGTCACGACCGTTTCCACCAATTGAAAAGCGTGACATTTTCTGTCGACAACTGCTGCTTACAACGATGAGACATTAAAGGCTTCCGCCTTAATACGTTTAAACATATTCCCCTAATAGGCCACTTCGGAAGTTTTAGTTGAATTTTCTGCAACCATCCATTACTGGCCGACACACATGCTGCCTTCAGAGTGGGTTCTTGGCCACATACGCAACAAAATGGTATTGAGTTAACGCTCTGTCTGTGGACAAATGACCAAAGTCAAAATACGAATGCGCCTATCCGGTAGCAAAAAGCAAGCTGTCCTCTTGCGAACCTCCTTTTAGAACCTCCTTTCAGAGGCAAGCTGCGGGGCACATTCCTTGTCACTAAATATGCGCAGTCCTTACTCTTGGCAACGGAGGTATATTCGCGTTGCAAAACACGTTAACTTCATGCAACTAGCAAGGAAAAAAAGTTTTCTCTACGAGGCATCCGAAGTGCTTGGTTAGCTAACAAATGAGAGTAAAACTTTGGCTAAAATGTTCCAAGCTACTGGAAGTGCGCATGTTTTGTAGAGCGAATTAGTGCACGTTGTCAATCTTAACCATTCCGCAACTTTTGCTATGGAAATCTACGCCAGTGCTGGAACAGCACACCCTGCACCTTAAAGGGAGTGCGTTAGAGAACAGTGTATCGTATCGCGGCTGGCTTCGAGCGCTAAGCTTGATAAGCCGAAGGGGCGTTGCCCCATTTCACTGTATAAAAAATTGGAGGCTTATCAAGGTTAAGCCCAGTGGATGCGAAGCATGTTAAGCAGCTGCCTCAGTGTGGATGGGGCTATGTAACGGTGACGTTGTTTTAGGTTAATTGTCGTACTTTATTCTTTGCAGCCCGACAAACGCACTCTTATGGTCCGTAAATGCATGACTCTTGGTTTGCACGTCACTTCGTTTTGCATTCCTATTATTAACGTCCTTAGCGTCTGGAGGCATCTTGACCGCATACACGCCCGGCGCAAAGACGCTGGCGCGGTTGCGGGCACAGAGACTGACGCGACGGCCTCATCCCTGGCGTGACGTTGCATATCACGTGATGCAGCGATGGTGGCGCCGCCGCCGCGTCGCGCGCGACGGCGCGAACCCAAGCGTGGAGGCCTCCGCCGGGCGACGTCCGACGGCCCGATATGAGGCCCCATCTGCAGCCGGTGTGACGTCATCACGTGACGTCACATCATGTGATCTCACTTCAAGGTCAATGGTGGCCACCGCCGGGCGTCGTGCGAAGGCCCGAAACCTGCGTTAATATGCTTCGCATAAAAGCGAGCGCGCAATAAAGCATGGCAGGATTCGTGCCGTGGCACTGTGCTCATGCTGGTCTCGTCGTACAACCCAGTCGACGTGAAGTCGATACAAACAGCTTGCTCTCTTGCTGTCCCTTTCGTGTTTAGGCGCACATTATTCTCAGCAATAAGGGGTCACGGGGGAAAGTACGTGATGTGCTGCCGTGCAGAAGGCCGTCTATGGCGTAACAGCATCCTAGAATAAAAGATTTTAAGAAAAGTTTTCTTTGCAGTACCCCTGAGCTTCTTTACGTCGGCAAAAAAACAAATCCCGAGTCAGTTTTTTTGCCCACATAGATCGCTGAGCCCCTCAATCGAATTTCCAAAAACTCAGAAATGTAACTGACCATCCCTTTTATTACAAAACCCGCAGAGCTACGCTTTTCTCGGGAGAACTGGGAGAAACTGCGACGAAACCATTTGCCATGAGTTTGGGAGAGTTGGCATGCGGTCGGCATCATTTCTGTTCGGACTGACTGAAAAATATGAATTCAGAGTATAAAATTTCGTATTGCGCTTCAGCTGGAGTTTATCGGCCTCTGGAAAAGTAATAAAACTTAAGAAATCATACTTACAAGAAAGCCAAAAGACAGGCGCCAAACTGGATCTCGTAAATTTGGCCAGCTTTCATTGCTTCTCGAACCTAGATGCCCAGCAGAGAACGACGGTTCGAAGAGGCCTGTTTTAGCGAAGGTTGGGCAGGATTATATAGGAAATATAAAGCCGTGTTACGGAATGCAATGGCGTCACAATAAAGTAATAAAGATCCTCTCCTCGAATCTCTACTATCTTCCTCACAACATCATCAGGCATGACCTTTTCCTTCTACTTTATATTACATTACAATTAGAAATAGCGATTCCTTCTTTCCGCTAACTGGTATTCTGAAGATATAATTGTTTCTGGCCGAATGCTACCACATTTCTTCATTTATATTTCTTGTGCAACTAGCGGTGATGTAGCTGAGAAACAAAAAGAAAGCTAGCGATGTCTACATCCCTGTCACATTCAAAGAGCGGTGACTTTGTGACTTTGAACATTAAATTTGTGTAAATTTCTTTTCTCATCCTTAGTTTGGTGCCCTTGAGCAACTCATCTTTAATTCTCTTGCTCTACTCAATCGCATTTTTTTGTGTTGTGAGTGTTTTAACTGGGTTCGCATTTGATTTTACTGAGTGGATTAGTTGTTCTCATTGCTGTCATCGTCTGCTCATATATATATATATGTATATATATATATATATATATATATATATATATATATATATATATATATATATATATATATATATATATATATATATATCAAGATCTGTTGTTTTTGTTGTTCTTTTTCCACATCTTTGGCTTTGTGCATTATTGTTCTATATACATTGCCCTCCCTCCCCCTCTTCTGTAATACCCTGTCCTTAAGGGTTCAGTAAATGATGAAGATAATATTGCAATAACGAATCGAATACATTTCACTTCGATTCGCTAAAGGAATCTAATAGTAATGGTAATGGTAAAACGTTCTTATATTGCTGTAACCTTTCCACTAATAGGTGCTTAGTTCCAAATTATTATGGGGTTGCTTTCTTATTTTACGACAGTAAAAACAGGCTCCACTGAGACGTCGTACAGCTTGCTAACGCTGTTTCTGTGTGTGCTTAAAAGGAGTCAGCGCTGAGATTGTTCTGTTCGGGTGATGACGCTTTTGACACTTGTATATATGCGCTCCAAGATTGGGCGGTGCACAGGGTGAACACAGCTTTGCAAACTGCCTTGATGCTCAATGTCACAGGTTGCCATTCATTTAAAAGGAAGAACCAGTGCGAAGAAACACGGACACACGAAGAAACGACACTCACACACCAGCGCTCGCGTGTGCGTCGTTTATTCGTGTGTCCGTGTTGCTTCGCGCTGTTTCTTCCTTTAAATGCATTACCAACTAGACCGGAACCTTCCTCTTCTGATCTTCGCTTTTCTGATCTTTGCTTTTCATAGGCATCGTTCTGCTCATCTACTGAGGTGTGGCGCTTGTAAAATGGATGTGGCGTTTGTGAAGGAAGATAAATGTCTACCACTAAGACGTGACTCCGTACCTCCTAGTGGAGATCATCGCTGCGTCCCTTGAGAGTTTTTGGAAGTGTGCACAAAGATTGTAGCGCCACAGTGTAGTCCAAAGTAATGGCCGATTCAGTGCTGCCCGCGCGACAGCAAAGCAGTGTGTGCGTTGCGAATTGGATGTAGTGAGCATCGGCGCTTTAATGAGTAAGTATTAGTTCTGTGCGCGCCATTACCTATTCGTCTAGAGTAAACAGCTCATTTCTGAAGTGTGCGCACATTGATTGGAATCACCGGCTTGGAACTTGGTTTCTATCTCAGCGCAGTTGTGTTTTTAAGGACAGCGTTATATCACTGGATATGCAGTACGCGACGCATGAAACAAATATTCAGCGAAATGTTCTCTAATTTTATATCTATGCTCGTTGGACCAGGACTAATTTCTAAATGTTCGCCTATATATTGGCCAACAGGGTTGAACGGCACGAGATAGTGTTCGAATACTCGCTTTGTTTACATCGTTGGCAGCATGTTAATAGATGCGGCATTGCACACACGTTCAAAGAATATTCCCTCTATTCCACCACGAGTAAAGGTGTGAATTCGTAAATTTTTTAAATAGGATATAAAGAGGAAACCGTTATACACAGTGCGAAGGCTAGAATGCACAATAATTAGAAATTTGCAAAACATCTGACATATATGGCGGCGCTTCAATTACCTCATTAGCTATCAGCCAGTTTGGTGACATTTCTCATACATTCATAATTACTGTATTATACGCGGATTGGCTGTCGATATTTTTGCCCGTAGTTAAAAGGTCGACAGTTTTGCTTTGGTCTAAAATGCGGCGGCCATCGGCTACACCGTTAATAAAGGACTATGAGAGGCCGCCATCGAAAGCTGCGTGCAGTGTTATTGTATCAAAGAAAGTTTGACCCTTATCTTTCATTTAATTTTCACTCTTCCGTACTTGTTGTCCAGTAATGCTTAGAATGCTCATTGTTCAGTAATGCTTAGAATAAAGCAAGTAGTGCTGCTGTTACATATCCTTCTTGGCTTGGCTGTCGGTTTCTCGTCCTGCACACAGAAACTAGACGCCGGCTACGCGACATGCAGTACGAAACGCGACGCTTCTAAAGAGATTATTGTTTGCTTCAAACTTTGATATTATAGCAACTAACATACCGATCTGTATCTTCCCTTTGAGCTGAAAACTCCTCTCTACTGCTACTAAATCTACACCCATTACTGTAAGCGTATGTGAATATGGCATCAAAACATCAAGCGCATGGTAAAATAGAGCGCGAGTCAAATATGCCATTTTATCGCAATTATATTTTTTTCTAATGCATTCCCCAAAGATTTATCAACGGATATGCATGCCAAGAAATGTGTTTGGAATCCACAATCAAGAATAAGTGCACATTTGCCGGATATACCGCTAACCTTATACCGTTGACTTTTATAGTTCAATTGTCTTCTTTACGAGCAATAGAATCTACTTATATGACCGCCTCAAATACGGTGTTCCACTTAGCATAGCTTTAGGGCACAGACTAATTAATATATATTCACTAGATGTGTGACATGTCATTCTTCCTAAAAGACTCTTCATCACCATCTACTTATAACCCATTTCCAATTCCACATCAAGCAACTACGGTACATAGAAGAGCTTTTTGAGTTATGTCAGCCTTCTTACTGCCGAACTGTTCGACAACAGCTGTAAGAACTAGCGGCCGGCTCTCGATGAAGCGCTACAATAATAATGCAGAAATATGCACTTAAAAAGTGTTATTTTGCCTGCGTATGCGATGACATGTGCCAGGGAGCCTTCTTCGACTAAGAAGTGCATTACGCCATTCCTTTCAGCGTTTAAATTCGATGCGTTTCTTGTTTAAAGCAGCGTTTTTCACCATGTGCGGAGCGCGGTCCATGTCTCACGCCAGCTTGCTAAGCTTTTGCTTCGGATGACTCACCTAGCCCTTCGCTTAGTCAATGAGCACACAAATCGGTTGCCTACTTTTCCTTCACAGCGCAGCAAGAACACCAACAGTACAATTAAAAAGGCTAAAAGCTTCACTAGCTGAAAGATTTTTAAACTGCTTCATCTCTTCATATGCTTGATCAGGTTAGATCAGTTTTGCCGGTACACAAGGATATATTAAAGTGACTCGATGCTATGATATGATGTTTTAAAAAACTACTTGACGTAGTGCAGGATTCAATGATATACTCTGAGCGAAGCGATTTTGCTTCATACAATTTGAATTGAAATGAACAGCTGTATATTAAAGTTTATTCTTTCACTGCTCAGTTGTTTCATTATGGTAGGAAAATATGCAACAGACTGACACAGCGAAAGACCACTAGAAAAATTTATGCAGCATGCAATCGTGCGTCGCACAGCCCCATAAGCATTAGTGTTGATACTAATCTCCAGTAGAAAAAAGTGTAGCTAAGGTTCGCTCATAGCTGCTAGAGAAAAAAAACGCCATGGCGAAGGATGTCGCAAGAGCTCTGGAAGCTTATCCTTTTGTCAAATGAGTTAAAATGACTTTGAAATACGATTGTTGCATTTGAGTTCATGAAACAGACACCGCTTAATACATTCTGACCCCCTAGCAATGGACAGGGGTCATTTCTTGCGTGAACGATGCCGTAAATAAAATTTTTGACTTCTCACAAGCTATATTCATCTGATCGCGATTGGAGAACGAATTCTGCAACTTTATTATATAAAAAAGTAACTTCTGACCTCCACTGCTAATCCGACACGATTTTCTGAGGCAATTTGCAATGAACGCAATGAAGACGAGAATACATTAAATTTTCATCTAATTTGCACATACTTCCAATAAAATGCAGTGTTGATCTGTGCGATGAAACATATTTTTAATAACAAGAAATTGTAAAACATAAGAAACCAGCAAAATTCCAAGAAACAATTATGATATTTATAGTCGCGGAGCCAATACCGCCCTATCTACATCTGAGCAGAAGTGCTAAGTTTCTAAGCATCACGATTATGGACGCTGGCTCTGCCGCTCTGTACTCTTTGTCAATGTTAGGCAGAACAAATGTGCTATTGATTGACGTCAGTGACAGAATCCGTCTAATTGCTACATTCTAAACTCGCCATGTCGGTCGTCCGCATCTCACTTTTGTGGTGAGATACCTATTTCCCTTCTATTTATGCGCATATCGACAACTTTGCGAATAAATACTGTTATATGCACAATGACTGACGTAGAGTTAGAAAATCGGTGAGGTGTTGGACTCGGAAATTCGGTATTTCTTTATGATATTTAAGCCCTCTTTGAATCTTGTAACCTCTGCCTCACAAAACTCTTGGAATGAAATTGTAGCAGGATCGGCGTTAGGCAACTCCTTCCAGCTCCTCATTCCACACCAAACAAAGCAGTGCTCGCGCTAATCTCTCCGTGGATCCCAGCAGAAAATTTATGGTTTTTTTGTGTCACTGCGAAATAATTTCCCTCCATCCATTTAGGCATACATGTTTTGCGCTCATGTCGCATGAATTTTGAAACAACCGGAAAAATGCCCAATAAGGTGTCGTCTAACATTTAGGAAAGATGAGCTTAGTGCTTTTCTGCGCTCAAACTTTCTCCGTAATAATATGGAAGCTTGTATTATAGTATCGCAAGGAGCATGCTCGCAACAGAAATTCTTCTGCAGTCTTGCTGACTATTCTTGCCTGAATGTGGCATTTTTGCAATTAGTATATGTGACATTCATCAGCAGTATAATACGATTCATCAGCTGTCTGGACATTTGGAACGTCGATAAAATGTTTCAATTCTTTTTTCAGGAGATTTATTGGAGACTGAACACGAAAACGGTTTATAAAGAAATTGCAGAATTGAACAACTTTCTTCAAGTATCTCAAAATAAGTTCTCGGATACAGTTTTACGTGAGTGCCAATATACTCAAAACAGTGCCTCATCCTAACTGCATAATAAAGCGCAAATAATAGGGTCGCTAGCGTCGCTAATAAATAAAAAAGGGCTCACTAAGAGCTGGACAAGTAATCGACGTAAGCGTGTGCTCTATTGCTTACCCGCTGAAAAGGTTGGTTCCGGTTGATGTGGTTTAAAGTCCAAAAGCAAATCGGGCTATGAGGGACGCCGTAGTGGTCGGCTCGAGATAATTTTGACTACGAGGGGGTCTTTAACGTGTACTGACACCGTACAGTACACAGGCCTCTAGTATTTCGCGTGCATTAAAATGCAACTAAGTAGGTTGCTGAATTATTTGGAACATAATTCTTTAAAGAACACTAAATCTCGCATGGAGCTAACGCGAGTGATGTCCAGATGGGTTTAAACCGTAGGACCCCTTTTGTAAGTCCTATTGCGATCTTAGAAGGATCAATGTGGACATAATTCATATGTTTAAGGAAGATTCCACAGGAGCTCCTCCCCTCGTGATTATGATTTACATAGCTGCATATTTCACTCTGAAGTGTAACATTTTATTACCGTATATCTGTTTCAAATCTGAAGCCGATCGGCTTGCCTTTCGCTAATATTCATGACTGGAAGGAGATCAGCTAGGAGAAAACCGTTCTGAATGTGCGAGTTCAGGTTCTCTCAATCTCTACTGGCTTTGAGGTTTAGGAGTCGCAAAACAAGGCGAGAAAATATATTTAGTGGCTGTAAAATTTGAAAACATTCCGATTCCCATCACAAGCATGAGATAACATTGTCTTTTTCATGAATTTTTTTCTACGGGGACAGTTATCTGAGAGCCATCGATGTACTAGGGGTCGGTGTTGTATCAGATTCCAGCAGAAAACTTATGTGATAATACACCGTCCACGTTAGTGGGACAAAGATAGCCACGTGCTAAAAAGTTGAATGAGTGCGTTTTCGTCACTGTGTGATATAACTTTTATTAAATAAAGAGGGGAGGTAGGTGGGTGAGGGGGATACTCAGGGTTCTTGCCAACTTTTTTCACTAGAACGCGGTTCTTTGTCGTGGCTAATATTTAGACATTTACAAATTAATAAATAGAGCTTCATGATGTCAATGTGAATGAGCAGGAGCTTTCATGAATGATTCATACAAGGGGATATGATCCCGCTGGAACATGAACTGGAGTAATCAACATACGAGACACAGCGCCAGCACTTGGCAGCTGCTTGGACGCTAGTTCTATGGCAGCGGCTATTAGCTGGGTTTTTCAAAAATATTCAGTTCAAGCAAATTTGTTAGTAACTATATATTAAGTTTATTGTACCACACCAACAGCATTCAGAAAATATGAAATCTTTATGCAGTACTCAAACGAGGTACATTTCATCTCATTGTTCTGTACTTATATGGTGGCTTAATCTCACGGGGTGGAATATGAGGCTGCGACGGGGGTCGCGGCCGCTGGGGTGAACTCGGTGCTACCGAAGGAAATGAAAAAGTAGGCTGCTGGCCGTGAGCAGTGTTTACTGAAGGCGTTGGGATTCTGGACGCCGCTGGTATACGTTCCCTAGAATAAGAAAACCTCGGCGGGCTAGCAGAAGGGGAGTTTGGGGGAGAAAATACAGGAGGATACTCTTCAAGTTCCTCTGATGGGATCAGAGATGCTGGACCGAGAAATAGCTGAGAAAGGTGAGGAGGTGAAACATTAGTTGGAGAAGCTTTAGGCGAGGAAGCATGAGGCGGGGAAAATCGAAAAGGAAAATCTTCAGGCGAGGAAACAGGAGGTTGGGGCCCGGAGGGAGAATTTCCAGCACCCTTAGGAGAAAACCTAGTAAGATGGCCTTTAGGCGAGGATGCGTGAGGTAGGGAAAACGAAAGCGGAGAACCTGGAGGTGGGGATGGAAATTTGAAGCCAGATATAGAAGCCCGATTAATATAATTCATTGGCGTGGAAGCATGAGGCGGGGAAAATGACAGCGGAGAACCTGGAGGCGAAGAAGCAGGTTGTGAGGACGCAGCCGAAGACTGGAAATTGCCTGACGAAGGAAACCGACTTGGCGAGTCTCTTGGCGAAGAAGCACGAGGTGGGTAATAAAACCACGAGGAATCTTGAGAGGAAGAAACACGAGACGGGGAGGCGCCTGGCTTTGTATCACCTAGCGCTGGACTGCTTGGCCGAGATGTTCGTCTCTGTGGTGTATTCGGTGGTCGAGTTGGCGTGTTTTGACGAGCAGAGATTAGAGACAGGACACCTGCAAGAAAAAAAGAGAATATATGGCATAAACGTTACGTTTAAGGCAGTACCCGTAAATGTAACATTTGCGTTGCCAGTCCACAAGGAATCCAGTGGTTGATTCGTTGGATGAAAATAGGGCAGTAAGATTGGTATTCAAGTACCATCCCACATTAGTGGCTGCAAAATACTGCGCACTCTCTAGTAATCGGATGTCTGGCCCTAGACGAATATTGGTAGTGGTAAAAGCGTTTATTTGGGAAGAAAACGTTAGGGCATAGAGTTACACTTTGGTATCGGTCTTACCGTTTCGAGCGGTCCGTCGGCCTCCACCGCAGCCTTGGGGCTCTTCAGTAGCATAATCTGTGGGCTGGGTCCAGAGTCAGCCAACAGGGCCTCCCCTTGTTGCACACTGTGGCTGGTTATTTTGGGTCGTAAAGGACTTTCTTTATAACC
Organism: Amblyomma mixtum; assembly: GCF_055824585.1. NCBI lineage: Eukaryota > Metazoa > Arthropoda > Arachnida > Ixodida > Ixodidae > Amblyomma > Amblyomma mixtum. The sequence goes on along the minus strand of NC_143012.1, from coordinate 74,609,494 downwards.
CATTGTGGCGTGGTACATTGCGGCATACCCTCCACACTACACGCACTGTTACGCGCATCTATTCAGCGATATATATGATAAATGGCTCTGTTTGGGTAGGTGTCTGTTTGCAGTAGTCTAAGCATAGCTGCCTGCTCTCTGTTGAGGTTTTCCGCCGGAACGTTGTACTTCTTTCACGCTCCCAACAAACGCCTTCGTTGTCTCCTCGTAAGATTCTGGCGTGCTGAATGGTTCAAACGGCAAACCCGCCATACGGTTCGGGAATCCACGGACAACCGTGTCAACCGTGACATCACTCTCAACCCGTGTCGGGGACCCAAATGATGACGTGTTGAATGTTTTTGTTGTAATTTTTTGCCTCTGTTGTTGCTCGGAGGGGTCTTCTGTCGTCGGGTATCCCAGCTTTACCAGAAATGCTCTACCAGCGGGCGTTCTTTTAAATCTTTCCGTCTTAAATTTGAATCCTCAAGACGGTCCTTAAGTTAAGCAATATGTCGTGGATAGAAGAATTATCTGATAGGCACTTCGGCTAAGTTCATTGAACAGTACCTTGGGAAAGTTTAAACATCACCCTGAATTTAACAATATTATTTTCCTCTGTGTGCATTAATGTGTTTAATACAAAAAGAATGGCAGGGCTTGTATCATATCGCTCAGTTTGACGTTTGTGACGACTTGGCTTAGTGTGCTCTTCAGCGGTCTTACTCAGTAATGACACTCAACGGTGGTAGATTATCTTCATGTAATATATGAAGTCCTTACGATGGAAAGTACTGATGTCCCATTAGGTTTCCAAAAAGTGTTTACCCGCTTTTGGGGAAGTTTTTCCTGCCATTATAGACACTCACAAGCTTCATTTGCTGTGTATTAATATACATTTTATAGCTTATATAAGCCGACCAAATACATTGGACAATGATGAATAAAAATCGCTGTTCGCAACTAGCTATAGAGATAGAGAAAGCTGTGACGGGAAGCGTGCTCGCTTCGCTTTTGGTCTCGAAGGAATAAACTACTGCAAAAAAAAAAACTCTCCGAATAGTTACTGCTATTTAACCCGAGCTTCTGTGGCAACTGTTGTGGTATTTTAACTCCTTGATATATTGACGCCTGCGCTCGTGCAGAAGGAAGCGCCTCTCAAGAAGAAGAGGAAGTGTGTGTGTGAAAGTGATTTGGAAGCGCACGTCTGTTGACCCGCTGTGGACCCTCAGCCGCCGATTACCAACGTGACATCTGGTGCAGGTGCGGGGTACGTCGTTAATGCACCGTACGCCCCCTTCAAGCCGCAATTCGAGCCCCGTACAAATACCGAAGGTAGACACGCCAGTCCACCAGGACAGTCGCCGATTACAGGGCTTACCTCCCGAATTTGGACTGCTCCCTGTTTCGCATTGTTCACGGAGGGTAGGTCCTACAACGATGAATCCTCCAGCTACAGTGTCGCCGGTCCTGCTCCACCACCAGCGAGAGCCACCCCATTTTCGCGGTCAACCACACGAGGACGCCGAAGACTGGCTGGCCCAGTATGACCGGGTGGCCATCTACAATGGTTGGGGCGCTGACTGCAAGATGCGGCACATTTATTTCGCCCTTGAAGACTGCGCGAGGACCTGGTTTCTGAACAATGAATCTGGCCTTGGAACGTGGGATACGTTCAAGACAGAGTTCCTCCAAACTTTCAAGGACAGCACGTCGCGCAGGGAGAAGGCCGACCTGCTTTTAAAAGCCAGACATCAACTCCCCAGCGAGAGTGTGACGGTGTATGTTGAGGAAATGAAGAGGCTGTTCCGGCGTGCCGACCCAAACATGTCGGAGGAGAGGAAGGTGAGCTTCCTTATGAAATGTGTCAAGGAGCAGCTGTTCGCCGGCCTGGTTCGAAGTCCTCCAGTCACTGTAGCTGACTCCGTGAAGGAGGCGAGCACCATCGAAAAGTCTTTGGACATGAGGGCCCGGCAGTACGACCGTACAACAGCGTCGATGCTCACGGCCACTGTGGAGGACGCCACGGTGAAGTCGGCAGACTCCTTGCGTGAGATGATACGATGTATTGTGAGGGAGGAACTGGCAAAGCTCTTTCCGGACAAGGAAAAACCTCAGCCTAGCACTCTTGCTGACGTTGTCCGTGAGGAGGTGCAGCAAGCTCTAGGCACTTGTACAGCACTACCTGTTGCCGGCCCTGTGCAGCCTCAGCCGCCGAATCTCAGCTACGCCGCCGTCACACGCCGTTTTATTCCATCGCAGCCGAACCAACGTTACGACACACCTGCCTCCGCCGCTGCACGAACTCCACCTCCCCAGCCGAATTCTCCACAGCGGCTAGGACGCCGCAGAACGGATGTCTGGAGAGCGCCAGACAATCAGCCGCTGTGCTACCATTGCGGTGAGGCTGGACATGTTTATCGTCGCTGCCCATACAGGCAGATGGGCCTTCGAGGATTCCCTGTCGGGTGTCATCGTCCGATGTAAGGAGAATGACCGCAGGAGATCGCGGAGTACATCTCGCAAGCGGACTCCGTACAGCGCCGTTTCTCGATCTCCATCGCCGCGTCGCTACAGTTCCCCAGGGCGAGGCCAGTCTCCGAGTCCCCGTAGAGGAAACTAGATGCAGCAGCCTCTGGAGGTGCGGCTGCTCAGTGACAAAGTATACAAGATCCTCCATCGCCGCAAGACAGTTCTCAACCAACGCCGAATTCCGTAGCCGTACCGACGATTCTTGAGCCCACGTACCTCAAAACTAGCCGATGTCCTGACGCACCCCTCCATGGCCACGGCGCCTTTCCTCGATGCCGAACTCCTTCGACGCACCGCAGCCGAGACCGAACGCCTCGACATCCCCAAAGTAAGACACCACCAACTGCCGACTTGGAGATTTTGGTTGACGGCGCCGATGTAACCGCGCTGGTGGATACTGGTCCCGATTATCCAGTACTTAGTGGACAATTTGCCGCGGCACTAAAAAAAGTCACAACCGCTTGGGATGGCCCACATATGCGTACTGCAGGAGGACATTTAATTACACCTACGGGAACGTGCCCGTCGAGGGTAACCGTGCAAGGCCAAACATTCTTGGCAACGTTCGTAGTGTTAGCCGAGTGCTCCCGGGATGTCATACTCGGTATGGACTTTCTGGCCGAAAACAGTGCAGTTATTGATCTGAAATCGCAGTCCGTCAAGTTCTCGACCGAGAAGGCCATATCCGTGGATAGTGTTCTCCCAGCGGCGCTGCACATTCTGGACGAACACGTGACCGTGCCTCCACGTTCCAGTGTGATGATAACCGTCGGCTCAAAGCAAATACGGGAAATTGAGGGTGTCGTCGAAAGCAAGCAGCTGTTGCTACTGGACAGAGGAATTTCCGTCGCCAGGGCGGTTGTTTTCCTTGAAGATGGTAAGGTCAACGTTCTTCTCACCAACTTCAGCAACGAACACCAACACCTCAACAAGGGAACGACTGTGGCGTATATTGACGCTCTTAGTGAAAATAGGTGTGTGCACAGTTTAACATCTGCTTCAACAACTGAGCCCGACAGACCTGCTGGTGTTAAGTACGATATTAACCCAACCTTGCCGCCCGACCAGCGAGACAAAGTACGGGAACTGCTCAGTCGCTACCGTGGTGCCTTCCCGTCCTCGCCACGCGTCGGGCGGACGTATCTTGCGAAACATCGCATTATTACAGACGAAATAGTTCCGCCACTCCAACAGTCACCTTATCGAGTGTTTACCAAAGAACGTGAGGCTATTACCACACAGGTGAAAGAAATGCCCGCAAACGACGTTATTCGCCCTTCTAGGAGCCCGTGGGCGGCCCCTAGTAGTGCTTGTGAAGAAGAAGGACGGCACCTTACGATTCTGCGTTGACTACCGTAGGTTAAACAACATCACTAAAAAGGATGTGTATCCGCTGCCCCGAATTGAGGACGCCTTGGATCGCTTATGCAACACCAGATATTTTTCTTCCATGGATTTGAATTCCGGATATTGGCAAATTGAGGTAGACGACAGAGACCGCGAAAAGACGGCATTCATTACTCCAGACGGGTTGTATGAATTTCAGGTGATGCCATTTGGTCTTTGCTCGGCACCCGCGACATTCCAAAGGCTCATGGACACCATCCTTGCGGATTTGAAGTGGCAAACTTGTCTGGTCTACCTGGACGACGTCATCGTTTTGGCCCCGTCTTTCGAGGAGCACCTTCGTCGCCTCGAGGAGGTCTTGCAGGCCATCACGTCATCAGGCCTTACTCTCAAAGCCGAAAAATGCCATTTTGCTTATGAAGAGCTAAAGTTCTTAGGCCATGTCGTCAACCAAGAAGGAGTTCTTCCGGATCCTGAAAAAACATCCGCCATTACCAATTTTCCACCGCCGCGTGACCAAAAGGAAGTTCGTCGCTTCCTCGGGCTATGCGCATATTACCGCCGCTTCGTGGAGAATTTCTCTAAAATTGCTTCACCCCTTACTGATCTGACAAAAGCGCATGTACCGTTCAAGTGGGAACCTCCGCAGCAGAAGGCGTTTCAAGAGCTTCAACGCCGCCTGCAGTCACCCCCCGTGCTGGCGCACTTTGATGATCTTGCTGAAACACGGGTCCACACCGATGCGAGCAACGTTGGTTTGGGTGCTGTCCTTGTTCAAGTTCAGCGGCACCAAGAACGTGTCATCGCCTATGCCAGCCGTGCACTCTCCAAGACAGAGGCCAACTACTCTGCCTCTGAAAAAGAGTGCCTCGCCATCGTGTGGGCAGTTTCCAAGTTCAGACCATACCTTTACGGCCGATCCTTCAAAGTAGTGACCGATCATCACGCCCTATGCTGGCTGACCAATCTCAAGGATCCTTCCGGCCGCCTAGCTAGATGGAGCCTTCGACTTCAAGAGTTCGACATCACCGTCATCTACAAATCCGGTCACACACATGCAGACGCAGAATGTTTATCTCGTGCTCCCGTGCAACCAGCTCTGGATGATGCTGCTGAGAACGAAGAAATATTCCTGAGTGCCGTCCATATCAACGATTTCGCCGAGCATCAACGCGCCGACCCCGATCTTCGCGACGTCATTCGTTATCTTGAAGGAGCCAGCAGCACAGTTCCTAAAGCCTTCAGGCGCTCTTTGTCGTCTCTCTGCATACGTAACGGTGTTCTCTTTAAGAAGAACTTCGCTGCCAACACTAGGCCGTACTTGCTGGTCGTCCCCGTGTCCCTACACAACGAAATTCTTCACGCCTGCCATGACGAACCAGCTTCCGGCCACCTTGGGATTACTAGAACACAAGCCAGAATTCAAGAGAAGTACTACTGGCCGCGCCTGGATTGCCGGGATTGCCGGGATTGCAATCCTTGCCGGGATTGCCAGCGCCGTAAGGTCCCGGCCGTGAAGCCAGCCGGATTCCTCAAGCCCGTTGAGCCACCTTCGCAAGCATTTCAACAAGTCGGCATGGACTTGCTGGGACCTTTCCCTACATCAGGCTCCGGGAAAAGATGGATAATCGTAGCCACTGATTATCTCACGCGTTATGCAGAGACAGCATCCCTTCTGAGTAGCACCGCCCTCGAAGTAGCCCAGTTCTTTGTGCATCAAATCGTCTTACGTCATGGAGCTCCACAAGTTTTGATTACGGACACAGGGGCTGCCTTCTCCTCTGAGCTCTTACACCATATTCTAGTTTTTAGTCACACCAGTCACCGTAGGACGACTTCCTATCATCCCCAAACTAACGGACTGACGGAACGTCTAAACAAGACGCTTACAGACATGCTTTCCATGTACGTGGACGTGGAACATAAAACCTGGGACGACGTCCTGCCCTATGTCACGTTCGCGTATAATACAGCCGTATAAGAAACCACCAACATGACGCCCTTTAGCCTCGTTTATGGCCGTCAGGTGACGACAACACTCGATGCCATGCTGCCCCATGACGAAGACCACCCAAATGACGACGTTGCATCCTTCTTACAACGCGCCGAAGCTGCCCGTTAACTCGCACGGCTTCGCATTCAAGATCAACAGGGCCAGGACGCGCAACGCTACAACCTACGGAGGCGGCTTGTTGAATACCTCCCGGGTGACCTCGTCTGGGTTTGGTCCCCAATCCGACGACGCGGCCTAAGTGAAAAGCTCTTGCGCCGCTATTTCGGTCCTTACCGAATTGTGCGACGCCTTGGAGCCCTGAATTATGAAGTCGTCCCTCACGAGCCCCAACAATCTCGCCGCCACCCCCGCCCCGAGGTGGTCCACGTCGTTCGCCTGAAGCCCTACTACGCAAGGGAGCACTAACTCTTCTCGAGACCACCCCTGCGTTCGTGGAGGCATCGGGTCGATGCCTTCGCAGGAGGGGGGCTAATGACGCCTGCGCTCGTGCAGAAGGAAGCGCCTCTCAAGAAGAAGAGGAAGTGTGTGTGTGAAAGTGATCTGGAAGCGCACGTCTGTTGACCCGCTGTGGACCCTCAGCCGCCGATTACCAACGTGACAATATTGCCCTAAAGAACTTGAAAGTGAAATGGATATATATACCGATAGAAAGTATTTTTTTTAATTCCTGCACATACATGCTCTTCGGCGAGCAATCTTTCCCTGTCATCCGCTGTCAGCATGCGGCACACCGCCACTGAGCACGCGTAACACTTTTTACCTTGAATAAATGTGTATAGGTCACTCTAGCCTGTTTTAATGTGAAAAAAGCTGCAGAGTGTAGATGAGTACATATTAAAAGCTGCTGTTTTTTTCTGCTAATACAAGAGGCATCCCGTCCGTTAGTGCTGTTGTTACGACTGAGAGAAGATAAAAAGGAAATTGCATGGGCCTGCCAACTGGCTCAAGCCGAGCCACCACCGCTGCCACGTGCAGTTACAGAAGAGTTAAAAGATAAGAGGAAAGAGTGAAGGAAAAAAGAAAAGACGGGCGTCGCAACAACCGCGTCCGCCGCAGCGGACGCTGGCTGAGAAAAACGGATAAGCGGCCGTAGCCGCGCCTCCTCGTCACCACCTCCTCTCCGTCCGTTAGTGCCACCTGAGTGTCATTCTAGTTCGAAGCAGCCGTCCATCGCTATCTTGATACGCCTGCAGTACGAATCGTGAACCATGAGCCATGAATCGGCAACAACTGTTGCACATACTACAGTGACAGAGATTGTCGATTGTCCGTAAAACTCTAGCTACTGGCTGCGAACCCTTTGCAGAATTTGACAGCGCTGCTAAAATTTATCTTGGCCCTCTTCCTTTCTGAAAAGGTGATGAAATGACTTTGAACACGACAGCGAGGTAGAAAGCTCTTTACGTCATACACACGAGTCATATTAATGCCTGTATATACTAGAAAGAGGGAGGAAAATAGAGGTTCAGAGCATTGGACGATATTCGTGACCAGAAGTCAGATTTCGCCGATAAAGACGCTAGACTTGTCACTAGACCTAGTGACACTAGACCTTCCTTGGGCAAGATTAGAAGGGCTACACTCGTCTCGTTTAGGCTAGCTATGAACCTTAAGGGGTTAGCGTTCACAACGTAATTAAACCTTTAATAGGCTTTTATCATTGGCTACCTCCTGGAAGCTAAAGAATGCAGTGCTCATATAGTTAGAGCGTCTATTCAGCTTCACATAATGTCTATGCTATTTGCGCACTCGGCACTTTTGAAGGTACCTTTAGGTTTATGGGGTTTTAACTGCCCAAAGCAACTCAAGTTGTGGGGGACGCCGTATTGAAAGGCTCCGGAAGTTTTGAGCACCTGGAGTTCATTAACGTTCACTACAATCCCACAATACATGGGCCTTTAGAATTTCACCTCCATCGAAATTCGCCTCCATCGAAATTTCGTGTCAGCAGTCGAGTTCCGTGACCACTTAGCCACCGCAGCTTCAAAGATGCCTTTGAAAGGAATGACCAAATAAAACTATGCTAGCAAGCACGCTTAAGTCATCTGGGTAACGCATATATCTCTGTAGTGAGGACTCATAACGCTTAGTATTGTGTTTCGGGCAGTATTAAAATTTTATGTGGCACGTTTTCTGCAAACCATGAGACAGACAGCTTTACATAGATGCATTCTACACAATTCCAGAAGAGGGCAAATACGGGCTGGTTGGTACATGTTTTACGAATTGGAAAAACAGCGCAATCAAAGGCGAGACACAAGAGAAGGACAAAACACCAGCGCTGGTGTTTTGTCCTTCTCTTGTGTCTCGTCTTTGATTGCGCTGTTTTTCCAATTCTACGCAATCACTGGCTAGGTAGATTCAATTGAGGGCATGCTTCTTGTACTTCAAACAATGCGCAAAGACAACAGGAAATTGTGTATTTATTTGACTCGATCGGCGAGTCTTGCAACCCTGCATCAACATAGTGCTTCGAAGTTATTCTGCAATGTAAGAAAGGATTTTTAAGGGAATCACAGGTAAAATGTATTGAGGAAAAAGAACAAGGAATTTCTGAAATCGCTACGGAATATGTGCAAAAATATGCGTTTATCGTAGGTACAGAAGTGTTTGCTCTAGGCAGCCTACCGTGACGAGAAACCCTTTCTTCCCATCGCTGTCAAGATTGCCTTTGCCAGAATATCTAGAAAAGGTTCCATAAAGGTGTTACCTCGATTCACATGTAGTAACCTTACACCCATAAATTACCGCTACCCCCCCCCCCCTCCCCCTCCACCAGCGTTAGAAGAAAGTGACCGCTTTTTGAATGCAGTTCCAAAGGCCTTAATTAATTTCAATTTTTGGTACGAGGCAACTTTTTATTCCTCAGAGCCAATGAAAATCTGGCGTGGTGTACAATAATAACCTCTACTCAAAACTCTAAAGCCTGGCCAGCTAGGAATGTGTAGAATACCTTTAAAATAATTAGTAACAAAAGCTCATACAAGGAAGGAGTATAAGGACGGTGCAGTTTGGTTTTTGTATCGTTGCGGGCACACTTGCAAGGTTGGCATTGCTGTTTTCGTAGTGATTGCTGCCTGGCTATTTTGTAGTCTCCTTTGATATCTTTAGGTGATGTAGTCTGTTATTGTGTCGCGTCAGGTTATGAACAGAAATTCTGCTAACGGGCTCCTGGAAGAGCTCTGCGACTGTGGTAAATTCGTGCAAAGGGCACCATCAGAGAAAGTTGTTAGCTTTTACACTAGGTTCTGAACAACGGCGATGAAAGGACATTTAACATTTCTCCGAATTGCGAAACCTCTTGCATGTGTGACGCATTTGAATTTATGGAAATACGGAGTCATATTGTGCGTTTGCACACAAAACCCGCACAATTTACACTTTCTTTTCCGCATGGTTTCGGTATCATTTCGCTGGATTTATCATGTTCATTGAAAATGAGCCTTTTACTTTCGGTTTCTCTTTTCCGTGTCATCCTGAGACACCCGTATATCCCTATGGCTACTACGAGTCATTAGCGAAACCCTGCAGATATGCCGTAATAATCATAAGGAATGTTTTGTAAGATGGCATTACGGCATACTTTAGTGCTATAAGCAGGCGCCTCCCAAAAAGTTTTATGTGACTCTATTCAAGCGAAAATTACACTCGCTGAGCTCACAGTATTTCATCGCCACATGCGTAGGACAGGTAATAAAAAGCCTTCTAAGCCACTAGAGAATATACACGACGAATTCCAAGATTATTCTTTTGTCAAAAATTTTAACTCGGCTCCAAAGCAATGCTGCCAGGCACATGGCGGAAGAGATTTCCCCTACTCAGGCAATACACGCGCACTTTGTTTTAGGCAGAACAAATCATGATATGGTTTTTTTTTATAACAACCATCTTCCTCAACGTTAGGAAACACTTTGATTGTTTTCTTTTCCCAACTCCTGGTATTATGATTTCACCGCGTTAACTAGCACCTAAAGTGTTCTGAAATGGCCCTCTTGTAATCTCGAACTCTACTGCTTCTAGTTTCCAGGTGTTCATTACACAGCTACCTCGTAAATAAGGCCAATCACACACTAAAAGATGTCAAGCTAAAAGTCTTGTTATCTCAACATGATACTCGGCACTGCACCACACTCAATGCATGATTGAGATCACGACAAAATAGGAGAGATGTAGCGAGCCTCATATCGCAATGCTCAGACTTCAGCTGCCATGCCGGTATTACATATGCAACATGTGTTAGAAATTTACGCTTAAGGGAGCAGAAGATTTTAGCATATGGCGATACGAATGCAGAGTCAAACATCAGCATGGGGGGGGGGATTCATGCGGTTTAATTTTCTGTGCGTAAGTACTAATCCGATAGGTACCAACGATGGCACCAAAATCGTCCGTTGTCTGCTGGCGTTGTTTGTTCACATTATCGGTTTGCTTAGCGCGAGCGCTCCATCCCGCGGCACTGGCCGCTCTTGGTCGTCTTCTGCATAGCAAAATCCCCTCTTATGCACTAATTACAATCGGGTAAACATTATCTGCAGATTTTTCTAAAAATTTTTCTAAATTTCATGAAATGTGCCTCAAGGTACACGGGGAGCAACCATTCAAACACCACTTGGTCATGAACCAAGCCTTATTTATGTATTGTTCGGTAGCATAACATGTTTGATTATGTTCCAGGGAAGCTTCGCTGAAGGCAGCGTCATCCACCTTCCTTCTTCAGTTGCCACAATTCTTGACCCTGTATTGATTAGGACTGCTGTTACCGCTTCTATTAAATGATATATTGTGTTTATCACTTATTCTAACTTATCTATGTTTTGGCAATTTATTGTTCTCTGCTGCTGTTTGTATTTTCAGTTTTATTATGTATTTCCCACTCCCCTCTTTAATGCTTTGTCCTGAGGGTAATATAAATAAATAAATACACGTTGTTGTACTTCAGGTGGGTTTACACCAACTTTGACAATCATTGCATACGCTATATTCTCTTGGCATCGATGATAATTTTTGCGCACTTCCTTTCGGGGTTGAAAACCCCGTTTAGTTTTCAAAAAATTCCCTTTGGGGAAAACTGTTCTTGTTACACAGCAGCCTGCACAGTTTCATTGGTCCTGCATGAAAATGGTCTTTTCTCAGGTTTTTAAGAAAAACACAAGATTACTTTCAGGCTCAGTCGACACAGTGCTACAAGTCTAAACGAAAGGTGACGCCTTGGCCAAACAAGCTAAAAATAATAGCGAACTTTACAAGTTACAAAAATATTTCAGGTGATACTTCACTTTGAATGCCCGAAATTGAGGAAAAATCCTCTAATCCTTTCTTGCTATTGTTCAAGATTTCTGTTACCTTTAATAATGTTCACTTATTGTTTTGTTTTACTTTGATGTTAACTTCGCTTAATGTTCTTGTTGCTTTTTGTGTGAAAATGAATGCGTTGTTTTGAAACTGTCTCCCCTGCGGTAATGCCTTCGAGGCGACGCAGGTATTCTGTAAATAAATAAATAAATAAATAAAACACTTGGTTAGGCTTTCATTGGTTTGAACATGAGGCGAGCCCTGTGTGCAGTGATTCCTGCACGGCGCATAGGAGGCAGTGACCAAACTACTAACGAATGCCTGAGTGAATATTTCACCTAAACGTTGCACAGTTTATAGTAAGGAGCACGCAGATCAAGATGTATCTTTATTTCTTTGTGTTTTTTAAGCGGTATAACAACGTCAGAAATTTTACTGAATTTTTCATGCCTGAATAGATTTTTCGGTTGCAATAGAGAGGCATGTAGTGAGAGTGACGACAGGCACTAAAGGAATGTATAGAGAAACACATTCCGCATCGGAGAACCCAATACTTACATGGTAACAAAGAGTGCTTGGATTAACTGGGGCGAAGGAGTCCTCATTGTTTGCGAATCTACGAAACCAGCACAACGTAGCAGATGACGAAAAGTTGCGTGTAACCTTATAAAGTTGGTTCTTCAGCGAACCTAGAAATGAAATTTGAAAACGAATCTTGCTGCATTGATGTGAACAAGCTACTTAGGCTTTAAAACAATTCGTTTTTATAGATATATGCAGAGGCTTGTGGGAAGCGGCAATGCTCTGTTGGTAAGTGAGTACTTTTGATATTCTGCTTTGATTGCGTGTATAATGAGCTGATGAATGCAAAAATATTCTTAGCATATCTTCTCGCAAACTACCCGAATATCACTGCTCTCCTAAATTTCGGCGGCAGCAACAACGTGTAGTGATTTTTATCTAAAATTTATATCTTGGCTGAAATGAAAATATGTCTCACTTTTGAGATCTTAGAATTGCAAAGATGCTGATATTCTGCATTTTGAATTGCATTAAAGGTTATCAAAGGCCAGATTACAGGGCCCAATGAACGAATCTGTTTCTAAGAGCACTGAATTGGGTTCAGTGCTAGAATAAAGAGTAGCCAATCAGAAAGAAAGAAAAAACAATCACGCCCAACGTTTCCCAAAGCATACGAAAAGGCACTAAATCAAGTAACGCGAATAAAGTTACGTAAAAAACGTAGCGCAATGAGACGAGGACACAGAAAGAACGACAACACACAGGGCTTGCTTCCAACAACGGTTTATTTCAGAAAGAAAAGTGGTTTTATATCGACATCATGACCAACACGCCATCCAACCATGTGCTAGCAAAGCGTATCTGCCAGATATGCGAGTTCTTTTGCCAGCAATGATACAGAGGGGGTACTAACACAATCATCTTTCAAAAGTGATATCCATTCCGCTTTGAAAGATGATTGTGTTAGTACCCCCTCTGTATCATTGCTGGCAAAAGAGCTCGCATATCTGGCTGATACGCTTTGCTAGCACATGGTTTAATGGCGTGTTGGTCGTGATGTCGGTATAAAACCACTTTTCTTTCTGAAATAAACCATTGTTGGAAGTTAGCGCCGTGTGTTGTCGTTCTTTCTGTGTCCTCGTCTCTTTGCGCTACGTTTTTTACGTTTCAAATATGAACCAACAAGCCGAAGCATATACCCTTCCGAATAAAGTTACTTTTAAGATTACTGATGTTCACGCATGCGCCTATAATTCCATGCTGATGCTCAAGACGAAGAATTCTCGCCGTTCACAAGACTTCCATTAGGCCCTCGTACTTCAACACTTCATCACCTACGCCATTACATACTTCTGGAAGCAGGCAGTGAAGATATGATCCACAGCAGTTATTTAGTGCAATTAAAATTACTGAGAACCTCTGCAAGATAGGAAATCACACGTCTTTTGTCAGACAACATACTCAGCCTCAGTGCTCGCAACATCCAAAAACAACAGGTTTGTAACAGGCCGGGCATATCTACAAATGAAGTTAATATTAGCCAGGGGCGTTTCTGACAACGCTTAATAGAATACAAAAAAAGGTGTCATGACCGTCGATTCGAGCGCGTCGTATATGAATGTAGTCGAATATATTGCGAAAGCACATCATTTTACGGCTGTTTTTATAACTAAAACCTTCCTAGAAATTGGTACGCACTTAGACTTAATCTACGCACACGCGTGCTGGCTGATTTAATTCTGCTACTGAAGTCCAACTTTTAAGAAGCGTCTAGACTTACGAATACTGTCCTGTGGTCTGTGTAGTAGTTGTAACGTTGTAGTAGTAGCAAAAACAATCAATTCGGGTGCCGTATTGGATGCTAGGTTTTGTATCAGTGTGGTCGGAGACTCTCGAAAAGCTGAAGTATAACACGAACATAATACGAACATTGCAGATAATGCTGTGAATGGCTACGAGAGGACGGACATGTGTCACGCAGCTGATTTGAGCTCGCAGAAGACAACGAGCGAGGAGCGCCGCGGTACGGAACGCTCACGCTAGGCCACCTCCGAACAAAAATGAAACAGAAAAAAAAAGGTTTTTCTCGTGGTCAGTACCCATCGGATTAGTGCTTACACACAAATATGGTTTGGACGTCACTGGTTTCATCTTTTTGTACGATTGTGTTTCGGGCGCAGCAGGTAAGGAGACTGAGGACCAAGCATACGAAAAAGGGTCAAGGCGGGTAAAACAGGTTAGAAATCAGGATATATTGAGTTATATAATGCAGTCGCCCAGGATCCTCCAAGTTGTGTGCAATAAAGGCAAATTGAGGATATATGACTCGATCCAGCGAATTGTTCGATTGAAATATGATTGAAGCTACAGCCTTTATGGTGCGTTAAGTAAGCCTCAATTTGATTAGCACAAAAGTGTGTGCCAGCCTAGACTCAAACCGCTCAAGAAAAGCAATAAGAAAAAAATAGCTCGTTTTGAACTACACATGTTTCCTTCACCAGCCATATAACTACTCCTTCACAGGGAGGGATCACAGCATGAATTATGAAATATTTCACTAGGCGGGAGATTTCTTTTATTGTTAGTTGCTTGAAAACACATTTTTTAGACCTATTTTGTTTTATGAGACTTACTATAGGCCCTCCAAGAAAACACTCACGATCTTTCACAAATCTGGAGGCACTGTGTTTATAGCCCTGTGATAGCGAACCTTAAATGGTATCTTATAATTATGACATACTATGTAAGGTTTATTAAGGAGGGATGAAAAAAGAGCGCCACCAGATTTGCGAAAGAACAAGGATGTTTTCTTCTTTTCAATGTTTACTGACATCTGTTGCATATAGAGCTCAAGTTGAACAATAATTCCGAAGCAATAATTGAAACTTTTGATGGCGTAGCTGATAATTCCTCAAATTTAAATTTAAATTTCAGGAAAAAAAAGGAAAATTGAGGAAAGCCACTGAAAGAGAATTTCATTCTGTGGTTTATTTCAAAATAGCATTATATGGAATCGTAACCATACAAACGGTAGGCATTATTACTTACTAAAGGTGCCAGTCAAGCGCAAAAAGAAGGAGCTCTGTAAACCCATAGCAGTAGACGTGGCCGGATCTCTTTGCGTATTTGGCATTGTTGCCCAAAAATCGACGTCAAGAGATTCCATGCTGAATACTGTGTTTCATTTTAACTAAGGCAAAATTCTGGAGTGCCAGTGTCCGATTTGATACCACCACACGTTAATCTTTCGAGATTACACTCGGCGCCTTTCGCTACTTTTTTCCTCTTTGCCTAGAGGCTAAAAAGGAGATGCTAAAGCCAAACTGCGTCAAAATTTAGGACCGCAAAATGTGAGACAGCTGTGGTGCAGCCACTTCTTAAGGCTGTGTTTTCAGAGAGTTAAACACATCGGCAGATTAAATATTGCGGAAAGTGTTTAAAATATTGACCTAGAATCGAGTAACGCACTTTCATGGGTTTTCTTCAGATAATCTTTATACCCTAAGCAAGGTAGCATACTAATTACTATAGTTACGGCATTTTGACAGCGTTTTGTCGGCTGATACCGCCTGATGTTCTTGGGCACACTCAGTGCTAAGGCTCTGAACTTGCTGTCACAAATGCTTATTGCAAACGCAGAATTTCAGCAAACATAAGAAGATGTTCCTTTAGATTTGAAGAAAATAGCTTTATTTTCCTGTATAACCAAACAACCAGGCGCCGAGGTCCTTACGTGCTCTAAGAAAAAATTGAGTACTCCTAAAGACAGTGGTGCGAAGCAGAGGTTGGGCTATTCGACGCATATCATGATCAGGAATGAGCGTTTGTGCTGTGGCCTGTGTGATCAGAGACTTGAAGCAACTATAATAAAGACTGAATTGCTCATGAGCTTTGTGTTACGAAGTGTCGCTTTTCATAAAAGAATATCGAGTTTGTCAACTTTTTTTATATTCGCTGGTAACCGTATTTGGTACTAACCAGCGTAGACCATTCGCGCGAGGTCGCGTGTATTTTAACTTCTGTCTGCCGGATATGTTTTTGATGTGCACAGGTTATTTTTTTTAATGAGTGAAAGTGGGAGAGCAGACTCTACTGAGATGGATTCCAAAGAAGGAAGAACAATGTGCCCAAGACACATGGCAGGTAAAGGAGGACTAGCTCTTGTCATAAGGCTTCGGCAGGTGCGAAGAAGGACGAGGAACTGTCTGTCGGTCTTGAAATTCCCAAAATATTCAGTTCTCTACACTGACCCAAACATGTCCGTGGTTTTGTACAGATGCTGCGTTGTAGCAAGAGTTGCCTTTGGGGTCGTGTTCAGGTGGAAGGTGACGACCTTGAGAACTGCAGTCTAAAACATCTGAGAAATAACTATTCACTTATTATACATTAAAGATACGCGCATAAAATAGATATCAGGGACTAGGATGCTCTGTTGACGTGAGATATCGGGCAATGAATCAAACTCGAACGCAAATTTCAATAGCTAATACGCGGGCTGCAGCAGATTCTTCTCACTATAGCCGCGGGAAATAGGCCAACAGCTTTTTTAATTTGTCAAAATAATTTCCACTCACAACTTTTAATTCATCATCATTTGAAAATTAATCGAAATTCTCTGAATTATATATAATTCAACTTTTGGGTTCAAAAATACGCTTTTATATTTCAATGCCCGGACGTAAAAGTTCTGAAACCTTCATCTCCTGCCTACGGTGGGTTAAAAATTCATCTTAGTGGTCTGTACCTTTACGGAGGCTTAAGAAGGCGTGGTGCGATATGCATCTGCGAAAGGTGTTGAGCTTCTTGGTTTGTACTCTCTGGCGATGGAAAAGGAGAACGCGCCCTGAGATGGGCTCTGGTTGAAGGCATGACTGCCACAGGTGGCGTCGCAGGGCTTTGCAGAAAACGGAAAATACTGTGAGATGACGAGCTATCAGAAGAACTACGAGAGGAAAATACGTCAGGGTACTCTGTGTCCGAAGAAAAGGGTAAATGTGGGAAAACAGGGGGAGACCTAGCATGATCTCGCAGTGAAAACCGTAGGGGGTACGAGTAAACACGAGGAGCGGAACCAAGAGGCCAAGAAAGATGGGGCGCAATGCTTCTTTGCTTATCCCCAGGGGAAGGAGGACTACGGGGCGGAGAGATATAAATGGAGTAAAACCCACGCCCAGAGGCATGAGGTGCCGAACTATGGTGTAGTGAAGCACGAGGCGAGGAAACTTGTGGTGGCAAGAAGTCAGGAGGATATTCTTAGGCAGGGAACCACCAGGTAGAGAGCCGAGAGGCAGAGAACCCTGACGTGGTGAACTGCGCGGTGGGGATGTAGACTTCCTTGCTAGATTTGGTGGTGTAGTTGGCGGCGTGTCTAAACGAGCCGAGATTTCCGGTGGCGAACCTGCGGCAGATGAGAAAGCGTGGCGTGTATCAGGGATTTGTGGAGTACTCACGAATAGAAAGTGCTCGACGTGATTGCGTAACCGGAGACAATGGAACAGTTGATTCATAGATCTTAAACCCTGCAGGTTTTGTCTGATTTTATAGCTACAGACCACAATACAGTAATTTAGTACATCGCGAGCGGTCACATAATTGCATGTGTTAACTGAGGAAAGAAGCTTCTCAAACTCCGTAAATTGCCCTTTCTAGCAGAGGCCCATGATATGATCTCTGGTGGTTCCCATTAGAGAATGGCCTGGCCAGGAGAGAAACGGCAGTGAGAGCCACCCTTTTAACGCTCCAGAGTTAAGGCACTCGTTCTATAGGAAATCTGGCATGGGCGTCGGGGCGGAACGTAATTATGGATTATGCAGCGTGGTTACCTGCAATGCGAATTATGTGTGCAAGGACTTCGATTTCAACTTCGGTTTCAGTTTCGGGTGAACGCTCGGTTTTCGAGTTCGAGCAGGAGTTAGATGGTTTGGTTTGGTTTCTTTGAGGAAAGGAAATGGCGCAGTATCTGTAATGCATATCTCGGCGGACACCTGAACCGCGCCGTAAGAGAAGGGAGGAAGGTGGGAGTGAAAGAAGAAAGAGAGAAAGAAGCGCCGTAGTGGAGGTTTCCGGAATAATTTCGCCCACCTGGGGATTTTTAACGTGCACTGACATCGCCCAGCACACGGGTGCCTCTTGTGTTTCGCCTCCATCAAAACGCAGCCGCCGCGGTCGGGTTCGAACCCGGGTACTCCGGCTCGGTAGACGGGCGCCTTACCACTGAGCAACCGCGGCGGTCAAGAGCAGGAGTGAGAGTTTAAGCAAAATCGTAGAGTGGGGATGAATGTAGTCCATGAATTTAAAGTGCAGAGCGAACGTGTTTGCGAAGAGATACGTGAAGAGGACCTAGGAAGCTGCACGGCGAGATCCACCTTGGCGAACCCAAATGGGTCGCGCGCTTTTGGTGGCGTTTTGAGGGTGTTATGGGGTGTCTGTCTACAAAATGTCTAGCACAGAAAATCTGTAATGGCCTGGCGAATTTTGTTTGTCGTGGAGAAATTACTCTGACTTGTCGGAAGGACACTGCGGGTGTTATTCTGCACTGTGTGGAATATGAGACTTCCCTAAACAAGAGCAAATAGAGCTCTAAGGAGGGATTAACAGGAGGTACTGAGGGAGGGCTTCTTTTGTTTCGCGTCGCAGTGCGCTGCTAAGGCAGTGTACTGGCCGGGAAGTTGCCAAGCAGGTGGTGGTGGTGGAAAACATTTATGTACAGGTATAATACAGGAAGTTATGCATGAGCTGACCCAGAGGGGGCCAGCACTTACAAATACTAGATAGAGGTCCCTAGTTCGGGACCCCAGTGGCATCGGCCGCCGCCCAGGCTCGCGCGACCAAGGCCCGTTGGGCCTGCACGTCAGAGCAGCCGAGCAGGGTCGCCTCCCAGTCCTCCCGGGTTGGGTTGGGGTGAGGGGGGATAGCAAGGTTTGAGGGGCAGGCCCACACCATGTGGTAGATGTCTGAAGACTTCTCCGCACAGTGCGGACAGCTGCCCGAGAAAGAAGGGTCGAAGTGTTTCAGAGCTGCCGGGCACAGCAAAGTATTAGTATACAGGCGGAGCAGAAGCCGCTCCTCCGCCTTTGACAGACCTTTACACGGGCGGGGATAAAGACTATGGCCAGATTGATAGAGTAAAACGATGTCTTTGAAGGTGTAAGCTGGAATAAATTCGAGTTCCTGATCGTCAGGGTCGGAGGGGAATGTCCGGTGAGAGAGCGCGCGGGCGGCGGCGTCAGCTGCCTCATTTCCCTCAAGGCCCATGTGAGCGGGAGCCCAAACGATACGCCGGTGCGCGGGGTCACCGGTGTAGACGCTGTTTTGAAGAATGCGGTAGGCTAGATACGGTACCCAGCCCTGCTCGACGTTCCGACATGCCCCTCGCGAGTCGGAAATAATTGTTTTTGAATTGGAATCAGATGCAGCCAACGCAATGGCGACCTCCTCCGCGTGTGTTATGTCACGGGCTCGGAAAGTAAGGCCGTTCACTGTTTTGGATTGGTGGACGACTGCGGCTGTGTACCATCCCCCATGGTGGGGCCTGAGGCATCCACGTAGAATACGCCGGGTTTCGGTCCATAGTGGCGGGCCAGGGCTTCCGCCCGCGCCAGGCGCCGGCCATTATGGTTCTCACGATTCATGTTCGCGGGAAGAGGGCGCACGTGGAGGGCGCATCTCCACTGGGATGGAATACGTACGCGCTCTTCCATGAGAGTGGTGTGTTGGATGTGTAGTCGGGCAAGGAGGCGGCGACCCGACGATTTCTTCAAGAGACGTGTGTATTGGTTAGTCAAGTGGGCTTCCCGGAGCTCCCGAAATGTGTTCACCATGCCTAGCCCCAGGAGGCGCTTGTTGGAGGTGGTCACGGGGAGGCCTAGAGCCCGCTTAATAATTTTGCGGAGGATGACTTCGAGTGCATCCTCGTCTTGCTTCCGCAGGTGAAGGTATGGAGTCGAATATAGAATTCGACTGGTTACAAATGCATGCGCCAGCCGCAAGGCGTCCTTACATCGTAACCCCCCGCGCTTGTTAGAAACCCGGCGGACCAAGCGGCCCACCTGGTCCCCCACCTGACGGAGTTTGGTCAATGTTGTTTCTGACCGTCTGTCTTGATGTATAAAGAGCCCCAGTACCCGGACTTCGATATTTTCAGGGATTGGACCTGTCTCGAGAGAATGAAATTTTGGCTGTGCACTTTGGTGAGGGGCGTATGTGCACAAATTCAGACTTTTGGGTGGAGCATTGGAGGCCGCAGCGGCGCGCATAACGGTCCACTATGGTCGCCGCCTCCTGCAGGTTAGCCTCAATGTCTGCAAGGGAACCCTGCGTGGCCCACAGGGTGATGTCATCAGCATACAGCGCATGCTGCACACCGGCGACAGCGCCCAGCTGGGCTGGTAGGCGCATCATAGCCAAATTGAATAAGAGGGGAGAGAGCACCGCGCCCTGGGGTGTACCCCTGGTTCCTAAATGAAAAGGGCCATGTTCTTTATCCTGGATCCGAATGTAAGATTGTCTGTCGGTTAAAAATTGCCGAATGTATTGAAAGGCATTTCTGCCACAGTTAGTTTGAGAGAGGTGGGTGAGAATGATCTCGTGGGTAACGTTGTCGAATGCACCCTTCAAATCAAAGGCGAGTACGACCTTGTCATTGTGAGGGCATTCCACGGGGTCGAGGACAGCCCGATTGAGTTGTAGCAGGACATCTTGTGCAGATCTGTGTGGGCGAAAGCCGAACATGGTGTCTGCGAATAGGTGTTTGGATTCCATGAACTCGGACAACCTGTCACGTACCATCGTCTCCATGAGTTTGCCCACACAGGAAGTCAGAGAGATGGGGCGGAGGTTGTCCGTGTTGATGGCCTTGCCAGCTTTAGGAATGAAGGTGACCAGGACGGTCTTTCACTCGCTGGGTACTGGCACTTCCCCAAGCCAGATTGAGTTAATGTAATTCAATAAAGACAGGTATGCTGGGTGGGGGAGGTTGGCTAACAATTTGACTGTAATTTTGTCCCGACCCGGAGCGGTGCCGCGTTTCATTTTTGCCAGGGCCGCCTTCAGGTCGTGCAGCTGGAACGGTTGATCCACCTCAACGTTCTCAGAACCTGCATAAGAGCACGCCGGCCCGCGGGAGTCCTGGGTGGTGCACAAGTACTGGTCCCGGAGCTTGTGCGCCAATTGATTTGTGTTGCCCTGAAAGCTGTGTATTGCTCTTTGGAGGTGTTTTTGAGTTTCCGTGCGTGTTAGCGTTGGGTCAATTAGGGCGCGAAAGAGTCGCCACGTGTTCCGGCTGGACATTTGCCGCGCGGCCGTATTGCATCGGGCCACCCAGTTGGAGTCGGCGAGTTGGGCAGCATACTCAGCCGATCGTTGAGTGAGCTCGGCGATGCGAGCTTTAAGTTTCCGGTTGTGCTTTTGCCGGCGCCACCGACGGACGAGGCAATGCCGGGCCTCCCAGAGATGGAGCAGGTGGTTGTCCACATCCCAGACCGCCTCTGAGAGCTGAATTTGAGTTTCGGAGGAGCGAAGGCCAGAGACCAATTGTTGTGACCAAGACTGGTAGCCCTGCTCATGTATGGGTGTGACATTGTTATAATTCTGCCTGAACTTGGTCCAATCTGGGAGTCGGGCTTGTGTTGTTGGTCGCGCGAAAGAATGGGTCCTAATCGTAATGTTCAGGAGGCAGTGGTCGCTTCCGAGGGTTTCCTCGGTGTTGACCCAGTCTGCATATTGAATGTTGCGGGTGAAGGTCAAGTTCGGTCATGTATCCCTAGTCACGGAGTTGCCTATACGAGTTGGGTGGACTGGGTCAGAGTGAAGAGTGAGGCCCAGCGTTGACGCAAGCTCCGCCAACATGCGTCCCCGCTTCTCTTCACGGCAGTAACCCCACATCCGAGCGGGAGCGTTGAAATCGCCCACAATCAGGAGGGGGTCTCGACCCGCAACTCTCAGTGCGCGGCTAAAGAGGTCCGCAAATGATACATTCGGCAATTTCGGATTGCAGTATACATTGAGTATGTATAGCGGTGGGTCATGTTTGCGGAGTGGGAGGAGGGTCACCATTACATAGGAGTATTCAAGTTGCATGTCTAAGTCGACCTGGTTGGCTGTATAATTTCTATGGACTAATAGACAAGACGAGGGGTCCTGCTGGAACGTCGTATAATTTGTTAGTACGGCGCCTTTCCCTGGCTCTTGGAGGGCAACTACGGCAGGCAAATGCTGAAAGGTTGAAAGGAAAAGTCGGAGGTCGGCCTGCTTGGAACGGCACCGGAGCCCCCGACAGTTCCATTGAGTAATCGTAATGGGGGAAGCCAATTTGGAAAGAGGGGAGCGCCTACACCGGTGGGGTCCCGCCATGCTCAGATTTAGAGGTGAGAGGTGGAAGTGAGGTTGCCCCCGAGCCAGATACCAGGGGCTGAAGCTCAGCAACTGGAAGGGGGCAGCTGTCTTCGTCATCGTCAAGGTCATTTACTCGACGGGACAATCTGGAGGGCCGACCAGATACGTCCTTAAGAGGACCGGTTCTGCGAGAAAGGCGGGTGTTAGTCGCGACGTGTTGAGCGATCATAGAGGGGATGGCCTCCATGACTCTAGCGATGAGGCGTTCCATCGCAGTTTCCAACAGGGTGTTAAATTTGGCATTAAGACGGGCTTCGAGTTCGGCAAGGGAAGATTCCATAGTCGGCGTCGCCGCCGTCTCGCTCTCCATAGCGTCCGTATTGGAGGGACTAGGGGGAGGGGGAGTTGTTTAGGCCTCTAAGGCTTCAATTTTTGCAAGTAGCATCTCGTTTTTTGCCCGGAGAGAAGCTACAAGGTTGTGGAGCTCAGCGTTAGCCGCCGACCGAGAGGGAGGGGAGAGGAGGTGGGAGGAGGAGGCAACCCTGCCTGAACCGCTCACCTGTTTGCCATTTTTGACGGCGTTGGCCCAAGAACCGGCCGCGCCATTGTTGTCTTGGGAGCGGGCTTGCTTCTCCTGGCCGCCGTGTGGGGGCGGTGGTTGCACTGGACAGCTCTTGACGTCCTTCCAGCTGGTAGGCGTCTGTCGTTTTGAAGCATCGCTGCTTGGGTGACGTGCCTGCCTGACCGTCCCGCTGGATTTCCCGCCCATAGGGGCGGCTGGCTTGGTATGCCGATATTTAGCACTGCAGTCCCGCGAGTTCGTGGCATGGCCACCACCACAAACCGCACATTTTGGCATACACTGGTGAGGGGCCCGCACCCCCTCTTTTATGGGTGCCTGCTGTCCACACAGGCCACACTTGTCTTGTGTTGGGTTGGGACAAGAGTCCGTCCGATGGCCGACAGTTCCACACACACTGCAGGCCGGAATAGTGCTCAAATATTGGTGCACTGTGACAATCTCAGAGTTGTAGTGTACGTACCGAGGCCTCACCGTGCCGGCAAAAGTGAGCCGAGCCTTGTTTGAGGAGCCGAATTTGCGGATATCGAGTAAAGTGCCGCTCCTCCACTGCACGCAAGATTGGAGAGACTCAGACGTCTCTTGGTTGGCCACCGTAATGACCCCATAGCAGACGTCCGCTTCGTGTTCTTTGAGATGGCCGGCGAGAGGCACATCTCCTTCGGTCGATTTGATAGAAAAGTCGCCTAGCAGACGGTCTGCGACGTGAGCGTTCCGGGTGCTGGCGAGGATAAAATTTTGTTTCTTGCTTAAAAGGAGGCTCAACTCGGCTGCCTGAGGCGCCCCGAGGAAAGCGCCGAACGCGGCACCGAGCTCGCCGTGTTGAAAGGCGTCCCGGATGGCCAACGATTCCTGGGGCTTGATCACGATAACAAAGTCGTCCTTTTGAAACTTTGGTAAAGGCTTGGGCCTCCACTTGGTCACTGGGTTGCGGCCCTTACGGCCGGAGTCCTTCGCCGCTTGCGAGGCGGGAGCTTGGCGGGTAGCATTTTCGGCGGTTGCCGAGGCGTCCGCCGCTATTTTGGCCTCTCGTCTGGAGCGACGCTCAAGTAGACGGAGGAGAGATTCATTGCGGATCGGGTCCGCGGGTGCCGATTTGGGTTCCACAGTGACGGGAACGGTCGACCAAGACATGGCGTCCGGGTCATAACCGCGTTGAACGGGCGTTTCCGTCATCTTGCAGAAAGCAGGAGCTCCCTCGCAGCCGAACGCCGGCGCAGCCGTTAGGCTAAGAGTCGGCGCCGGAGGCGGGAAGGAAAACCCGCTTTAAAATTTGAAAAACTGGGCCCATCTGAATGAAATTGGTGTCCACGGATGCCGATCAGCTTGCCGAATCCAAAGTGAGCAAAATTGATGAGGTTCGACGACTTGAGTCGTGGCTCCTGTCAAAAAATGACGGAGCCGAAGCGCCACACGTCTGACAGACGCGATACGCTGCCGCGTTCCCCTGCCAAGCAGAGCGTCGGCCGCCGCTAAGCTGTCAGCGGAGCCTAAGGACCCTGGTAGGGTGGCTTTGCCGCGTTCATTCAAAGTCTTGGAGATTGCCATGGCGGCAATATAAACTTCAGCACATAACTTCAAAGACTTGTAATAAGGGAGTAATTACTCATTGGCATCCACCCGAGCGCAGCCATACGGCTACAAAGGAAAGCTATACAGCTTTCTCAGAAACTTCGTAGTTAAAGAAAAATTCGTCCTGGTCCGGGGTTCGAACCCAGGACCACCACTTCACCGGAGCAGTCGCTCTACCAATTGAGCTAACCAGGACGGCAAGCTTATGGTAGGGCGAGAGCGAATTAATCAATAACTCGAAGTGGGAACAGTGTTGGTCAAATGTTTAGGGGAATCCCCCAAGGTGGAGTAGATTTGTAATAAGGGAGTAATTACTCATTGGCATCCACCCGAGCGCAGCCATACGGCTACAAAGGAAAGCTATACAGCTTTCTCAGAAACTTCGTAGTTAAAGAAAAATTCGTCCTGGTCCGGGGTTCGAACCCAGGACCACCGCTTCACTGGAGCAGTCGCTCTACCAATTGAGCTAACCAGGACGGCAAGTTTATGGTAGGGCGAGAGCGAATTGATCAATAACTCGAAGTGGGAACAGTGTTGGTCAAATGTTTAGGGGAATCCCCCAAGGTGGAGTAGATACAAAGGAAAGCTGTATAGCTTTCCTTTGTAGCCGTATGGCTGCGCTCGGGTGGATGCCAATGAGTAATTACTCCCTTATTACAAATCTACTCCACCTTGGGGGATTCCCCTAAACATTTGACCAACAGTGTTCCCACTTCGAGTTATTGATCAATTCGCTCTCGCCCTACCATAAGCTTGCCGTCCTGGTTAGCTCAATTGGTAGAGCGACTGCTCCGGTGAAGCGGTGGTCCTGGGTTCGAACCCCGGACCAGGACGAATTTTTCTTTAACTACGAAGTTTCTGAGAAAGCTGTATAGCTTTCTTTTGTAGCCGTATGGCTGCGCTCGGGTGGATGCCAATGAGTAATTACTCCCTTATTACAAATCTACTCCACCTTGGGGGATTCCCCTAAACATTTGACCAACACTGTTCCCACTTCGAGTTATTGATCAATTCGCTCTCGCCCTACCATAAGCTTGCCGTCCTGGTTAGCTCAATTGGTAGAGCGACTGCTCCGGTGAAGCGGTGGTCCTGGGTTCGAGCCCCGGACCAGGACGAATTTTTCTTTAACTACGAAGTTTCTGAGAAAGCTGTATAGCTTTCCTTTGTAGCCGTATGGCTGCGCTCGGGTGGATGCCAATGAGTAATTACTCCCTTATTATAAATCTACTCCACCTTGGGGGATTCCCCTAAACATTTGACCAACACTGTTCCCACTTCGAGTTATTGATCAATTCGCTCTCGCCCTACCATAAGCTTGCCGTCCTGGTTAGCTCAATTGGTAGAGCGACTGCTCCGGTGAAGCGGTGGTCCTGGGTTCGAACCCTGGACCAGGACGAATTTTTCTTTAACTACGAAGTTTCTGAGAAAGCTGTATAGCTTTCCTTTGTAGCCGTATGGCTGCGCTCGGGTGGATGCCAATGAGTAATTACTCCCTTATTACAAATCTACTCCACCTTGGGGGATTCCCCTAAACATTTGACCAACTTCAAAGACTCTCGATAGGCTTCCTTCAATGGAATGAGTTAAAGTAATTTGGTGAAAGGGCACGCCATACCAAAAACTACTCCTGGAGGGACCGATTGTCGCAATCGTGTCATACCCTTAAAGGGGTGGAGACACCAAATTTGTGGTTCGCGTGTTCTTAGTTTCAAACGTTTCTTATGGCTCCAGGAAGCATGATACACACTCAAAGATTCATATATTCACAGTGAATAATTTATTATAGCATTTTTTAGGTGAACAATTTTCGGTTTCGGTTTCGGAACGCCGAGTTGTACAGTGACGTCACAGAGGGGGAAGATCAACTGCTTCGCTTGGTCACGTGGGCCCACAAAAGTTGTGACGCACCTATTGCTGCATCGTCGGCTTTCTCACACACGTGCTGACCAGCGCATGAAAACAAACAACTGCATGTCTAGTCCCAGCAGCTCGGATTCTGACAGATGTGATTCCAATGAGTGAGGACATCGACTTTTTTTTGTTCGCACGCTAATATCGCCTTCGCGGGTTCGCGTGAAGATGCGAAACACTTTGCAAAATGCCAGTAAGCATCGCTGCGCCGCTCTACCCAAGCTGCGCCCACAACCGGTGTCACACTTCGCTGCCGTGCAGCAGTACCTGAGCGCTGCTTGGGATGGTGTACAAATATCACAAGAAAAGACAAGATCGCCTTGTTATCAGAACTGCCAGCTATACTCGAGCAGCGACAAAGCATGTCTGCTTATGTTGGGAGCTTTCGGCAACGGCAGCGCTCGCGGGCGCTCCGGGCGACGAGCTCTGCTGCTGCCTGGCTCCCGTGGTCGTCGCTAGGCCTATAGCCTGTTTAGCAAGCGGCCGGCGCCTCGGAAGTCGCTTGCGCTATAATAAAAGGCCTACTTTTCACAAATAGCTGTAGTGTTAACAGAATCATCTCACAATAAAATAATAGTATGGTCAATCTCCTCGACGCCTTCGGCACCGGAGCTAGCGGGCGCCAGGCGAGCCGGACCCCAACGTCGCGCCAGCGGCAGCTGCTAGGCGCGGTTGTGGCAAGAAATTTGCTCATATCACAGTTGTTACCTCTACCAGCAGCTCAGTATTGGTCAGCGATCCTCAAAAATGGCACTTTTTTCACATTTCTTGTCCCATGGTTTATTATTTACGTCAAGAACACTCTTTAGCTCGCTTTTATGACGTCGACAGACGGTATCCAGGCTGACCTACCGGCCGGCAGACTCGGCGTACTTCACGTCCGCACAAGAAAATACGAAACAGCCATGCTACCAGAAAGGATGCTTTCTAGATTCGAGATCCGACAGCATGACTGTGCTAAAAGTGGATCATGCGGCAGCGACACTGCCTGCGGCAACGCCGGCCGACGACCTGCGCGCTGGTCCCAGACTGCCCTAGTCGTCGCTAGGCCTAGCTGCTTTAGCATCGACTCCGCAGCTGAGGGCGCTTCGGGACTGGCCAGCGCTCAGAAACGTGCTCCGCTCGGCACCCCTTTACTGTGAACTCGTCCCATAATAAAAGATATGTTCGATTTCCACGACGTCTTCCGCAACAGAGCTAGCAGACGGCAGGCGAACCGCACCAGGCAGCAGCAGCACAAAACCGGATATGGGATGAAATTTGCTTGTATCGCAGTGATCACTTCTACCAGGAACTCGGTATTTGCCAACGATCGTCAGAAACGATGCATTTTTGATATTCATATATCCCAGGGTTTGCTATGAACCTGAACAAACAATACTATCGCGTTCTTCAGATGCCGGCGTTCGGCACGAAGACTGGCGCAGACTGCCCGGCTCCAAGGAGTGCGCCCTATGTCATCATGACGCTGCCGCTTCCCGTCGTTGTTGTTGCCGCGAGCGGCCCGCCGTTGACATCTAGCAGGCCGGACGCAGGCAACGAGCTGCACTCGGACGTTGCGACGCTGTTCGCAACGGTGCGCCGCAAACCGAGCGAGTGGCGGTTAGCAGCAAACGCAGCTCGCTGGTGCGTCGACTGCACTCACGCGGCTGCGCCCCGCTCATCGTACGTCACTGTATTTTGGTATGACGTCACTAAAATTTTTCTATACCCCTTGTGACGTCATGGTTAATGGCGCTAGCGATGGGTCTAGATCGTGAGAGTGAGCATTTAGGTGAACTTTGGAACCGAATTAAAATATTTTTTAAACGTTTGTTGCCTCCAACACCTGGCTGTGAGTGCCCTTGCATGCATAGGAATCCCATAGCAGGCTTTCTATAGCTTCAAAATTTGGTGTCTCCACCCCTTTAAGGCGGTGCTCAAATCTCCGCTGAGGTTTTCTTCGTTCAGTATGGATAGCTCTACTTTAGATAAAGTTAAACATATCTGAGCTTAGCTGCATCCAATATTTGGTGAAATTTTACAGTCGTCCCTGATTATTACATATATATGAACCTTACTTTGCTGTGATATTCCCCAGCACAAAGAATTTTTTTAGGTAACTCCCAAGAAATCTATGTGAATGGCATTGACGCCTGTCTTGCATTCCGGATGCATGTGTGGTGTTACCGCCTCAGCGTTGTTAGTACTTACTTTGGGTAGATTACATCGGGTAGATTAGATCAAAAGAAATGTATTTACTTCGCAAATTTTGTGTATGTCAAAAACCGCAGTGCTCAATGATGGACATGTGCTGCGGCACGTAACAGTGTGTGCCAACTCTTCGTTAAGTAATGCGGTTAGCGACTGTTTTTCGACTTCGCCGAGCGAAAAATTACGCAGGACAAATCCTTGATGTCTGGGAGTGAGCATATTTGCGTGAACTCTGAACTACCACAGCTTCAGTGTCGAGTTTGGGACATCATGCATCGGTGCTACCATGCCTCCCCACCTCGAAAATAAATGTGGCCGCGAAACTTGACGAGCGATGATAACGTCGACGAAGGCGCTAACTCCGGCGTACTTTTGCGACATTTAAGTGGGGAGCCTGAGCTCTAAAATTCCGCCCGCTCGGTGCACACATCAACTTTTGTTGGTTTGAAGAAAAATTTGAAAGAACTTACTAATATCTGAATGTCTTTTTTTTATTAGGTGTTGCATGCTTATGTTTTTATCTTTCGATAATTCGGCGGCCTCTTTTGAAAGTGCGAGAATTTGGCCCAGTTCATTGTACATCATCGTGATACGCACTAAACTTTTTACTTGCAGGAACGGATCGATTGAATTTCTTTGTGGGCTATTCCAGAACTCACCTTTCGTGTTCTTTCGGGGCGTAGATTACATCGATATCCGAAGTTTTGTTTTTTTCCCTCGAAATACATGACAGTCCTGTGCAGTCAATAGTGACCTGGAGATTAACTCAGAGGATTAACTCAGTGATAACGTAAAATGGTTGTTTTGAGAGCTCTCCTTGCATAAAGACGTTTTACAGCCGTAACAAAAAGTAATAATCTTTGCGTTAAATCATCAGTTCACCGAACAAACCACAAGTGGAAGTTCCATCACACTTTAAACTTTGTTGTCGTGTTCTGATTCCACACTGCACAGAACTCCAGGACTTGGTTTTGTTCCCCGCGAGGTGGCGGCAGCGGTGCATAAAACTGCATGTGCCGCCATTGCCACGAATACCGCAGAGCGCCCCGTCAGTACACTCTTAGAACTAAAGGAGTGCAGAGGAGTGCCCAGAACACACTTTGAAGGAGTATTCGCTTGTCCCATATTCCACTCCTTTTTCCAGAATAAAATTACTCCCTCTGGACAAAGAGTGATCCAACACCTACTCAAGGAGTACTGTACTACTCCTGCAATAGAGTACAGGCACTCCTCCGAGGGAGTAAAGCTACCACATTGAAACAGCATCCTACTACTCTTTCAGGTAGAGTTCCAGGGCTCCGTTTGTTAGAGTGACTATACTCCTTCAAGGAGTATCAGCCCAGATCTTATTTTACTCCTTCAAAAGGAGTTTCACGTGTTTTCAATGTATCGTACTAATTTTCTTATTTCACATATTCTTCAGGGCAAGTTGGTCATATGTTTTGCAGGATCCACCTGCGCTACATCTACAAAAGAGTAATGAGCAAAAGGGATTATAATCTTTGAGTAGAATAATTTTTGCTCATACAACTACTTTATGGCTACACTACAATTTGCACATTAGTATGGTGCTCTGTCTGCGTTGGGAATAACAATGGTTCAAGAAATAATGACACAAATGTACAACACTGATAACTTTTATTTCTCAAGTCATTGCTGTGATTGCTGTGGCTGCCCAAAACACGCTCGGGAGGCGCTCGCTAGGATCAAGCCCCATTAGTGTCTCAAGCAGCAGACAAGCCCGCTTTGTTTTTGGGGTGTACTTGACATTAAAAGCCAAGAACACTGCCAAAAGCAAAGTAAACCCATCTACCAAGTCCACCGCAGTGAGCTGTAAGCGCTCAAAAGAAACTAAGATGATGGATGATGCCGTAGCTTGCTCGGCTGAGTGAAGGAGCTTTGGCTATGAGTGCATTTCACCGGGTGCCTGCAAACATGAATGAAAATAATGCAAGTAAGAGTCAATTCCAATGCCCTTTTCATACTATCCTGCATATAACCCCATGGAAAAAAAGAAAGAATACAACTAGAATGTACTGATCGTGTGTGTCATGTCGCCACTAGTGTGTACCTATATTGTGACCAAGTGCAGACACCTTTCATTGCAAACCTTCATTCAGACCTACAATTTTTTGAAGCCCAATACAATTATCACTATGCTAGTCCTTTCAAAAGCTGTGTGCAGGTAAAACAAGCACATATTTACCAAATGAAAATTTTAACATGAGCAAGCTCTTCTGCAAGTATCATGATCAGCCTGACTATGCCCACTGCAAGGCAAAGGCCTCTCCCATGTTCTCCAATTAACCCTGTCCTTCGCCAGCTATGTCCACCGTGTTCCTGCAAACCTTCGCCCATGGAACATTTTGCTGCTTCCTGCTACGCCTGCCTTCTCTTGGAATCCACTCCGTTACCCTTAAGGACCAGCGATTATCTTGCCTTCGTCTTACATGCCCTGCCCAAGCACCCTTCTTTCTCCTGATTTCGACTAGGATGTCTTCAACCCGCGTTTGTTCCCTCACCCACTCCGCCCGCTTCCGAACTCTTAACGTTACGCCTATCATTTCTATTTCCATAGCTCGTTGCGTTGTCCTTAACTTAAGCTGAACCCTCTTCGTTAGCCTCCACGTTTCTGTCCCATAGGTGAATACCGGTAGGATACAGCTGTTGTATACTTTTCTCTTGAGGGGTATTGAAAAACAGCCATTCATGATCTGAGAGAACCTGCCATATGCACTCCACCCCATTCATATTCCTCTAGTTATTACTCTTCATGATCCGGATCAGCGGTCACTACCTGCTCTAAGTAAATCTATTCCCTTATCACTTCCAGTCATTTCTAAAACCACACCTATTGTGCTTGACGGTTCTTGTCACATAATACATTGTGCAGTTTAAAATATAGGGTAACCTTGAATCGGGAAAACACTTAAACCAATGACAGTTTTCTTGCTGAAGAGAAATGGCTGTTGCAATTCCTGTTTCTCAGATACCATTAACTGAATTTCGTGCTCTAAAATAGTGAAGAAAAAATTCAAAATTTTTCATCTCAAAGAGGCAGACAACAAATTTCAGTTTGGTTTGGGTTGGTTTATGGGGTTTAACGTCCCAAAGCGACCCAGGCTATGAGAGACGCCGTAGTGAAGGGCTCCGGAAATTTCGACCACCTGGGGTTCTTTAACGTGCACTGACATCGCACAGTACACGGGCCTCTAGAATTTCTCCTCCAAAGAAATTCCAGCCGCCGCGGCCGGGATCGAACCCGCGTCTTTTGGGTCAGCAGCCGAGCAAATTTCAGTTGCACATTTTTTTTAATGATGCATAAGGCATTACTATGCACGGATAACCACACAGTATTCGCCTATGACTGCTAAATAATTTGTAATTAAATATCTTCTCTCTCCTGCTTCACTTTTAAAAACTGAGCAATGGCAATGGCATCAAAGGTCAGTATAAGCCAGGGGAGGCATGAGGAAAACTGCAATATAATTGCGGCTTCGTCATTCATTGTGATTCCGACTCTTAAGGCAGGCTGGCTTTAGCATTGTAACTAATTAAAACGATGAAGTAGCGATATCGTAGCTTTTTTGTGCCTTCCATAACCTATACTGAACATTGATGTCATAGCAATTGCTATGCTATTGAAACAGGGAAGAAAAGAAATCTGGTTGTAATTATTTAGCGATTGGAGACGAATACTATGCAACAATTCTATGTATACGAATGCCCAGCACGTCACTACAAAGAACACACATAACCAAAAATTTGGTGTTTATACTCATTTAAGGTAATACTACTTTCCACGCAAGAACACGACAGCCATGTGTAAACTGTTTGCTTTCATAGTAATAAAATCTATCCAACGACAAGTTAGGCGCAGCATGCCTGCTCTTTATAAATATGCAATACTGACAATGTTTGACACTAGCATTTGGCATGAACGAGATAACTGTGATTACTTCGCACATTACGTGCCAGTCCATACTATTATGCACAATTTAGATTTGCAAATGTAATGTGTAATTCTCTATGACTGCCACGTTAGTGCACTGCAAACCAATGAAGTTGTCTTGCATTTGCAATGTTCTCACTACTTTTATGCAACACTGATCACTTCAGTATATCTGCATCGTTCTGTTAGACGGCCACGGGATAGCTAGAATTAAGGCTATTTTATGTGATGGAAACCATTGACTAGACAACAAAGAAGAAAAGCCTCAACTGCTGTCCTGGTGCTGGGACGTCTAATAAGAGCTCAGAAAGACTCGGTTTCAATACGCCAAACCCTCCGCATAACATTACCCTGTGCGAAAATACCCCACCCCACCCTAGCTTAATTTCTGTCCACATGCACCAAGGCTCACTGCACCTGTTATAAATATTGCCCTAAATATTGCAATCAAGCTGCCCGTGTATGCATAGGCTATCTGTGCATTGAGAAAGAAAGAAGTTGTTAGGAATGTTTCACACCAAAAACAGAAAAAAAGGCAGCCTGTTTCTCAGAAACAGCTAAGAGCATGAAATGGTGTGTCCAAAAAGATTAGGCTGCTTTGTACTTATTTCTGACAACGAGAACTGTCACAGCTGCGCTTTCAAAAATTCAGGAGCTTTGTGCACAAACGTAGCTTCCATATGCACGTCTTGCAGCACCAACGCTTCCGAATTGAAACGACCGATGAATATGCACAGGAAAAAGCAAATAGAGAGCGCTTGAATTTAAAAGAAAAGCTACCTTGCACAATCAGAAATTTCACGACAGAAGCTTCCAAACAGTGACGTGTACTGGTTGCGGTATACCGAATATATACCTAGCAAATAAGTGTGCGCTTTGTTAACGAGCGGGATTCTGTGGCGGCAATGCTACAGCTCCAATTCCGAAAACCTAATGCTGCAAAAATTGAGTTTTCAAAATACGTGCGAATGCACGACACACTTTTGCACGCATTTAGAACTTTCAGTTGTGAAACACAGACAACGAATCTTGTGTATGCGTCTTCCTTGGCTGGTAAAAAAATTCTATAAGTCTCCAGTTTGCCTGTGTACTCCACAAATTCTAGGATCCCTGTCCGCTAGATGTCAAATTTCACTGAAGCGAAAGTAATACAACCGACAGCTGATGATCTGCTAGGGCAACAGGATTTCAAAAGTTTGAGAAGGGCAGTGGGAGTCCAATCCAGGTGGAGTAGTGAAATTTGACTAGTAACAGAAAGGGATCCTCCAATCTGTGGAGGACACCGGCAAATTGGAGACTTACGGAGGAATTTTTTTACCCGCCAAGGAACACGCATACAAAAGAGAGAACCACAGAGGACTACGGCTTTTACCAGCCCTTGTCCTGTGCGGTTCTCTCTTGTGTATGCGTCTTTTTTGGCTGGTAAAAAAATTCTTCCATAAGTCTCCAATTTGCCTGTGTACTCAACAAACCGCAGGATCCCTGTCCACTACTAGTCAAATATTTCAACTCCACCTGGCTTGGACTCCCACCGCCCTTCTCTGTGGAGAAAGGGTGACAGCAGCTGGCAAAGGACAAGGTTAACTGCAGATCAACTGGGGAAGCATTATCCTGCACTGATTTTGACGGCAGGTTCACAAGACAAACAAAATCAACTCGAGGAGCGGGGTGCACATCATGCGACTGAATGTCAATGGCCAGTGAAAATGGCACCAGCACTGTGGAATGCACATGCAGAAAACGAGACGCATTTTTTTGTCAACTTTGAGTAGCAGTCTACTGCAATTTTAAAGAGCAAAGCTCTGAAGTATGGCAACACTGGCACTTTTTGTTTTACTGGGGTGAGGGTCGTCGTGAGGGTTGAAGTCCATATTTCTTTTCCATCCACTGTGTTAATTGCGAGCTATGTTTACCTAATAGGGGCTGGGCATCTAACATCACCGTTATTTCTTTGCAGCAGTTAAAACAATACAGCATACATTTTATAACATGCTTAACGAATTTTTGGGAGCAGCATGCTTTTACCCTTCTACTATTTGTTGCTACTGAATCAGTTTGGCGTTGACAAAAGATCTGTAGTAAGGATTAATTACTCATTGACATCCACTCGAGCACAGCCAAATGGCTACAAAGGAAAGCTATACAGCTTTCACAGAAACTTCGTAGTTAAAGAAAGATTCGTCCTGGTCCGGTGTTCGAACTCAGAACCGCCACTTCATTGGAGCAGTCGCTCTATCAATTTGTCCAACCTGGACGGCAAGCTTATGGTAGGGCGAGAGCGAAGTGATTAATAACTCGAGTGGGAACTGTGTTGGTCCAATGTTTTAGGACCCCTTAAACATTGGACAAACTCAGTTCCCGCTTCATGTTACCTCTAAAACATTGGACAAACTGAGTTCCCGCTTCATGTTACAATACTGAGTGACATTTTGGTCTATACACCAGAAATACCGGTAAAGCATCATGATAGAACACAATGTTTTTTAAAGGGATAAAGGAACATGTTCGCCCTTTCAGAGGGCACATATGCATAAGAGGCAACATGTGTGAAATAGTCTCTGCACCTGAAGCAGTGTAAACTCCATTATGTTAACAGCAGCAGTCAAAAGCTTCATGAGCGACTATTTCATACAGATCATGCAATTACATTCATGTAATTCAGGATCAGATTCATGTGATTATACAAGGAGGTACTGCTGCTAAGTGCACGTAGAGCTCTGCATGCATTTCTAAACCCGGCTGTGAGCCTATGTCTACGAAATTTTTCTAAATAGGCAGGTAAGGTATGCATCACTGGAAAACAATACCTACCACAAACAGCTGAGGAGAGATAGCACAGCCAAAAGCTGGAAGCACGAATGGCCCAGTAGATACTGGCAGCTGGCAACTGCAAATAAATATGTCAGAGCAACTGTTGTCAGTGGCCGTAGCAATGTCATGAATGACAAGAGAAGAAATTGTCTACTGCTTCATAAATTAGAATAAGGTATTAACATAGGAACACAAAAAGCAATGAGATGGCCCATGACAAAAGAAATGAACAGATTGTATGTGATGCACCGATATACATTTTTTCAGTAGATTTACATGACTGTCACAACCGCATAGAAAGATGAGCAGGCTGGAATACCACTATTTTTTGATGCATGATGAAAAGAGCGTTAACTATTCGAATATAGCATGCACAGGATTTAATTATTACTACTAGGGTGCTTTGCAGCAGCACCGAAGGTATTTTTAAATTGATCGTAGCGACCAGTAGACCCGTCTGCTTTGCACAAATGATGAGAGGATGGAAAAGGCATGCATTCATTAGCAAGAAGCACGATATCTCACATCACAGCATGAAACGAAAATTGGTATTGCATTTAACAAATGTGCACAGAAATAAAAACTGCCTAGTGGCAATGCAAGTAAGAGCAAGGGAAAAAAATACCGAAGAAAACTGGTGAGTGTGGTGCAGTGAGGTCTGTGGGTAGGGTCTCGTGCCTGGGAATAGTTCCGAGCGCGGAGAATCGCCGGCAGCACAGCTGGTGGCAGTCAACCAAGAATAAATAAGAGAAAGTGAAAATCAATAACAAACCATCACCGATATAGCGAACGACTTGAAAGCGGGCCGCACAAACGAGGGATATAGCAAAAAGCTTGAAATCCTAAATAAGTGCGCAGTTGCATCCCAAACAGTTCTCAAAATCTGAAGGCGAGGAAGCATCGACACCTACACCTCAGGGCAGACGCAAGAACGATCTAACTTTGACATAATACTGTGTCAAATTCTGTTCCATGGGGAAGCACAGATAAAAATTTACAAATGACTAGGCAAGGGATATGCCCCAGCCTTTTACACGCGATCATTGTCCCCGAAAAAATTGTATGACAAATATTAAGGCGTAAGCACTAATCCCACGAGTACACACACTGAGCACTGTCTGTTGGCAGCTGGCCTAGCGCGAGTGCTCTGTCGCGCGGCACTGCCGCTCATCATCTTCTAAGTAGCACAAATCAATCCGACGGGCACCAGCCGCGAGGCAACTCGACCGTTGTCAGTTCCCTTGTCTGTCCGCGGCTGGCCTAGCAAGAGCGCTCTCTAACGTGGCACTGCACGCTCATCATCCTCTCCTATGTAGCACAAATCTATGCTATTGGAATGTAGTAAACATTGTCTGTTGTTTTTCGCAGCGCTAGCAAGCGACCGCATAACTCTGTTGTGATAACTGGTGGCATTTTTATTTACCGCGGCACCCGAGTACTAAACGCAGATAGAGACTATGGAGCAACAGTTGCCATGCGGCCTATACGCCCGTTCTTTTCTGGTAAAGGCCGATTCACACGACGGTCGGTTCGCCCGCTGCCGCGGCCGACAGCGCGCCTCTCAATGTGGTGACGCATGAATACGTAGTGCGCGGGCCGCGGGCGAACGGACCGTCGTGTGAATCGGCGTTAACGCATTATAGCTGAGGCAACCGCACGCAGACTGCCTGCACTGCCATCCCTATATAGGCGCACACTAATAACGCGTGCGAATAGAGATCAGAAGTAAAGAAACGTACACGGGACTCACCGTTCAGACGGCTCATCAAGGCTTAGCAAAACCGCACATTCTTCTTCGTTGCCTCTCCAGATGACAAGAAGTCGTAGCGCTACCTTTCTTCAGGGCTTTACCCGTTCAAAATCACCAGTGTTGACAGGGCGTAATTCTCGTCGTTGGTTTCCAAAACACACTTGTGTTCTTCATACACGTCCACCGCACGAGCACTCAAACAATGCTACGAAAACCCAAATAACACAAAACGTGACGACGGCTGCAGTTTTGCTTCGTTGAAAAAACCTACAAATGCGCTTTTTTTATTACTAATATTTGAATTGTGTTCGCAACAAAAACAAATTATATTTTTTCATTTTATTTCTTTATTAAATGCGAATACCAAAGCGCTTTTAGATACTTTTGCTGACATGTCGTTTGTAGAAGCTGCGATCCTGTGATCCCATCCCCGGGTGTCCTAGCAGACGACGGCGCAGACGACGCTGTTGACGGAATGCAATTTCGATTGACGGCAGCGAAAATCCCTTAAATGCGACAAAAAAGGCAAAGAAACGCACCGTATCGCAAACTGGTCCATATCAAGGATATGTTCGACGCGAGCGGTAGGACAAAGAGCAGCTGCGATGCATTACTCTACGCGACACTGGCATGGTCGACGGAGATCTACATGAAACAGAGCTTAAATGTGACCCGTACAAGCGGATTACTGTGATATCAACTGCGTTACGGAACTACGACGATACTTGCTTCACACTTTAGCTTATATGCAACAGCGGCCCGCACTCGCCGCATCCTGTTCGAGTGTACTTTCACTAGCAAGAGCCCACATGCATGGAAGCCGACAGAAGCAACTGTCTTTTCGAGTTCAGATTGTTCCGAGAAATACGAGCAGCTTACTTTAGCACGTACTCGAATTCAAGTTCTCAGCCTGTGTGTCACGTACGGTGACGATGGCGTCGAGGACGAGCTTAAGAATCGCCTTAACGTGGCCGCAACGCAGCCGGTATCCCAAGCATTCGTGCGCTAATTGTTGTTCACCTCCCACGAAACACAAAACGTCTTACGAACGTCTCGGAACAGCTTCAAATGACTACAAACGTCTTGCGCTGTGTTCAAACGTCTCATAGATGTCGACAAGAAGTAGTTTCCTCTGCGACGTCTCTTAAACATCTGCAGTCAAACGTTTGCTGTGAAACTTCTGTGAAACATCTGTAGTCAGATGTTTTCTAGACTTGATTCTAACACGTGGAACTTGAGACCACGTCAAGGAGATGCGCCAGCAATCAGCAGAGTGGCCACCGTGGATTAAACATGCTGTAAAATCACGGCACATAAATTAGATGGCTCTCCTGCTTGACGTTTCGAAGAGCAGGCGCGCCGGTGCAAAGACCGCTCTTTGTATTCGAACACAGAAAGCGCGTTTTCTCCTACGGAGCCCGAATCACGTTCCACATCGAGTGCAGCTAACCCACCACTCGTAAGACTGGATTTAGGTAACATATAATGGCCCTGAAAGCCGACGGTAGTTACGCGAGTGAAAAAATTTGCTGCATGTTGCGAACGCCTCTGTTACGCCTCGGCTAGCTGGCGGCAGCATGCGGATTGACAGGCGCAGCGCACGCTGCCTTCGCCGCCTTCCCGCCGCCTTCGCCGAGCTCGCTCGCGCGGTTTATCGCGCAGATCACCCGCGCGCTATCTTTTCGTGGCGGCGTATCTTGGAGGCAATCTTTCTTGAGTCACGCCGCAGCTTGCTGTTTAGTGTCGCTCCGCACGGTGGCGATGCAGGATAGTTTGCCAAAGTGGTTTTAACCGTTTAAAGCAGAAAAAATGCAAGCTTCAAGTGCTTAGTTTTACCTGAAAGTATTAGATTCAATTTGTTTTTTGGTTCTTTGATGATTTGTTTATTTTTACGTTTAGAAATTTAGTACTTCATTTGGTCATTTGGCGTTGCAGAGGCTAGCGATAGCTACGCGCGCGAAGCGGATGCTGCGCACGTTGTATTACGTTTCGCTGCGCAGTTTTTTCCGCGCTGGTTGGCACGCCGCTGCAGTTTGCATTTTCTTTCCCCTTTTTCTGCGGTATCGTTTACTACCAGTGTTGCACTGAGATGTGAGCCTGGTTTTCCGCAAAAGTAAGCAACCTTCCATTTCTCTTCTGTGGTGAAAGCGTCGGCTTTGCCGGCTAAGCCACTAGCGCGCCTGATTTAACCTTTGGTTTACAAAACACAAAACAGTATCAGCCAGTGTTTTACATACCAAAGTGCAGCGTTGAATATATTAAAACAGGGCATTTGCATGTATTTGAGCTTTTGTTAAAAGGATACAGCTAGGCTGCTCTCGCATGCGAGTTGCTTTCTTTACCAAGGCGATGAAAAGGTGAACGTGACAAAGCTTCAAACCAACCAGCTTTGTTTAAGCGTACGTTGGTAAGGCGCGAATTTTTTCCTACGCGGTTTTATTCTTGCCAAGGACTCTCATCTGGCCACCTGTGTGCTCCAATTCGCCTTGCTGTGATTGCCGTCAGTGAAACTCGCGTTAAAAAGGCGTTGGTTATCTTAACTGCGTCAAGCTTTTATTTCATTGCGATTGAGAGCCCCGGTACAAAGGTAGTTTACTCAGTGGTGCTGCTCTGTATGTGTGCAGGCTGTTAGTGCAGTGATGTACTACGGCTCTTTGCAGGCATGGCAGCTTTTATTTTTTTGGAAAACCATTGCACCGTGCACAGCTGGCGTTGTCCCTACTTCACTGTGTACATTTCGTTTTGGGTACAGGCTGTTCAACAGTGGTTTTCAGGGGACCTCCTTGCCTGCTCAACTTCTCAAGTCTTGGTAAGCACACTTTGCAGCTGACACCCTTTCTTTCACTTCATGATTTCTTGTATAGGTCTAGGCTCTTTGCTAATGTTCATTCCACAAGCCCCATTATTTGTTTGTCCTTTAGAACTCCAACTGTTGGCCGGAGGAGCAAGGACCTGGTCTAGTTTCACGCAAATTAATAGCAGCACCTTGTACTTGGTTGTTCAGACGACTTGGCCTGGAGATTGTTTCAGTTCTGAGGTGGGAACCTGGACTAATGCTTCTTGTGCAGTGGTGTAAGTAATCTCTTGCCCACTGTTTGAGCTTCATCGTACAGATTAGAAAGGGCTTCTTTGGCAATGCAGTGTTAGGAACCTTATACACATGCACTTTTATTTGTCTTATCTTTCAGATGTGCCCTGTGTGGCTGTCAAGTTAAGGTCCAAGATTTAACACATCTCTGGTGTATACTGAAGTGATGCAGGCATTACCAGGACAGCAGCATCTCTGCTATGTTTTCATGCGACGGTGCAAGATGTCAACCATCAACCACTTTTGATTCAGCCACATCCTGCAGGTAAGAGAAAGCCTGTTTGCAAGATGCAGCTTAGGAGGTTCTATGAGTACAGTGTGCATCACAGTAAGGCAGTGCACTTGCTATTGACTGCTTGGCTTTCAGTGTCCATGCACGCTGTTTGAATTTTGCTTCTGTTAAAGGCCTCCACAGTGATTGACTTCTTGAGTTTATGGTGAGCCATAGCACTCTGCTGAAATGCCGCTTGCAATGACATCATATGCATATATGTTTTTGGTTAGCTTATTTTATTGCCTGTGCTGTCACTCCTTGCCATTTCCTGGTCTTACTTGCTTCCGACTCCTCATTGGCCATTCTACATGCACTTGACTGACTGTGCTTTTGGTTACTCTAATATTAAATTTTCACTTCTGCAGGCTGCTGAACAGAGCTGGATTTGACTTCCCCTTGTTACCGTCTAGTTGGTATCCTCCTTGCAAGAAAAGCGATGTTTGGAACACCTAGCGAGCTCTTCATTGCCATCCACATCACAGCAACTTGATCATCAACGCATCCGTTGTGAACAAGGCCTGGGGCCAAATGAATTTTTGATTTAACAATTGGTTGCTGCTCGACACTTTCCCGCCATCCAAGTGCTTACCATTGTAATTTCAGCCAAACCAGTGAAGCTACCTCCTCCATGGCTTCTAACATTAATTTCCTGGTCCCTTTCTTTTATTGTGTGGTTGTATGCAATGGATTCAATAAAGAGTAACGCAGTGACTGAAAAGTGTGCTAGCACATGCATTTATGGCTCATTACTACAGCCATACATCCCTTGTAATGTGGGCTTATTGTTCGGGTCATTGCAAATCAGCTTTGAGTTCATTTTTGAGTGTATACCAGAAAAATGAACTGTAACATTTTTAAAGATTTAGAGGGTTTAAAGGCAGCACTAAAAATCAGTCTTGAAATGCGTAAGATATTACAGGCACCGATTTCGGAAAAAAAAGGAACGTCTAAAAAAATTCTAGAAAAGTTCTACCTCAGAAGTTTTCTAGCCGTATACAAGCGTAGCGTTAGCAGAGCTAATAGAGGGCTAGTAAACGTCTAAGTCTAAAACACTGCTCAGATGAAACTTCTTCTAGATGTCAAGCTTTTTTTTCCGAGACTTTTTTTAGACGTCTATTAGCGCTTTTTGTGTTTCGTGGGCTGTACTGCGAACGTGCGCTCAGTCGCAGGCACGGTGTACCGTGGTCGCAGGCCAGCCGCTAGCTGCTCGATTTGCCAGCCTTGCGAGTACAATTCGCAAGTTTCTGAGCCAATCTTTGAGCGAGCCGAGCTTTCAGCTATGACGCTGCTCGCGAGCGCGCCGCGCGACGAGCTTCGGCCTGCTCCCTGGCTGCCGTATTCGTAGATAAGCCTAGGAGGTTTCACTTCGATGCCAGAGCTGAGAGCGCTTTGAAACTGGCTAGCGCTGAGGTGCTACTCTTTGCATTGTAAGTACGTTTTATTGTGAACTATGTCTCGTAGTGAAATAAAGATATGTTCGGGTCCACCCGAACGGTGATGATGGCGTCGAGGACGAGCTTAAGAATCGCCGCAACGCCGCCGATATTCCATGCATACATGTGTGTTAAATTTGTTCACCTGTGCTGTAAACGTGGGCATAAAGGCTCGCTCAATCGCAGGCCAGTCGCTGCTCGATTTTCCAGCCTTGCGTGCGCGATTCGCAAGCTACGGAGCGAATCATTGAGCGAGCCGAGCTTTCGGCAACGACGGCGCCCGCGATCGCGCCGGGCGACGAACTGTGCGCTGCTCGCTGGCTGCCCTTGTCGTCGCTAAACCTAGCCGATTTCACATAGATGCTGTAGCTGAATGCGCTTCGAAACTGGCCAGCACTTAGGTGCTACCCTCGGCACCGTTTTACTCTGAACCCCGCGTCATAGGGAAATAAATATATGCTCGGTTTCCGCGACCCCTTCAGGAGCGGAGCTATAGCAGAGGCCAGGCGAACTCCAGAGCAGCAGCAAAGCGGCTA
Source organism: Amblyomma mixtum (assembly GCF_055824585.1). Lineage (NCBI taxonomy): Eukaryota > Metazoa > Arthropoda > Arachnida > Ixodida > Ixodidae > Amblyomma > Amblyomma mixtum. Next base: position 74,567,376 of record NC_143012.1, on the reverse strand, counting down.
TGGGAGGAAATTTGTATGGCTGTTATCGCTTCTACCAACAACTCGACATTGGCTAATGATACTCTATCCCAGAGCTTTGGTCGTGAACAAACAATACCAGTGCATTTTTCTGACGCCGGCATCCAGGCTGGCAGGCCTGCCCCGAGAAGCTAGCGCGCCCTTACGATTGTATGACCGTAAGGGCGGAGGAGTAAAACAAGCACTGAACTCCCTTGGGGTATGCAGGAGTGGAAATGCCATTTTACTCTTTTGTCAAGAGGAGTGAACAGGACCTTTCACTCTTTCTCGTTTGTAGAGAGAGTAGATTGAGACCTGCAGGAGTAGCGAGGCTCTTTTACTCTTAATGCAGGAGTAGCAGTTCTTAGAGTGTACCGGCAAGGCTAGCGGCCTATACAGTTGTGCTGTATAGACGCCGGTAATTCTCCCTCTTTCGTACGCAAACGTTCTAATTACTAACTGTTCAAAGCTATGCGAATGGTGGTGGCAGTCAAAGGAACAGAACTGCATGACCGAAACTCCTTGTAATAAGCCAGAGCATTGCCCTTTAGGGGTCAAGTTAACCAGTCGCACAGGGTCGCCTTACCGGTTGCTTGCTAAGGTTTTAAAACTGTTGGTTTTCTCTCATGGATTTGAAAGCTTACCTAACGAAACTACGGCTCTAAGCCGATCATAATTTGATGCCGGCAGCGCACAGCTAGGATGCGAGTTTCGCAGTATTCAACGGTGTGTCTGAGTTCGCGGATGAGTGCCTGGAAACTCAAAATCGCGATATTAAATTCCAGCCATACCCTTTTTTTACGCGGTCCTGATTCAAGCACTGTCTTAATTTTTCTCGTGAGACCGCCTGCAAATGGCTAATCCAACGACTAATACAATTGTTCTTCAATAGATTTCAACTATTTTCACTTTACTACAGGAACTATGATCTAATAAGCGAAAAAGCATTTCAGATAGCAGTAATAAAAAGTCGTAAGCACCAAAGGCGGGCCACATGGAAGACTCTCGATAGGTTTCCTTCAATGGAATGAGTCAAAGTAGTTTGGTGAAAGGGCACCCCACACCAAAAACTACCCCTGGAGGGGCCGATTATCGCTACCGGGTCAGGCCCTTCAGGCGCAGCTCAAGTGTCCCTGAGGTTTTCATCGTTCAGTATAGATAAATAACTCTACTTTAGACAAAGTGAGAAATAAGTGAGCTTAGTCATATACAATATTTGGGGCAATTTTAGACTCGTCCCTGATTATTACGTATATATGAACGTTACTTTGTCGTGACATTCCCCGGCAGATAGCAATTTTTTTAGGTTACTCCCAAGAAAACTATATGAATATTATTGACGCCTGTCCCGCTTTCCGGAGGCATGTGTTGTGTTTCCTCCTCAGCGTTGTTAGTATCGTCACCTACTGGGTAGATTCGATCGAAGGAAGTGTATTTTCTTCGCAATTTTTCTGTATGTCAAAAAATACAGTGCTCTGCAGTGATGGGCACAGCGTGCTGTGGCGCGTAACAGTGTGTGCATACTCTTCGTTAATGAATGCTGTGACCGACTGTCTTCCAACTTCATCGAGCGAAAAATTACGCAGGACCAGGCCCTAATTTCTGGGCGTGAGCATCTCTGCTTGAATTCTAAACTACCGCAGCTTCAATGTTGAGTTTCGACATCATGCATCGGTGCTACCATGCCTCAGAGTCTCGAAAATGAATGTCGCTGAGAAACTTGCTGAGCGATGACAACGTCGACGAAGGCGCTGACTCCGCTGTACTTTTGCGACATTTTAGTAGGAAACCTCATCTATAAAATGCCGCCCACTCTGTGGCCAAGTCATCTTTTTTTCGTTTAAAGAAAAATTTAAAATAACTTATTCAATGTCCGAATCGCTGTTTTTTTTTAAAATTAGGTTTTGGATGTTTATGTTTTTTATGTTTCTATGATTCGGCGGTCTTTTTTGCCAGTACGAGAATTGGGCCCAGTTCACTGTTCATCATCAGGATACGCGCTATACTTTTTACTGGCAGAAACGGAACAATTGAATATCTTTGGTGCTATTTCAGACCTCAGCTTTTAGATTTGTGGGGGGCGAAGATTATTGCGATGTCCGTATTGTTGTTATCTTTTTTCAGGGAAATACATGACGTTCCTGTGCAGTCAGTAATGTCCTGGGGATTAACTCAGGCTTTTTTGGAGCGATAACACAAAATAGTTGTTTTGAGAGCTCTCCTTGCAGAAAGACGTTGTGCAGTCGTAACAAAAAGTAATAATGTTTGCGTTAAACGGTCAGGTTACACACTTTACACACTTTGAACTCAAGTTACGCACTTTAAACTTGGTGGTCGTATTCTGCTTCAACACTGCACAGAACTAAAGGACTTGGTTTTGTTCTCCGCAAGCTAGAGGCACCGATGCAAATGCCGTCATTGCCACGAATTTGGGAGAGCGCCCCGTCATTACCAGCAAGGCTAGCGGCCTATAGCGTTATGCTGTATAGACGCCAGGAATTCTCCCTCTTTCGTACGCAAACGCTATAATTACTGAATGTTCAAAGCTATGCGAATGGTAGCGGCAACCAAAGAGAATACAAGTGCATATCCAAAATTCCTGGTAATAAGCCAGAGCTTGGCCCTTTAGGGGTCTAATTAACTAGTGGCACAGTGTCGTCTTACCGGTTACTTTCTGGGGTTTCAAAAATTGTTGGTGTCCTCTCATGGAGTTGAAAGCGTACCTAACAAAACTACGGCTCTAAGCCGATCATAATTTGATGCCGGCAGCGCACAGCTAGCATCTGAGTTCCCTGTATTCAACGGTGTGTCTGAGTTACGCGGAGGAGTGGCGCGATATTAAATTCCAAACATACCCTGTTCTCACGCGATCCTGATTCAAGCACTTTCTTAATTTTTCTCGTGCGACCTCCTGTTGGACAATAGATTTTAAGGAGTTTCACTTTGCTGCACTGCAGGAACTATGATACATGAAAAAGACCAAACGGAAACGCTACAAGGCTATACCTTGGTCCCATGTCTTGGTCACAACAGGCTCTAATCTAGCTACATTGCCAATAGCAGCAATAAAAAGAGGTAAGCGCCAAAGGCGGGATACATGGTGGTTCAAACTGCAATTCTTGGTTGAACCGTGCACACGAAAAGAGTGACAGAGGAAGGAAACAAGCACTCCGCGCTCTGTCCTGTCTGTTTCGTTCCTAAGTCCTTCTTTTCGTTTCTGCGGTTCCGATACGCAATAAATTGGCACGGTCAAATTCTTATGTGAATATTTAGGACATCACATTGAGTATGTTTTTTCTTCGGTTATCATGAAATTCTCTTTGAGGTTTTCACTCGAAATCTAAAACTACAGGATTAATTTAGGCGCAACCGAACTGTTTGAGTGCACTATCAGTTACACGGTGTTTTTTCGTTGGAAATCAATGGAAAAAAAAACAAGATTTTTGTGTATTTACTTCCGCTTGCTGACCCTTTCAACCCTGTGACAGCGAGTTGTCTAGAAGGGAATCTGCAAGTAAGAAAACAAAACGACGAGGTTATGTAAACCCAGACGTTTATGGGCAAGGTGGAATACAGTGCTTTAACCGGTCTGCATTATATCGCGAAACATATCTGTATTATACCTCCACCAGATATTTGTTTTGAGTCGTACGAATGTTGCATAATAGAATCAGCACATTTTTATCCACATGCTACAGCGCCGATTACCTGAAAAAGAACTTTTATCAACGGTTAATGCGGCTGCAGTCAGAAGATGGTAAACGGGATGAGTTGGAGTGGCTTCATAGTTAGGAACCAGCGTGTACTGAGACTCAGATATAAGCGGAAATTGTTTGAATTGTAGCGTCCCTTGTGAGAAGTACAGTCTTTGTCAAAAGCCCAGGGGGTTTGCTTCTAAGCCTAGTAGTGAGACTCCTGTAATATTCCTGTATTCCTACCCATTGGAGGAGGCAGGACCAGAAATAATCTTACCTTCAGCAAATTTGGAACGCCAGAGATGCATTACGAACCAGACAGTGTGGCTAAGAAGCAAACCCCCTGGGCTCCAAACTTTTGACAAAAGCTGTACGTATAACGTACCGCGCAACTCCTCGAAACAATCAGTTCTGGTAGCGCGCAGTGTACAGAGGACCAATATTTCGTATTATGTTCTACAACTGCAAACAATCGCACAAGGCTTAAGGACCATAGTGGAGTATTCGCTATAAGTTATGTGCTCTGGCCTTGCACAGCCAGGCGGCAAAAAAAAAATACATCAATTTTCTTAAAACCTTCTTCAGGTTGCATGTGGTGGATGACGATAACTCTTCATAAAGCCCCATGATCGGCAGATAGTGAGAGGCTTCAGGCGCTTCAACGTATATGTTCAGTAATCACGCCTGGTACAGGCCAGTTAATTAAAGCGTTGCCACCAAGCATTTCAACGCGCTCGAAAAAATTCCTAGGGTTTCAATGTTGGCGTTTATGAGTTTTTTCTCGACGCTTAGAAATATCGCCTTTTTATTTACTGAACTGATATAGTAGCTTTATGCGCAGTCGCACGCTAGAAAAACACGTTCTACTTGCAGGCTCTCATAACAGATCTAGCAAGTGCATTTAACACGCCCTACAGGGCACGTCAAGAGCCGTTTTCGTCGCCAATCAAACTCGGAGCGGATGTCACGGTTTCAAAGCCGCTGTTAGCGTCTCTCCTCTAATGAGATTTCACTTTGAGTGACGAACTTGAAATTACGGAAAGTCGCGACGACACGCTTCTGATTAATATAAGAAAATGCGCACTCTTCGCGCCTGGTTTAATTATCATTTCAATTTCTTTGCCGCAAGGCTTTCATTAGATCTCTCTATGACGTGTATCATGTCAAAATGCGTCCATTCGAAATAAAGATTCTTAGGACTTGTCCATATGCACACTGCACTTCTGCACGCTGTTTTGCACACGGTTTCTACATCGAGTCATGCGAAAATCAAACAATTCAATATGCATAAAATGGAATGCTTAGGGAGGGCCGCACGAAGCTTTTAAAGGGCATTACTTGGGTACGGACTCGAAGGTTCATAAAAGCGAGCCTTTTTGGAGATGGATGTTTCGTCCCGTTTCGCAGGAATTTTACAGCGCAACTTGACCCTGATTGAAATCCGACCACAGCGGCCGAATTTCGATGCAGGCGAAATTCCAGAGGCCCGTGTACTGTGCGAAGTCAATGCACGTTAAAGAGTCAGAGGTGATCAAAATTTCCCGCGCCCTTCCCTCATAATCTGAGTCGCTTTCGACGTTAAAGCCCATAAACCATAAACCATCCAGCAAACACAAATTAGCTCTTCAAGCTGAATCGTAAGTTCTGAGTGCAAGCAGCTTGCTAACCACTTTTCGATGTTTCTAATGTAGCCGATGGAAACACAGCTGACTGCTGGTAGTAAGGAAATGTCAGTGAAAGCACAACCGAGTTTTCTTTAGCATTAGAAGTACTGCAGCTGAAACTAAAGTTTGGTTTATGGTTTGGTTTATGCGGTTTAACGTCCCAAAACGACTGAGGCTATGAGAGACGCCGTAGTGAAGGGCTCCGGAAATTTCGACCACCTGGGGTTCTTTAACGTGCACTGACATCGCACAGTACACGGGCCTCTAGAATTTCTCCTCCAAAGAAATTCCAGCCGCCGCGGCCGGGATCGAACCCGCGTCTTTTGGGACAGCAGCCGAGCACCATAGCCGCTGAGCCACCGCGGCGGCTGAAACTAAAGTGTAGCAGATTCTTTTCTCATCTCAAAAGTACTTTTCGTTCTCTCAGTGAAAGCCAGTAACTGATATTGAGAAGCAACACTAAAATAAATGGTTTAGGAGGGTTTAACTTCTCAAAGCGGCTGAGGCTATGAGGGACGCCGTAGAGAAGGTCTCCGGAAATTTCTACCACCTGGGGTTCATTAATGTGCGCTGGCATCACATAGTACACGGGCCTCACAATTAAGTAAATGCCGGAATAACGTGCTACGCTTGAGGCAGCAACACACTTACAGGGAAAGGAAGACAGCAAGTGGATGTTTAATGGTGTTTAAAGGAGTTCTCATGGCGTTAGAACCAAGGAAGTCAGCAGTATTCTGAGGATTTGAAATCGATCGGCCAAATTAATTATTTCGGCTCCAGTATACATGGCCGAAGAAATTATTTGGGAAGAAATAAGCGGATTTAAAATTAAGAAAATTCGAAACCTTGCAAATAATTTCATATGCATGGTATCTGCTTGTCAGGATTTAGAGGATATGCTTCGCTGATACCCGATTGGGCGTCATATAAAACTGGGGTCATTCATTTGCCCCAATAATGAGTGCATATCAAAATATTCAAAAGATATCTTATGACGCAGCGCAGTTCTGTCGTGGGTTCTATTATAGGCAGCTGCCTGAGTGGAGAAGGCTTCTGGGAGCTGCAACATCTAATACATTTCTATGTCATTATAAACCAAAACTCCAACAGGAATGAACTTTCTTGTCCAGAATTGATAACGGCCAAGCTAGACCGAGATACAGAGCAGCAAGAGCCAATTTATTTGAACAAGTTGAATAGAAGATGTCACAGATAACAAAAATTGAGTACAGCAACGGGTAAAGCAAATACATGACCGAGTATGTATAAGAGGTAGCCAAAGTGCGGAGGAAAATCCACTGTTCACGAAAGTTTGATTATTCCCTATTAGCTATTAAAATTAAAAGCCTACATGTGCTTCAGCTTACGTTCTATGTAAGAGACAATTAACGGGCTATTTGCATGTGCAATGGTACTACTATTATACACTACGACATTGGCCCCAGTTCATGTACTTCGCACTTATGACGTCACGTGCTTGCGACTGTATCAGTGGAAATATTCTTTGCCGTGGCAATATAAGGCAACAGCGTTAAAAGGCTCGCGCTTCAGAAAATCCGGTGTCGGCGATGTCGGCGCCGATGTTGTGAGCGAAAAATCACGGTCATGGCTTTACCAAGTGGTCCCCAATAGTGACCTAGGAGGCATCTGGCCCCCTATGTAATGTGAGCTTGCGGCGTCATCACAGCTTGCCCACTGGATAGCGAGCGAACTGCTTAAAGTGGCAGGTGGCAGTTAATGATTTCTCGCTCGGAAAGAGAAACCTGGATCGCACAAGGCCCACCATTACGAGCACCTGCCATCGAAGGGCAGGGGCGCATCGCTTAACCGCTGCGCCACTGCATCAAGACTGGTATGAGGACTCCAACCTAAATAAGAATGCAGAGAATGACCTTCTGCATACATGGTAACTAACCCATTACGCCATCGCGTCATACCCTCAAGGAGTAGCTTAGGTTTCCCTTCCAATTTTTTCAACAATAATCACTGGGAAGATGGATGACAGGTCCCTCTGGTGGCTCAGAAATCAAATTTTCTTTTGGTGGAATGATACCCTGCCAGCTCGTAAAGAACGCCGCAGCCAAAATATCGAGTTCTTCTTGCAGCCATTTTGGATTTTTTATTGTCTATGGGTGTATAACGTCCCAAAGAAGTTCAGGCTATGAGGGGTGCTGTATTGAAGGGCTTCGGAAAGCTCGACAACCTGGTCTTCTTCAACGTGCACTGATATTGGACAGTACACGGGCATCGAGCATTTCACATCCATCGAAATGCGACAGCAGCGGCCGGGATCGATCCCCGCATCTTTCGGGTCAGCAGCCGGGCACTGTAACTATGGAGCCATCGCGGCGGCCCCACTCGGCTTTTAGCAGGTGGCTTTATTCACAGGGATCGATGCGGGCGGTCAAAGATGGGCACTGGACGCATTGTATCCCTTAGCAAGACTCTTTGCCTCATTCTTGTCATCTTCCGCTAGTCGCACAGGGCTGCTGCTGGGTCCATTTCTGCACTGATATCATCCACTCAGCAAACAGCAAGCTAATCTGGCGACCTCGGGGCAGGACAAGATGGTCGGGTCGTAGTACGGCTTGAGGCAAAGAGCCTGACGTCTCACGTCTGTGGCGGCAAAAATCAGCTCAGCGCCGTAGTTAACGCAAGAGATTTGCTCAGTTAGCAGTTACGAGCCTTCATACTTGGCAAGCAGTTTGTGGGACAAGCGCGCATGTGCTGGATGAACCCACAGCCAAGGAAGAGAGCCGAGTTCAAAAGGGGCGACCAGTTCTGGAATTTCGATTCGAGTTTGTGACGAAGCTGGTGTTTCATTGTAAGTCATCGGGCAAGGCAGCGGAATTCTTCAGCGTGTTTTGCGGCATGTTAAACTCGGGTGCCTTCGGAGTTATCGGGGCGAAATGAGAGAATCGTATCCAACAGAGGCGAGGAATTTTCACGTTGAAGCAACAGCGGCAAAAATGCCGCAGTGGTGTCCGTGGCCGTGCTGTACGTCAAAGTAACGAAGGGAGAGATCTCATTCCAGTTTGTGTGGCCAGATGTATCCATAGATATCATGCCTCCAAGCGTGCAGTTGAACCGATCGGTGGTACCGTTAATTTGAGGATGGTAAGCAGTGGTGGCGCGGTAGACAATCTGATGGTTTTTGACGAATGTGTCATTAACTTCGAATAGAAAGGCTCGTCTTCTGTCTCTGAGCAGTTCCAGTGGCGCCCCTTGACGTAAGGTGAGGTAGCGATGAATTAAAAAGAGCTCATCATTGGCAACGACGGCTGGTAGCACTGCGGTTTTGGCATAGTTGATCAAACGATCAACGTACACATTTATCGAGCGATGGCCGGCGATCGTGTCTGGAAGGGATCTGTACAAGCGGAGTTTACACGGTCAAAGTAACAAGCGGAACACGGGATAGGCTGCAGCCGAGCAGAAGAGCGGTGCGGAGCAGACTTGTGGCGCCGAAATCGGTACAGGAGCGGACGTATTTCTGTACGAAGAAGCACATGCCGCCACAGAAAGTAAATTACCTGCCAAACATTACACTGTTTCGAAGGCTACAAAAAATGCTAATGTTTACTCTGATATTCTAACTGTAATTAAAGTACTAGGGACAAAAAGTGCAATAGGACACTTAACAGCAGACATCATCCGCAAAGTAAAAATAGCCGAAACAGAAGGACAAGTATCAGAGATCTACTAGTTCTAAAGTCCCACTAGAATTAGCAGGTGGGCAGTGATGCACGTGGTGGGACAGTCTCCAATTATATGCAGAATAAGTAAATATACCATGTAAAGTTTCCAGGAGGTTGTTCCACAGTAAGCTGATAGCTAAATAGCAGTCTTCAATAAATATAGAAGTAAACTATAAACTGCACCTAGTGGAATATCTAAATGGCAGGGTAAGCAAAAAAGTTATCTGTGTCACCTTAGCATTTGACGTTCTGGATTCACACAAAAATTCTTACTTAGGAAAAGGGGTTAATCTTCATCTGAAGCACGTGCAAATGTGCTGAATATCAACCACTTCTTAATATTATGAGCAATACCTACAAAAGTGGCCAAAACAATTTATTCAATTTAACGATCAATTCATCCCACTTCAGCTTTGCCTGCGGTTATTATAGAAACATAATGTTGCACATTCATGTGTTCGCACTAAAAAAAAAATCAGTCCTGTATTGGACACATATGCACTTAACCGTCTGTGGCGCCTAACAAGTAAAGCTAGGTTTATTCCTTAAAACCACACATCAAATCGGAGAAAAGTAGTCTGACAGTAATTGGGTTGTAATTCGCGGCAGGAGACGAAGACCGATCGAGTACTGGTAATGAGGTCTGCTGCAGAGTTTAATTCGGGCCAAAAGAGTCACCTTTCGATTTTAGCCAAATTTAAATTTTCCCCTCTTCTATCCGATGCAACCTCACGAGAACGGTTTGAAGGCAATCCGGAACCTTAGAATACCATGCCAATCAAGGCCCCCACGTAATTGGGGTCTTAACATATTACTCTCTTGATTAGGGCTTCAAATTGCAACTACTGTGTTGTAGCCATTTAAAAAAGCCCACATTCACACAGGTGAGGCTGGTCACGGCCCTATCGTGCCAGGAGGGATTAGAAAGGCGCGGAATGACACACATATTGTCGGCAGGCATGTCGCTATGTAAGGTAAGTGTCCACAAAGACAAAGCAAACTAAGGAATTCAAAAGTAAACATTTTGCTGGGCAAATAAAAGGCAATGCTCTAATTTCGCTTTTCTCAGGATTGATCAGTGTTTTGCTGTAGAAGCTGCAGTTTAACGCGACATCGTTAAAGGCCTTGTTTTGTCGGCGTCGGCGACGGCGTTGTGAGCGAAAAGTGCCGAGCATGATACTGACAGGTGGTATACAGAGGGCAACCTAAGAGGCAGGTGGGCCACGTAGGTCACATGACATTGCGGTGTCATCATAACTTGCGCCTCAAATAATGAGCGAACTGCCCATCGTGGCAGGTAGAAGCTAAACTATGATTGGCCGCTCTGGAAGAGCAGCCTAGGCCGCACAAAGCCCACCGCCGGATGCACCTGCCATCGCAGGGCAGTGGCCCTGGTACTACGCTAAGAGCGGTACGAGGACTCCCAGGGACCTATGAATACAAAGTAGAGAATGACATACTTAATATAAGAGACCTAACCCATTTCACTATCGCGTTATGCCCTTAAGACGGACCACAGAGATCCTTTCCAATTTTTCAGTTTCAGTTCAGTATATTTCGAATTTCTTTTACAAGATTTATTTTTATCAGCCTTATCTGGCAAGAGCCTTGACGTACTACTGTTTGCAACGCCGGACTCAAGCTTTTTATGTGAAACAAGCCCGGATACCGGCGACTGCCTCTGCACTTCCTACGCGGTTTGCACAGTTTACACCGTTTACATGGTTTACGGTCTGACATGCGTGAGAGTGCAGATTTGTGTTTTCATGGAGCCCCTACTCAAGCATGTGTCAATGAAATGCGTTTCAAGATATGAGCTTCACGTGCGTCTCCTCACCGCAATGCGAGTGCCAGCCAGTGCGTGTGTGTGTGGACATCACCCGTGAAACTCATTGTATTATGCCGTCATGAACCTTCCTTCACACTTCTCCTTTCTTCTTCTTCCCTTTCCCCAGTGGGGAGTAGCAGGCCAGGGCCGTGTTACCGCTGCCTGACCTCTCCACCTTTTCCTCTCATTAAAATTCCTTTATCTCTCTCTCTCTCGCATCGCCGGAGAGGGTCAACTGGCATTCAACAAAAAAATGTGGCCTCCGACGGCATTCGTCACAAAATTAGTTGATTGGTAAAAGGGCTGTGGCGTCACAGAAGATGTAATATACTGAATTTAAAGCTGGGAAAAGCTAAGGGAAAATTGAAAGGGCGAGAAAATATGGTTACAATGACTTCGTATGATGAATAGGAGACCTTCACTGCTATCCCAATCCCAACATGCAAATATGCGCCTCTCACATTTTGAATGTGGGATCTCCATACATTGTTGGAAACATTTTTCAGACAGGTTCAACAAAAAATAACATTGCTGTTCTTATGTGCCCGTAACAAAAGCTTGCGTACTTCTAATGAGAGCCATGCGCATGCGCATGGGTCATTAGAGACATACGCTTTCCGGAAGGAGTGTTGAGGTTATTGCGCTTACATGGGGGCAATTATTCACATAAGGCAAATAACATGGGATCCTCGGAAATGGTCATTGTAGAGTCTGCTGTTACCACTTTTATAAAGGAAATTTTAAAATTTAACAGCTTCAAATTTTGCGTGCAACAGTTTTTAGGCACCAGCCTACAAGACCGGCGCGAGGCCCTTTTGGAACATGAAAGCTCCTAGCAGGTGCGGATGCTAGCTTATCTTTCTCTCCGCTAATGCAGAGCTTGCGCTTCTGCATGACAAGAGCAACGAATATATTCAGTGGCATGAAAAGCAGAAAAAAAGTTCACACCCGTAACTGGCCCAATCGGATCTCCGCCATTGCATGAATGCTTTCCACTCACCCTCAATCGCGTTGACAGACTCGACCTTTTCTTTGAAACAGAAAACCGAACTACCAGCCAGGCATTAACAGTGCATTAAAGGTAGGCCAGTAGCACAAATGTTAGTGAGTAGGTGGTTTCGTTAACGTCTCATATGAAGCAAAGAATGAAATTTTAACTTCGACTGAAATGATTTACATGCAGGCGGTGGCAGGTGCTATAAAGCAGTTTCTATGGCTTTTAATTTGTCGCTATTTTGAATAGCCTTCGGAATATTTGTAACTCTTTTTTATTATTTCAAATCAGAACCGGAGAAGAAATTACTTTCAGCAAAATATTGTGTTTTTCGAAGCATATAGCAATGACTTCAGAAACATGAAGCCTTCATGAGATACACCACGAGGGATACAATCTTATCTCATTGGCCTGTATTGATATGGTGGCTTAATCAGGCTTGGTGCAATAGAAGGCTGCGAGGCGCGTACGGGCGGCTGAGATGATCCCGATGCGACTGAAACATGCGAATGGTCAGGCTGCTGGACAAGATGTGGGTTGGGGGAAGTTCTCGGGAATCCATGCGACGGTATTTGATCGCGGCCAAAATTGAAAGTCCTCTCCAGGCTGCGTTGTGGCGAAGGTGGGGGGGGGAAATACTTCTGGGTACGTGTAATCCGAAGGCGTGCTTAAAATTGAGGAGGATGATCCACGCCTGACATAATCAGGTAGTGAAAATCGTGGCGAGTAAACACGAGGCGAAGTACCAAAAGGCCAGGTAAGGTGGCCAGAGTAGTCCCCAGGCGGATAACTTGCAGAAGTTGCACTAAGAGGCGTGAAAACGCCACGCGGGGGACCCCCAGGCGGCGAACCAGGAGGTGAAATAACATGATGCGAGGGAGATTGAGGCGGATATCCTCGAGGTGGAGGACCACGAAGGGATGCACCCCGGTGCGGAGATCCAGCAGACGGCAAACTGCGCTGTCGCTTCGTGGGCCTCAATGGCAGACTCGGTCGTTGTGTGGGCGCTCTGTTTACATGAGCCGAGGTCCCAGACGACGAACCTGCGGTAACGAGAATTCAATGCTTGTATCAGGTACTAGTGGTAGTACTTGTGAAGACAAAACACGTGAATTTGGTGCACGACCTCATACCATCACTCATTTGATTCGTATGACGAAAGCCTGGCGGGACCAGCCATTTTCTAGCGACATTCTACAATGTTGTCATTTATCACATGACCAATGGTCGAGTAATTGTTAGCGTAGTGCAACTTAGAAATTGCTGGGCCTCCGCGAAAATCTAGTCAGTGGCAGTTGGCTGGATTCTTGATATTAGGTACCACATACGAGTAACCTGCTTGTAGGCTAAAACCACAAGGTTAGGAGGAATTTCCTTACCACAAACTGATTTAAGGTGCTGCAGGCAGTGTCTGTACTCAGTCAGAACTAAATGTAAATTTTTGTAGGGTGACAGTGAAGGCCCCTGCTATAGAGTTCCCTTTAGGTCGCATTCCACAGCGATCGGCATAGTATTGACGCCCAAAACAATTTTTACAGAAAGGTATAGTTGGGCACTCTCCAATGTATCTTTCTGTTCTGTGTAAAAATCTATTCTGTCCTTTCTTTCGAGTGTCGCTATATCTCTGCCGCAGTTGTTAGGTGTTTAAACAATGCTATTTTTAACAGCCCACAGTCTGCAGTAGCACAGTGTCTGTCTTTATCTAGCCGGAGCAAAAAAATTACGAGGAACTTTAGCGGCTAAAGTGCTGAAAGGCGAAAGCCTGAGTGCTGCATCTGCTACACGATTGTTCACTTCGCATTTTGTTGGTGCATTAATTAACTGCCAATTAATGACGCGTAAGCTTCGCCTTTAGGAGTGGAACGCGACAGCGTGTTGTAGCGCTGCCATGGAGTCCATTGAATGTCACCACGCGTTCGGCGCGATGCCTTGCCCTTTTAACGCAACGCTTTTTAAGGAAAGTAAATGGCACAGTAATTCTCCGTCGTCTCTGGACAATTCTCTGTCGTCTCGGTGGACACCTGAGCCGCACTGTACAGGAAGGGAGGAAGTGGAGTGAAAGAAGAAAGAGGGGCCGTAAGGAAGAAAATGAAAATTGTATTTGAGGAAAGGAAATTACGCATTAACTGTCTCGCATATCTCAGTAGCACTAGTCGAAAATTGTATTTGAAGAAAGAAAGTTGCGCAGTAACTGTCTCACATATTTCGGTGGACACCCAGTAGCACTAGTCGAAAATTGTATTTGACGACAGAAAGTTGTTGCGCAGTAACTGTCTCACATATTTCGGTGGAGACCCGTCAAAATTCGCCCGTGGTGACATCACGACAATTTGGACCAATCTGAAACGCAGACAAATACGCCTTGCTCGTCAGTAAATTGTTTTTTGAGGAAAGGAAATGTATCTGTCTCGCATATCTCGGTGCACACCTGAACCTCGCCGTAACGGGAAGGGAGGAAGATGGGAGTGAACGAAGACACCGTATTCACTAGACGCACCTTTGTTCATTCAAACCATCGAGCTGGCATAGTAGAGTGGTAGCGTGCTCGACTCGCACTCCGGAGACCGGGGTTCGATTCCCAAGCTCCGCCAATTTCTTACTCGGTTTTATTTATTTATCTGGTCTGACTAGAAAGGTTAATTGGACTAATTGATTAAGTAAGCAATTAACTAAACTCAAACTTACTTGGAGCATCACTATACGATCCCTTTAATTGGTTGCATGGTTAGTAGCCAAAGTACAATTGGCCCCGCTTGAAATTCGCGCACTGTGACGTTACGACCGTTTCAACCAACTGAAAAGCGTGACATTTCTTGTCGACAGCTCCTGCTTACAACGATGAGGCATTAAAGGCTTCCGCCTTAATAGTGCTTTCAGCCAATTCCCCATACATACTCTACAGAGATCTCTGTGAACAAAAACAAGGAAAAAAATGTGCTGGCAATGCGCGTAAATTTGTTTTTTTTTTTAATAAATGCGGTGCTTCAGTGGCTATGGTAGTACACTACTGATCCTAAAGTCACGGAATCGAATCCTTGCTTCGGCCACAGCTTTTCGATAGAGGGAAATTAAGAAAGAAAAAAAATCATTGAAACGCTGTGCGATGTGAGCACATGGCAAATAACAATTAGATGATAGACTAACTTATTCTAATCCAGAGCAAGGACATCCACATGTCGTTCGATGTCCATCCCTCGTGTTCCTTTTGCCTTATTTTTACATCATGAACGTTTTCTAGCTTGCGCAACTCTCGGCTTGTGACTGCCAATGCCACGGAAGGTAATCCACCAGTGTTACACAGTTGCAGTATTGATTCTGTGGAACGGTTGTATTTCCACACCTGCCTCACAAATTCGCACCCCACCCTTGTTCGTTACTCACGAGATAGCTGCTTGGCTCCCTCTGCTCTTCGGTTAAAATGAGGCCCACTTCTAGTTCCTCACACCATGCATATGTATTGAGCAACCACAACAATACGCTAAGCTCCAGCCTCAGCTCATCAACGTGAAGTAGCGACACCGATCTGCGACGTAAAGCGATCATACCTGACTTTTTTTTCCCTATAGAATATATGGCGTTGCGACGAGGTCCTAATGTTCTCAACTGCTGGTCGTCTTAAAGAGGGATGAGGTGATGTAGCGTCTAATGAACGGTAATAAGTTACGCTATTTACAGCGCAACTAGGAGAAAGATATTCTCGTAAGGTCACATATGGCACCCATACCCAAGAAGATCTTTGTTACACAACCCAGACATAGTATGCGCTCGACACATAATAGTTCCCTCTCAAAATTAGGCACATCATGGCTTGTAGCTAGCATGTTTGTTCTGCATTACTTGTCGGCGATTAAAGCTGCAGGAGACATGGACAACTAAAAAATCGACGCCCTCTCCACTGCAGCATTAGAGACCAGATCGACAAAACAGCACATCAAACCATAGCAAGGAAGTCGACGACTTGAGAGGGCGTAATTCAGGGTGCTAGTCCTTAACTCATAATGAGCACATCTAGAGCTGAAAGAATGGAGCAATAGCATAGAGGTACGCGGGGACTTGACGAAAATAAATAACAGCAGATGCGTGACTTGGCGTGAGCGAAGGGGTGTGCAGTAGCGTCTTGGGGACGGCACTGGTCCTTATGTTTTTCATATCAATGTATAAGAAACCTCGGCTCCGAAAGGTCACCTCCTTTTTGACCAGCCGCAACCTCGCAAATCTTTCAGATTCTTACTTGGCGTCCGTGCCAGGAACAAAGTGACCTATTGAATTTCTGTGCCCATTTTTTTATTTTTGAATAATTAAAGTACCCTAGCGAAAATTGGGAGCCAATATTAGTGACTTGACGTTTTAATGCAGTCACGTGTCATGCCTTGCTGGCAAAGCTAGTTGCGTAGCGTCGCGTGCGCTGCCTTCCAGGCAGGCTTCCACTTTCGGCCTGCTGCCTAGTGGCGACAACGCACAACAGCACGCTACCGCCTTTGCCAAAAGTACCCAAGCATCGAAGTTTGTGGTGCAGAAAGTGTCGCCGGTTTTAAATAATATCTTCGAAAGCCATTTGGTTCAAGAGGATAACTGGGAGATTTGCACAGGGCTGCTGAGAGTTAGTTGAAGTGTCTCGTCTCTGCAAATAAAATCTGTGGTCACATAACACTACACCCTAGTTCTCCAGATGGATGCGGACGCTAAGTACACCATATACATCGTGGACACAGAACACAGATAGCCAATACCATTAGACGTGCGGCGAACCAGGAGCTGTTGCCTGGGGAAGCGGGGCACGCTGCGCATGGTCGACACACTAACTCCTCAGTCACCGTGAGATCAACCTCTTCGACGGCAGCCTAGCATTCAAGCAGACGGAAAAGGAATACAGCTTCCAGTGTAAGGCAATCAAGACCACCTTTGCATTCCCGTGTACGACAGCACTGGTAAGATTCCCATTGGGCCTACAGAACTCTTGGGAAGAGATTGTAGACAGCCAGTGGTCCAGGCCTGACAAGTGTCTACAGACCATACAGGATAGCCACAGGGTGCTCGATAGCGGAGATACTTGATGCGTCTGATGCTGTCACCGGACCCGTTCTGAATGTGATTGCGGAACAGTTGCGCCTAAAACTAATACCGACGAATATAAATCGCGAACTGGACGTGGGTTGAAAACAAACCTGCGTACAACACCTCTTTTAACAATTCAGAAAGCGCCATTGAGTTCTGTAGATGGGTGTGGCGCTCTACGGTGATAGCTGGACTGCCGCTACCACGGCGTCGACTTCGCGCATTAGGACACACGTGACGATAGCAGCCCTGCAGACCCGGCACCGTGAAAAAGCGGAAAGCGTCGCCCTAGCCCTACACATCGATCATGCGTCCTCGCGCACCGAAGTGACGACCATATTCGTCGGTTTCCAAGCCACGCACCGATACTTTTTTCATGGCATCATGCAGCGCACAGTGACTCGCATACTTCAACACTACACCCCCCCCCTCTCCCAGGCAATATCCTAATAACGGCACGCAGCCACATGGACACGAGGGCATGAACAGCAAAGAACACACTCACTCTTTCGCTCGAAGCATCTCCATCCGAGCGCCTACAGAACCCTCTCTCTACTGCTGTGCGAACGGCGACGAAGGTATACCCGACTACAGCCCAGTGGCCACTTACTGCCGCAAGAATAGTCGCGGTTATCCACCATCCAACCACTCCTTCGACCAATGCGAAGGCGCAACCCGGAGGCAGCTATAGAAAAACTCGTACGTATCACCGGTAGGGCCGAACTTTTATCACACTCACTGGAACACCTGCCTGGCCCCAGCAGCCTTCCTCTACCAAAACCTTTGGACCTGCCCTAGGAGGACGCTGTGCTAGCCCTAGACATCATCAATACGAGAAGACTAGACACCTGAGCGAGGCGTGAAACGCAGCCAGAATGCCCCTGATTTGCTTCGCAGGTCGGCGCCACGCTTTCTTCTCCAATAAATACTCCTTATTTTCCTCTTCCGCCAGAAATATTGGCGCCACAGCTTAACATTGAAACCCTACACTATAATCATAAAGGAAAAAATCGAAGGTCAAAGACTTGACCCGGGTGCGTAGGGATCGTTTGTTTGTACTACTGAGAGACAAAGAGCGGGAACCAGTCCACCTCTTCTGTACATTTTCAGTGGCTTTAAAGCCATCAGCGTCAAGGCTTCTTTTTTTATGCCACCTAACCCTTCCCGTTCCTGCCAGTAAAAGCAGCCTGAAGCCAGAATGCAGCGCATGAGCCACGAACACAATAGAGCACACACAATGCTCTCTAATTACAGAGTTGCATGCTGCACTCATCAAGGCGCTTCCCTTCAGTGCAATAAAAGCGCACTGAAAAATGCTAGCCGCAGTTTAGAAGGTACCTTCATTGCGTAATTGAGGCTCTTCTGTCGGCGCATCATGGTGCACCATAATGCTTTTTCGGTGAATCCTCATTGGTTTTTCGTTCGTGCTTTTGGGTAGGGCGTAAAAAGATATGTTTTAATTTACACCCATGCTACGCGTTTACTACCTAAAAAAAAAATAAAAGGAATGGTAGGCATTTTTCGTCTCCAAGCAATGGCTAAAGAAAATAGTAATTTTCGCATTTACTTCCGCTTGCGCCTTCCTGCCCTCCTGCATAAGCAAGGTTCCATGGTGTCGCTCTGCAACGGAAGAAA
The DNA here is from genome assembly GCF_055824585.1 of Amblyomma mixtum. Classification (NCBI taxonomy): domain Eukaryota; kingdom Metazoa; phylum Arthropoda; class Arachnida; order Ixodida; family Ixodidae; genus Amblyomma; species Amblyomma mixtum. The sequence goes on along the minus strand of NC_143012.1, from coordinate 74,548,810 downwards.
AGAAAAACAATGAAGTTTTCGAATATAATAACTTTCATGCGCAAAATCGCAAATACATTTCGTTAACTGTTAGCCATATCCTGTTGCAGTTATTTTATTGGAACTTCGCAAGAAGTTTAATTTCCATTGCTTAGTGTGAGCAACCAAACTGCACAAGAATTTATCGACAAGGTTTAACTGAAAACGTAGCCTGGAAAATCGATAATGATGAATGCCTAATGTCGTTAATATGCGGCGCACGTTGGCGGAACCACACGTAACTGCCGGGATATTCACCAGCTTTCGAATGCAGTATCTGTACTTGTACTTATTAGCATACCTGGACCAGAACTTCGTAGCACACTGATTATAGGGTGATAATTCACTACGTATAAAGCCACAACAAGGAAAGCGGCGCGCTTTTGAGCCTTAGTGAAACAGATTCAATATTTTTCGCGCTTTGGCCTTGTTGCCCATGGGAAAATATGAGACATTATGTGATTTCACGTGGGAGAGAACAGAAACGCTTGTTAATGGCCTGGGAGCTGTTCTCGTCGGAATATGTAAAAAACGCATGACGGTATAATCGAGGCTGGAGCGGCTGTTACACGCCACTGCGTAGGATCGTTGTCTAGACATCACTCGTAAGGAGTCTGAATCAGATGGCGCGCTTTCGAAGTTTTATTTCTCCTTTTTACAAAATCTGCTTCTCTTTATTCATTGAAGAAAGGAAATTACTCTTCGTTGACGGCAATCTAGGAAATAAATGGTCGCTTGCCTGTTGGCTTGACGGTTCTTATGAGTGCCGAGGGCGCACCCTGTTACTCATTTTCATCAGCTTTGATATCTGTCTTTAAAATTTCGCATGTAAAGCAACCCTTAGCTATCCCCCAGTACTAAAGAGACTTTTCAAATGGGCGTGGAATATTTTAGATTGTAGAAATGAGGTGTTAATACGATATGGATAATCACTTCTGAGGGGTTTCGATGATATTGCTTTAGAGGCAGTTTCACTAAGATTTCGGTATGATCGATATGACATCACAAGGAGTCAGAATGAGTTTTCACTTTGCTCCGAGACTGGCCGGTACAGTCCATTTAGAGTCCGTATATTTCATAGGCTGCTTGCATAAGCCATGCGGAATACCCCTGCGCGGCGGCTCGGGTGTACAGGGCGCTCGGCTCCTGAGCCCTAGGACGCGGGTTCGATGCCAGCAGTGGCCGCCTGATTTTGATACAGGCGAAACTCAATGCGTCCGCTTGCTGTACAATGTCAGTGCCCATCAGTGACTCGCAGGTGGTCGAAGTGTTCAAGATGCATACGATACTCCGACCCCTATAGCCTGTGTTGTTTTCAGACGTTATACCGCATATACCATACCACACCATATATACGCCATTACTGAAATGAGAATGCGAAATGTTTCATAGGAGTACTTTGCCAACATGATGGGCGCTATATGGGCGCCGAATTGAAGGCTCAAGATAGAGACTTCTTTTGCAACGCAGTGACGTGGCTAGTTTAGCGCTAAGAATACTGCCTGAACTAGCACTGATCGATCAGCTAAACGAAAGAGTGAAATAAAAATCTGAACACATGCCCGCGTAAGGTCAACGGAGTCAGTTGATTACTGCGAGGTGGTATGCAGCTTTGCTTTTCCTGGGGAATTGGTAGTGTGCTGGCTTATACATTCAGCCTGGCGATGATTTTTGGAAAATGTGGCTAAAACATTAGTTACGCAAAAACATAAACGTGCTTAGTCCACAATGAATGGATTATTACCGTGTTCATGAAATTCGGAAACTAAAATGAGCTTTCGCATATAACCGAACTATCTATATATGTTAAGATGAGCGTTGCCAGATGCGGTGGTTGTTACGGAAACGAGAAGTTATCGAAGGTTAAAGCGGTATGAATCGCTCGTGTAACCGCCATGCAAGAGAAAATATTGCTTCCTAAATTTCTTCTGGTGAGTCTGCAAATGCATTAAACATGTTAAAAAGGACATGGGCTGTAAACCATAACGTACCGCTGGTTTTTATACAGCAAAACCTTTCAAACCTAATGAAAGCGAGCAAATTCTGCCTTTAGTTCTTTTTCCATTTTCGCTAGATCTTTCGTCATGCTCGGTACAAAAAAAAAAGTGATCAAAATATAACACACTCAGTACAAAAAGTTGGCAGCAGCGACGACAGAATGATAACCAGAAATATACAAGATAAGTTATCAAGAATAACCAACCTGCAGTGAAGAAGCAGAAAAGTGCTCAGCGTTGCGTAACTAAGCCACCACTGCCGTCGCCGCTGCCAAGTGAACCGGTGGGACCATGGATGTCTCCTTTTGTAGCTGCGAAGCTGTGACGTTTCCGCCTACAATGCCGTTGATAGGAATCGCTGACGGCCGCGCCCTCTGATGACTGTTGATATCGCACCAGGTCAGTTGCTTGTGAGCACGTGCGAACAGCTCTGCTGGTGGTGGGTCCGGCTTGCAGCTTCCCAGACAGGCTATCTCTTACTGCTGAATTCGGCCGGCTTCAGTCTATTTGAAGGTCAGCGCCCAACTTGGTTCCAGGTGTTCAGAGCAGGGACGCTAAAATAACTTTGTAAAAAGTAGGCGGTGGTCCGTGCACAATCCTTTCTGTCTCTCGTGACAGCACCGGATGGTATACCCGTGCTTGTGCTAAGGAAGAATGCAAACAAGAACTGAAATCCTACAAAGAAGCATTAGAAAGAGATTGCAGAGCTGAAATCCGGGAACTGAAGACAGAGATAAACAACATGAAAGACAGTTTGGAGTTTGCTTATACGTCAATTAACGAGCTGGAAACTAAGGTGAAAGCTCTAGAATCAGAAAAACAAAAGGTAGTACTTGAAAACGAGGCCCTGGAGGCCAAGATCTTGGATCTGGAAAGCAGGCATCGAGAGCATGAAACTCGCATTGTTCACATGGAACAATACAGCAGGAATAAGAACCTCGATATTCAGGGCGTAACAAAGCTTGAGGATGAAAATGTTGTTAGCATTGTTTCACAAATTGGCCGTGCTATAAGTGAGGAAATCACAGAAAGTGACATTGAGGCATGTCATCGTGTGCCCACTCGGAACCCTGATAAGCACAACATTTTAGTTCAGTTTAAATCCCGGTCAAAGCGAGATGCTGCATTAACAAAAGCGAAACGCCTGCGTTTGACAAACGAAGACATCGGCATTGAAAGCAAAGAGCCATTTTATGTCAATGAACATTTGTGTCCGTCGCTGAAACGACTTCTAGGAACGGCAAAACAGAGGAAGCGCGAACATGAATGGAAGTCAGTTTGGGTGTACAATGGCCAAATTTTTGCAAGGAAGTGTGAAGGTGCACCTGTCATTAAGATTCTGCATAACGCAGATATCTACAAAATATGCTAGTCATTTGTTACTGCGTGTAAGCCATCACCATGAAGTACACTGAATTTGTCTTTCCCAATCATCTTAACCTTCAAGACCCCTCGCATAAGTCTGTTTTGCATTTCAACGCCCTCTCAGCTACAAACAAACACGACCAGATAGTATGCTTCCTAAGTCAATTCCAATTTTGCTTTGATATCATAATGATATCAGAGACGTGGTATCAAGAAAACTGTAATCCACTCCTCCTTGATGGTTACGATCATTATTTCATAAATAGAGAAAATAGGAGAGGTGGTGGTGTGGCAATTTATGCTAAAAAATGTGCGCAGTGCACTGTGATACCAGAATTTAGCCTTATCACGAATGAATATGTGATACTGACTTTGAGGAGCAGAGGTGAAGTGATATCTGTTTTATACCGGCCCCCTGATGGGAATATTAACGAGTTCTTGAAGTTTTTCGATGTTTTTCTGCAATATGTTTCACTAAACAGCATCCATCTTATTTGTGCTGGTGACTTTAACATCAATATCCTTGAAGACAATAACAGAACATATGATCTTGTAACTACGCTGCAGTCATCTGGTTTTTCAAACGTCATTACGAGTCCCACAAGAATTACTGCCAGTTGCTCATCTGCCCTTGATCTTCTCATTACAAATATGGAAACCAGTATTTCTGACGCCGGCACTATAACTTCCGATATTAGCGACCACTGTCCGATCTTTATGTTCTACTCCAGTAACACCGGGAAATATGCATTTCATAATGAGGCCTTCTGTTTCCAGCCTGTCTCTGATACGGCACTTGAAGCGTTCAAATATGAGATAAGCTTACATGACTGGTCTACTGTTCTCGGCGAGAATGATGTCAACAAAGCGTATTCTAAATTTATTGAAGCCTTCGCGAGTATTTACGCTAAGCATTTCCCTCTAAAAACTAGTAAGCGATCGAAAAAGCATAGAAAACCCTGGATTTCACACGAGCATATCTGCATGATCAGAAACAAAAACCGTCTTTACCACAGATTTCTGCTCTCAAGGTCAGAAATGGCATTGAAAGAATTTAACACTACTAGGAATAAGTTAAATCCTACACTACGACAAGCGAAAATGACCTACTACCAGCAGCTGTTCGCCGATGTTTCTAGAAAGCACCCCACTGCTATCTGGAAAATATTAAATACGGTCTTAAATCGTGGAAACATTGATCAAGCCCCGAAATTCATATTACATGCCAACGAAAACTTATCTGGAAAAGAGCTTGCTGACCATTTTAATCATCACTTTGTAAATATAGCAGGGCCAATCAGTAATGCCACACACGTGCCCCAAAACACAGTCAATATCAGTAACGTTCCTTTGGGAAGTATTTTCTTCGAACCAACAAATGTATCTGAAGTTTTCAGTTCATTTCTGAACCTTAGAAACAGTAGAGCCCTCGACTTTGATAACTTGCAAATCAAGCCAATCAAATATGTCCTTGAATATATTACTCCTGTGCTTGTCCACATATTTAATTTGGCAATTGCAACACATACATTTCCAGACGCTATGAAAGTAGCCAGAGTATCGGTAATTTACAAAAGCGGCGACAAAAACCTAATGTCTAACTATCGGCCAATTTCAGTGCTTCCCGTCTTTTCAAAAGGACTTGAAAAAATAATTCTTTTCCGCATAACAAAATTCATAGAAAAATTTCACATTCTTAGCGATGCGCAATTTGGATTTCGAAAGGGTAGATCAACAGAATCAGCGTTATTGGAAATAAAAGAAGAAATTGTACAAAGCATTGACAGCAACCAATTTACACTAGGCGTTTTAATTGATTTTAGTAAGGCCTTCGACTGCCTAAAGCATAAAATTCTTCTTGGCAAGTTACATTCATACGGCATTCGTGGAGAACCGCTAATGCTGCTTGAGTCCTACCTGAGTAACAGAAGACAATGCGTATCCCTAGAAAGCCAACAATCTTCCTTGTTACCTATTGTCTGCGGCGTGCCGCAGGGAAGTATATTGGGCCCCGTTCTTTTTAACATGTACATTAACGATTTAGTGGAAATTGACAAAACAGTTAAATTTTTCATTTATGCCGACGACAGTAGCTTTCTAATTACCGGTAGTGACCCAAACACACTGGTTGTAAAATGTAATGAAATACTCGGTAAACTATGCATGTGGTCACAGTCTAATTTTCTTAAACTTAATGCTACCAAAACCAAAACAATATTATTTCGCGCCCGAAATAAGATTTTTAAAATGAACAGCGCACTACAATATCAAGGCCAACCTATCGAACTCGTCGAACAACATAAAATCCTAGGCGTAACGTATCATAGCGATTTGAGCTGGAACAATCATATCGGTCACATCTGTAAGAAGCTTTCTGTCGTTGCTGGCGCACTATCCCGCTGTCGAATGTTACTTCCTGTAAAAGCTAGGCTTCAAGTATATTATGGCTTATTTTTCTCTCAAATAAACTATTGCAATCTAGTTTGGGCTACCACAACACAAACCAACATAAACAAAATCAGTATCCTTCAAAAGAAAATTATGCGCCACATCGCAAATATTGATCCTGGCTTGACCACCGCCGATAGTTTTGCTGACTACAATATTATCCGAATTCATCACTTTTATGAGTATCGCATCTTGAAGTCATTTTTCTTTTCCACAAAAGAGTTCCAATCTTTTTTTAAACGTGTATCTTCATTGACACGCCACGAACACAATGTTGCTACCCGTAACACCGACCCTTGGCTCGTTCCTCATTTTCGCACCAATTATAAATTGCAGTCCATAAAGCACAATCTACCTGTTATATTAAATCGCCATAAAGATATGAATAACTTTTCGCGTAAAAAGCTACACGAATACTTTAGTAAATTGTAATTGCCTTCTTCCTCGCATTTTGTAGTTATATAACTCTGTATAAGTGTCCTATTTTGTGTGCTTTGTATATATGTATGTACTTTTTATATGTGTATACTCTGTTTAACTTTTGTATTGTATAGTATTTCTCCGTATGTACTGCCTGTCGCTGCTCTGTAAACGTCTCCGGGACTCAGTCAAGGCCCAGTCGGTCCTTTTAGCCCGGAGAACGTTCCAGTGTATAACTGGAGAATAAATTGAATTGAATTGAATTGAATATAAGTTAGTAGCGCACTTTTGTTTATCTCCAAGAGCAGCTACATTGAAGTCAGGCTCGCCAATAGGTATCCGCTGCTGGTATGTCTGGGTCAACTTTCGTCGAAAATATGCGCTCTTTTTGCCGCGTATTATTGTGTGCTACAGCACGCTCTGAGTGTGCTATAGTCGACTCTGGCTGAGCGTGCTATAACACAATCAGCCCTTTGGATCATAAATTTGCTTTTTGTGTTTGAAACAAATCACATTTTTTTGCATGAGAGCTTGCCCTCAGTTCCTTAAGGCTCAAATAGCTGTTTTGCTTTCTTAGGGCTCTAAAAAGCATAAATTACTTTCATTCTTACTTTCAGGCTCTACAAAGGCAGCCGCCGTGGTGACTCAGTGGTTATGGCACTCGGCTGCTGACCTGATAGACGCGGGTTCGACCCCGGCCACGGCGGTGGCATTTCGATGGAGGTGAAATTCTAGAGGCCCGCACACTGTGGGATGTCAGTGCACGTTAAACAATCCCAGGTGGTCGAAATTTTCGGAGCCCTTCACTGTGGTGTCCCTGATAGCCTGAGTCGTTTTGGGACGTAAAACCCCTATAAACCAATCTACAAAGGCAGGTAATTTAGTCAGTTAGATATTCAAGCTACATGCGTAGCTTGCGCGAAAATGCGCTTGATTGATATTTTATCGAATGTAACAGAGAGCGGAAAAAGTGGTCAATATGTCCAGTTGGGAAGATAGATGCTTCCAAGCAGCGGTTAACAAATTTCGTGCAATACAAGTTTATTGTATCATTTTCGAGGAGTTTTTATTCCATCCATGCTTTCAAGTGATGCAGGAAGATTAGAAAATTTCAAATTTGTTTCAAACAGAGGCCATTTTTTTAAGTCCGAAAGGGAACGACTTGGAAGTCAAAAAGCTCTAGAACTCCTGCAGAGAGGCATGGCTCTTATAAAGCGGCATACTTACAGAGAAACGATGACAGCAATTGGTAGTTGAACCAAGTTGAGCGAGGGAAGTTTCATAGTGCCCAGTAGACGAAGAATGCCACCATGGAAAGCAACAAGGCTGGTTATTTACATGATTCGGAAAAGGTACTTTGCAAATGAATTTCACGGGTTCGAAATAATATGAATACAAGTACTTCGAAATATTCCTTTATTCTCGGTACCTTCATTATTACTGAACGTAAAAATGTGGTGCTGATGTAAGAACTCCGGCGTCCTTTAAAATTACAAAGAGATTTGTGTGAGTCAAGATTTCATGCATACATTAAGACTTATTGCGGTAATGTCAAGGGTTCGTTTATCTCCATGGCGCTTGGAAAGAACAGTATGATCTGAGTTACAAGATGCAGCACTGTATTCGATGATTCGAATAAAACAAGCGCAGTAGAAATGACATTTTAGTTTGGGCAGTTTATCTATGATAAGATCTGTGACTTTTGATTTAAAACGATCATATATTCTATGCAGTTCCGCCGCTTGGAAAGGGGCATAATAAAAAGAAAGAAAATATTGAAGGAAAAACGATCTTTATTGGCTACTAATACCCAATAAAGGTGGATAATTTTAATAGGTGAAAAAACTACTGACATTTCTGCACCTGCATGCATCAAACTGTCAATTCTAAAGAAAACGAAGTGGCTGCTCACTGCTTTTCTGACCTCAGGCGCAGAACGAAGCTGGGAGAGAGCATATTCATTGTTATATTATATTAATACAAGAACAATTACTGCAAAACAGGATGAGTGAAGTTGTCTGCAGTCCAGAGAATTGTAATGTTCAGATGCGATCAGCACATCTATGTAAATATTATATTTATATTTTGTCACGAACTGCGAAAATTGCCAGAATCATAAATGTTCTCAGGCCGATATTAACTCACAAGCAAACAAAATTTGAACCAAGTTCTGCTATTGCGCCAGAAATGGAATATCTTCAACATGTTCAGAGAGAGAGAGAGAGAAAACTTTATTTACAGAGGAATCCGGGCACGCCCCAGGGTCCCCGCACGACCCCACTGCACTCAAGTGTTTATGTTCCGAAGGTCCATAACACTGGCAGCACGGCCGGTGGCGATGGTCTGCACGGCCGGATCCTCCGAGCGCAGCAGGGTCTCCCAGTCCTCCCAGGTCTTGAAGTTCTCTGGGTCCCGCGGGGGAGGGTCCGCCGGGCAGAGGGAAAGGATGTGGAGGGAAGAAGCGAAGGGTTCTGGGCATAGGGCGCAAGCAGGAGTGGGGAAGGAGGGATGATAGTGGGTTAGGGTAAGGGGCAAGGGGAGAGTATGTGCTTGTAATCTACGCCAGAGTGTTGCGTGTCTGTTATCTAGGGAGGGGTGGGGCGGGGGGTAGAGCTGGCGAGAGGCTCTGTATGCCTGGGTCAGCTCACTGAATGAGTGCATGCGATCCTTCGTGAATCCCCGATCCGAGGCCACCTGAGCCCGGTTTAAAGAACCTCGGGCTAAAAGGTTGGCGGCCTCGTTTCCGGGATTCCCGGAGTGCGCGGGCACCCATATCAGCTCCACTTGGCGGGGCGGGGGGTCATCGGGCGAGTCCAGTATGCGAAAAGCCGGGACATGGACTCGGCCTCGAGCAAAATTTAGAATCGCAGTTTTAGAATCGCTTAAAATGTACCGGGCTTCCGTGCGGGTTATAGCAAGGGCAATGGCGGCTTCCACTGCAGCCTCTGGGGACGTGTCTGGAGGGAGAGGTAGCGTGAGGAGGGCGGATAAAGAGAAGTCCACCACAGCTGCTGTCGCTTCATCACCCGCGCAGGCAGCGTCCACCCACACGGCGTCCGGCTGGGGGCCGTACGCTCGATGGAGTGCCTTCGCACGGGCTCTGCGGCGCTGCTCATTGTGGGACGGGTGCATATTCCTCGGGAGCGGCCTGATGAGGAGCTCTCGGTGAAGGGATCGTGGGATGGCGAGGAGGGTTGGGTCGTTGGCCGGTATTGTGATTCCGAGGGTGTCCAGGATATACCGACCTGTGGAGGTTTGTGTGAGCCTGATATATTGGGCCTGTCGGTGGGCCTCCACCAGTTCCCCGATCGTATTGTGGAGGCCCAGGCCTAGTAATCTGTCTGTGGGTGTGTTGAGGGGAAGGTGAAGTGCTACCTTGAATGCCTTGCGAATCAAAGTATCCAAAGCGTTTATGTCATGTTTGGATAGGTGTAAGTATGGGGTAGTGTACAGCACACGGCTGAGGACAAAGGCATGAATGAGGCGCCATAGGGCGCTCCTTCATGCCTCTATGACGTCCAGAAACCCTGCGGATGAGGTGCGATATCGTGCCTACAACCTGCTTGAGTTTCTTGAGGGTGGTGGTGTTTTCGCTCACAGCTCTGTGTCCGCATCCACGAGTAGGAACGTGCTGTCAGCTGATAGTGGACGTGTGTGCTACGCCATTGCATAAGGGTCTGCAAATGTAAAAGAAAAAACTACGCTCTTCGCATTGCCTGTACAGCAGACCACAGTGTATCCCACGCCCTCCAATTTTCTGGCTGTATTCTGCTCATCTGCGCTTGCTTCCTTCGCTGAAACTAGAATAGAAACCCATTTAGAAACCAAGCTCGCTAACAACACCACGTGATGCCGGAAGATGCTACTGTCACTGCTCATTATAGCAATTATTTTGTACAATTAGCATTACAGCAAAACGCTGAGGATTGGAGTCCGTCAGTTCCCTCGGGAATCACTCTCGTTCGCTAGAACGAGACATACTGAGCTCATTGTGAATACGACGCACACAAGCTCCAAGTTCTGCGAAAAGGAGCTATTAAAAAAATAGCCATTCATAAATGACTCTTCACTGCCCCTTAGAAGGAAAACTAAAAAATTCACGGGGCACTTTGACTGTCTAAAGTGCGTAGAGGCGAAAGCGTTTTCCGCACCACTTTCAGTGCTTCTGTGGCACTGGTGGCGTCACATGTAATTGAGTACTAATTACTAAGTTATGACAAATCACTAATTAATTGTTAATTACTGATTAATGCCTGAATACTAATTAACTGCTAATTAAGCTTAAGCTTAAGCTTCGCCTTTAGGAGTGGAACGCGACAGCGTGTTGTAGCGCTGCCAGGGAGTCCACGGAACGCCACCACCCGTTCGGCGCAATGCCTTGCCGTTTCAACGCAACGGTTTTTGAGGAAAGGAAATGGCGCAGTAAATCTCTGTCATCTCGGTGGACACCTGAACCGCACCGTAGAGGAACGGAGGAAGTGGGAGTGAAAGAAGAAAGACGAAGATGGCCCGTAATGAAGAAAATGAAAGTTGTATTTGAGGAAAGAAAATTACGCAGTAACGGTCTCACATATCTCGGTGGACACCCGTCAAAATTCAGGGGGGGAGGGGTGCACTTTTTTTACCTAAAGTGTGGTCACTGATGTGTGGTTAAGATGTTAAGCTTCGCCTCTAAGAGTGGAACGCGAGAGCGTCTTGCAACGCTGCCAGGGAGTCCATAGAACGCCATCGCCCATTCGGTTCTACGCCTCGCTCGTCGGTAAATTGGTTTTTGAGGAAAGGAAATGTATTTCTCTCTCATATCTCGGTGGACACCTAAACCTCGCCGGAAGGGAAGGGAGGAGGATGGCAGTGAGCGAAGACACCGTATTCACTAGACGTGCCTTTGTTCATTCCAAACCATCGAGCTGGCATGGCGGAGTGGATAGCATGCTCGTCTCGCACTCCGAAGAGCGGGGTTCGATTCCCGAGCTCGACCAATTTCTTACTATGTTTTATTTATTTATATGACCTGACTAGAGAAGTTAATTAGGCTAATTGGGTAATTAAGCAATTAACTAAGCTCAGTCCCACTTACTTGGAGCATCACTATATGGTCCCTTCAATTGGTTGCATGGTTACTAGCCAAAGTACAATTGGCCCCGTTTGAAATTGGCGCACTGTGACGTCACGACCGTTTCGACCAACTGAAAAGCGTGCCATTCTCTGTCGACAACTGCTGCTTACAACGATGAGACATTAAAGGCTTTCGCCTTAACATTCCGGTGATATACGATGTCAGTGCACAGTAAAATCAGAGCCAGTTTCCTACGGCATCTCTTACGCTTCTATGCATGTCTTCGACATTAAGCCTCCGATATCAGACCATACGATTTCTCCTGATCCGTGAATTAACGTAAGTTGAATAAAACTGAAGTTTGCGATTTTAACAGAGTCAAACGCTTTCTGATAAACCCTTTGTAGTTTTCCACTTTTATTGCAAGCGTAACTGTTTTTATTTGTAAATAGTAGCAATTATGTGCTTCCGGATGCCCGAGAGATATGTGAGGGCACCATATATGTTATCACTTAAAGCGACAGCCGGCAACATCTTTGGAAAGTTCAGCCTTAGTGTGTTAAGGGGGCATGTATTCGGGACATCAACAGCATGGTGCCCAAAGCCTTTTCGTCATGCGGGTACTGGCAAATAAAGGCGGACGAGAGGGACCAGCAGGATACGGCTTTCGTGACGCCCAATGGCATGTACGAGTTTTAAATATTCCCATTTATTCTGTGCTCAGCACCGGCCACGTTCCACCGCGTGACGAACATCTTTCTCTCGGGCTTGAAATGGCAGGCACGCCTAGTGTGCCTTAAGGATATCGCTTGAGGCGCTCTAATCCGCAAAACTCCCAATCAACCCCGATATATGCGATTTTCGCTTTGAGGAACTTTGTTTCCTTGTTCGCAATGTCAGCATAGAACCGGACCGTAAAAAGACCGCTCTCTACTTATGTTTTCCGCGATCAACTGAGAAGATGGTCGTATACCCGTTCTTGGGTCTGTGCTCCCATTACCGACAAATTGTTCAGGATTTTTCGACAATCGCTTAACCCCTAACATGACTCGGGATGGCACGCCCTTCCTGTGAGGACGCAAACAAAAGGCTTTTTTCCAGGAGTTCCACACCCGTCTAAAAATTACTCCGATGTTTGGCCATTTCGATGAAGACGCTGCTGCGGCTGCCAGGAATGTTGGCTTTGGTGCGTTATTTATACAGCGGCAAGAGGAGGCAGAAAGAGTCATACGTTATGCGAGCCGAGCACTAACGCGCAGCGAGACAAACTATTCTGTGCCGGAGAAGTAATGTGTTGCAGTGATAGGGGCCATGAGCAAGTTCTGACCCTTGCGTGCCGTAAGAGACCACCATTCCATGTGCTGGATGCCGAGCCCCAAAATGCCAGCAGGACGAATGGCTACATGGACCCCAGGTTTGCAAGAATACGGAGTCGCCTACAAGTCAGGACATACGCATCACGATGCGGATTGTTTGTTGAGCGCACCTTTAACAATAGGACCCGTAGAAACCACAGATGATTTTCTTTTTCTGGGTGTTGTTATTACCACCCAAATGGCTCAGCTTCAGAGGGCGGACTTTGCATCAGCGTCGCTCATCTCTTACCTCGAAGGCATCGACGCTCGCATTCCCCGTGTTTTTCTTCGTAGGCTGCAGGCGTTCACTTTGAGATGTGAGGTTCTCTGCAAGTGAAACTTTGAAAACTAACCAAGAAGAGTTCCTACCTCTGGTGCATTTGCAGTTGCGGCCAGAGATCTTGAGTGCGTGTCATGATGCACCGTACTGCGGCCACCTTGGAGTCAGCCGTACAGTCGCGCCGATTAATGAAAAGGTACTATGGGCCTAGGCTACTCCCATAGGTGCGATCTTACGTAAAAATAAGCCGTGACTGCCAACCCCTCGCTTACTGAAATCCGCCGGATTTCCTCACCCCATCGATCCACCAAACACCCGTCTCCACCAAGAGGCCATGGGCCTTCTTGGTCCTTTTGCGAAGTCCTCGTCTGGAAAGCGTTGGATAGTCGTCGCGACCGACTACCTGACGCGTTACGCTAAGACCACAGCCCTTGTCAAAGGCAGGTGCAGTTCTTCATTCACAACATTGTCTTGCGTCATGGTGCACCGCTTGTTGTTACTGATCGGGAACGCTTTCGCAGCTCACTTAACGCATGCCAGGATGGATTTTACGCACCTGCCAACGACGTGTATCACCAGCAGACAAACGGTTTGGTGGAACGGTTTAACCCAACGCTGGCCGACATGCTTTCTATGTATGTTGATGCATAACATAGAAGCTGGCTTGGTTTAGTTTGGTTTATTGGGGTTTAACGTCCCAAAGCAACTCAGGCTATGAGGGACACCGTAGTGAAGGGCTCCGGAAATTTCGACTACCTGGGGTTCTTCAACGTGAACTGACATCGCACAGTACACGGGCCTCTAGAATTTCGCCTTCATCGAAATTGGGCCGCCGCGGCCGGGATCGAACCCGCGTCTTCCGGGTCAGCAGCCGAGCGCCGTGAGCCACTGAGCCACCGCGGCGGGGGACATAGAAGTTCGGACGCAGTTCTCCCGTAGCGTAACCGAGCGCTTTTCAGCTTGTATTCAGTTGGCAAGTGAACACTCTGTTCGACGCTATGTTGTCCGTTGTCCCTACTGCGACTCTACTGACTTCGACGTGGACACATTTGTTCAGCTTTCTGAGGAAGGGCGGCAGAAGTACGAACTCACCGTTAACAGGAGACTGTCGACGCTACGTAGAACCTCTGTCGCCGATTCATCATTTACGCGCCCGGCGACCTTGTGTGGGTTAGGACACCTGTTCGTCGCCGCGGATCTTCCGAAACATTGCTGTGCAGATACTTCGGCACTTACGAAGTAGTGCGCCGCCTCAGTGATGTGACCTCCCACATGGGCAAGTAGGGCTGCGGCAACCCTTATATTCCTATGTTCACCCCCAGTGTGGAATAAGTGGGCCAGGCCAAATTGGCTTGCGCCTGCTGATTCTACACGGGTCCCATATCCGTGTTGCTAGGGTTGCCTCATACCACATCCCTCAATTAAGCCCACATCGGTGCCTTGTAGAGTACGTGAGAACAGACGCAGCGCCAATGTGGGCTACGTGCAGGAAAACCTGTCCTAGACATGAAACCCCTGTGGGTCCCACATACGTCCTAGCGTGGCTGGAAATATGGTTTGCCCAAATGCGGCCCTCATCTCTCCCTTGCAGGCTACTAGGTGGCAGATACAACGTCAATATGGGCTCTATGCTCTAAAACCTTTTCTACCACAAATAGCGCGTCCAACAGGAAACTCTTCTACGCCCACATGGTGCCCACATTGGTTGTTTCTAGGTACTTGAGGGCACGAGGGCAGGTAAAACATAACTGTGAGCTCTGTGTGGGAAAAACATCGTTAAACCTGATTCTGGCTGCACACATAAAACCGGTAAGCTCTAATAATCGCTAAAATCGCTAAACCAGGGCTGGAGAGAAGGAGTTCCCTCAAGCTGCCCACATCTGTCTGCTGTCGGGGCGTACTGGGCAAATACAACACCAATGAGGGCGCTTTATCAGAAAAAAACACGGCAGGCCCAAATGGGCCTGTAGCTCAATTCTTGCAGACATCCTATATCAGATACAGCGGGCCTGAACCCACCGGGGTGCCTACATCGCGTTATGCTGTCATCTTTTATATTCACTAATTTGTGTTATACATACTGATAACTTACTCTTAGATAACTTGTTCTCTAATTCTCGTAATTTGTACTCGCTTACACAAAGTTAATTGTGTTGAGCTCTTGCCCTCAACTGGGCAAAATGCCACTCCATGCACAATAATAACTATGCGTACTTACCAGGATGCACTGACTAACGTAGGCTCTGAAAACATCATCATAGTTCAAACGAAAAATATGGACTGTCTGCGCAAAGCCCAACAATAAAGTTGGGAGCCTGTTCAAGGTGTAAAATTTGGTCAGCATAGGTAACGCGCATTGCCCATACTGGCCACGTGCTCACAAAAAAAAGTTCGGTGACACAGTAAATAATTATTACATGATATTGTGCCTTGAGGGTAAACTGGAAGAATTTGGGGCTCGGGCCGTCCCTAAAATGTCGACATTGGCCTCTTGTGGGAATGTATGAGGAGGCCAAAATGGTGCTTGACACCTCGGAACCCGCATCGGTCTCATTTACAGTTTCTAGGGCTAATAGGGATGAAAACCTTATGTTCGTCCTCAGGCACTACCTACATATTACCATAATAGGATAGATGGGTGAGCAGGAGGGTCTACCCAGATCAGGCAATGGAGGGCGATTGTGGGCGGCCGGTCATGGGCTACCTGCTTCGGTCCCAAAAGGGACCAATTTGTGCGCTTACAAGCACCTCGCTGGTGGTCGATGAGGGCTCGAATTACTGAACCCACCTTTGCCCCACTGGGCTCATATGAATGGCCAACAATTCCCCTGCTATAATTCCCCTGGGTGATGCAGGCACTTGTGTAAATAAAAATAAATAAAAAGGAAACATTCGACCTACAGCGGGCCTCCCTTCAAAGCCCACTTCATGCTACATGGGTACCTGTATGTAGCCAAGGCTTGTTACAGTCACTGCGAAAGAAGCGAAACAATTGTGGAGAAACGGTCTCAGGACCACGTGTTTTGTTCAAAAACGAAAAATTAGATTTAGCCATTTATAATGCAATCCGGGTGAGCGTCTAGTTATAGATCAGGGACTAACGGCTCTTGAGAATATCCTAGATTAGAATATTTTACGTGGGCAATTTTAAGTACATTCCGTAACCTTACACTATATTTAGCAGATTTGCTGTGGTGTTTTGCGTGTCCGGCGCTAGGAAAAAATGCGAGTGTTTTGCTATCTTCATTGCACGCCAAATGAAAAAAGGTAATAAATGTTACCAGAGCTTACAAAAGGATTTATTACAGTCCCTAGAGGGCTCCCTCCCACTTAAAATCAATTGTTCATTTAGCAATGTAAAAGCTACACAATTGTATCCCACTGCCTGCTTTGCATTAAGGTCTTTGGTTTCGGGTGTTATTTTTTCCTAGATTCTTAATGAAAATGTTGCGGCACTTCTAGCCCTCAAATTCTGTCCAGAATCGGAGTGCTCAAGAAGAGTACAATTGGGTGTCGTATTCTTGGTTGTTTTTACAGAAGATAATCGCTATGAGTGTGTGTTTGCTTTTTCTTCTTTTCATGCGCAGTATGTTTTAGTAACTAAGGTTGCGCAAAAGCATAAATAAAATAAATTTTTATTTTTCTCATTTAAAAACTTTTTCGTCGCACGTACGCATTACCAACACCAGTGGTGCTCTCACACCTCAGTGCAACACTTTTCAGACTTTGTTCATGAATAATCTGCAAATATCCTCATTTCGCTTCAAACCAAATATTTAAATTGCTCATGAACATTGAATCAGGACGTCCCCATTGTCTTCATACAATGGGGATGATTGGACTTCTGGAAAGAAGTCATGTCGTTGCCTTCAGCTTAATAAACGTACCTGCACTTGGCCTAAAACAGAAAGCCGCGGAAATGATGTTATGTGAAAAAACTGCTCTGACATACGCCCAATGCGGTCTCCTGAGCGCGCATTTTTTCTTTATAAATCACTTTTAACTCGGCTTTGAAAAAATGGCACGGGTTCAACGTGGCTTGAATCGTTATAAGAGCGAAAGCTCGATCTGTTAAGCATTGTCTCCACTGTCAAGGTCAAGGTAAGATACTCACTGGTCATAGCCACTTATGCCACGTAATCATACTAGCATAGCTTAGGCCATAAAACCACGTAGATAAGTTCGGTTCGACCTTGTCAGGCTTTCAAGGCTATTGTCGATGTGGTGCCCATTGCTTGAAATCAAAATTCAAAGACAGGGGTCAAAGGACAAGGTCAGAAACCCAATGGTCATAGTCGTATGATTACATGGTCATACTACCCTACCATGGTTTGGGCGATACAACCACACAGTTAAGTTCGGTTTGACCCTGTGAGGCATCGAAATCGGAAGTTGTACCTCGAGGAGTAGAGCTCTCGCTCCAAAAGCCTGTTTTCAACGCAATAATAGGAGAAAACGAGTTTTATCCGAAAGCGAAGTGGCGAATTGATAGGTTCATCACTCATAAGGTCATTATCACTGCGAAGCTGAGGGTGAGCGTGGACGCCTCGCAGGTGAACGCGGCGGACTCCCCGCATGCGATGGTCCTAAACGTCGTTGTGGAGCATTTGGCCTTGGTCCTCCGGGAACTGCCGGTGCTGGTCCTCCAGGAACTGCCGGTGGTCGTCCTGGGCGCCAACCGACTTGAGGTGGTAGGAATCGCGGCGGCTGGGGTGGCTGCTGGAGCCCTCCACGCACATTTGGAGGGCCCGGGTATGGAGGTGGAGGTCGATAAGGCGGAGGTACGATTCCCGGGTATCGAGGAGGCGGTCCGGAAGACTGCGGGTTCCCACGAGGCGAAACTATAATCTGCGAACCTACAGAGGGGGAAGGGGAGGGTGGTACTGTGGCATTTGCTTAACTACTGTTTCAAGGGATGAGCAGACATGGGAAGAGAAAAAAGGGGCTGGTTGTGACATGACGGAAGCCAGCAGTCACCGAAAGAAGGGAACATAAGGGGTTCTGATAATTCGTGGTGTTCGTGGTGTTCATCAACTGAAGATTTATGGGAGATCATTTTTAAAAGATTATTGAATAGAAAGCAGAAGAAAAAGCAACTACGTGCTGCCGGTGGCAACCGAACGCACGACCTACGAATTGCTCGTCCAATACTCTACCAGCTGAGCTACTGCGACGGCTGTCCAATATTCTTCTTTCAGGGGTATTTATATGCAGTGTAACTGAACCTTGAGAGTGTTAACCAGCGCCACCTTAGTGGTAGTGTGCTCAATGCTGGCGACATGTCAGGTCATCACAGAGGAAACATTTGAAATAAATAAAAACTTGGTGCTTATCACTTGCTCTTGGTAACGCTAGAAAACATATGTACAGATTTTGGGCACCCCAAAATAATAGGGGGAGAAGTTGGTGCGGTGAAGGTCGTTTACCTAGGAATAAATTCATGCACTCTTTTGTCCCAGCCCGATTGAATGACGACTGACAAAAGATTGGCGCGTTATGCGTCCCTTCCATTCAGGTAGTTAATAGGGCACGAAAGAACTATTTCGAGATCAAGGCGCAGCGCACTATCAGTAAATTGAAAGAATGGCAGTAAAGAAGAAATTCATGTGGCCGTGAAGGTTCGGCTCTAGTGACTAGCTGCGGAGCGTGATTACCGTCATGTTTCTTGCTTCAGATATCATAATTTCTAATCGCATAAGCCACTGATTTATGGTTTAATCTTCATCATCATCATCATCAGCCTGACTACACCCACTGCAGGGCAAAGGCCTCACCCATGTCTCTCCAATTAACCCTCTGTTTTGCCAGTTGCGGCTCCCGTATTCCCGCAAATTTCTTAATCTCATCCGCCTACCTAACTTTGTGCCGCCCCCTACTCTGCTTGCCTTCTCTTGGAATCCACTCCGTTATCCTTAAGGACCAGCGGTTATCTTGTCTTCGCATTACATGCCCTGCCCAAGCCCACTTCTTCCTCTTGATTTCGACTAGGATGTCATTAACGCGCGTTTGTACTCTCACCCACTCCGCCCGCTTCCGATCTCTTAACGTTACACCTATCATTTTCTTTCCCGTAGCTCATTGCGTTGTCCTTAACTTAAGCTGAACCCTCTTTGTTAGCCTCCACGTTTCTGCCCCATGTATGAGTACCGGTAAAATACAGCTGTTGTATACTTTTCTCTTGAGGAATATTGGTAAGCTGCCATTCATGATCTGAGAGAACGTGCCACATAGGCTCGACCCCAATCTTATTCTCCTAGTTATTTCCCTCTCAGGATCGACATCAGCTGTCACTACCTGCCCTAAATAGACATATTCTCTTACTACTCCCAGCACCTCGCCACCAATTGCGAACTGGTGTTCTCTTGGTAGACTGTTGAATATAAGTTTTGTTTTCTGCATGTGAATTTTTAGCCTCACCGTTCTGCTCCGCCTGTCGAACTCATTGGTCATATTTTTCAGTTCATGTCCTGAGTTACTTAGAGCCGTTATATGCTTGCCGTGATTTTTTAGTGCCTTATAATCGCCCTATTTGGTGGAAAGTGACTTACTTGGTGACTTACAATGTTCGTAGAAGTGCCGCGTTCTGAATGACAGATATAAATACCTAGAAAACTTCTGGTAACACAACCGACACCCTGGTCCTGTCTTCTTCGTATATGTAAAGCCTTTGTGTGCTTTTTGGTATATATGAGGGCTTGTAACGGCAAATATACGTATGCGAAGGCAATATAAGAGTTGTATATCAAGAAAACCTATTTGATACGGAAGTATTAGTGAAGACGCGATACATCAAACATTTTATACCTTCCTCAAAAGAGTGTTGCTTCTGTCCACTTGTTTGGTAGCCTGCGGATATTCTGCATTAGAAAAGGAACGAAGTATACAGGAAAGTTAACAATGGGTACCACGAGATTCACTGACACATGTTGAAGAATTTTGAATTCCTTATATCCAGATGTGACGACTTTATTAGCGATTTGGATCTAAGTGGCACTAGAGGCTTTTGTTTTCGTGTCACACATGCTTCCTATTCAAGCAATCCTTATCTCCCAGTGCTTGATGGTCTTGAGGAACGTATGTATACCTTGTAGCATGGGAATTTTCTGGATATGCATTCCAGATTCAAGACGAAAGCGCGATTCTCAAAGACGAAGCTTACGCATGTGTTTCGGACGATCGTTGCAGCAGTGGTAGGAGTAACGAGGCAGAGGAAGTACAACGTTGTACGTTACTATACATAATTAGGACCGGTCCGTACGGTGCTTTGCGATGCCATGATCTAGCTACATTACGAGTGATCAATGTGCACTTCTCCTCATTCAACTCTTTACAAACATGGCGCGGTTACCGTGGCTACTGCCCTCCGATTACGCTGACTACTAGTACTAATATAACCATGCGCAGCTGAAGAAACGGGCTTTCAGTAGCTGTCGCTGGGATACTTTTTGATTACCATAGGAACCACGTTTTGCAACCAAAGGAGGCAACTCTGCCTTTTTCGCATATGCTCCAAAAGATGTAATACTATAGCTCAGCTGTCACATTTGAATATCTAGTCACGAGTGGTCCCTTATAATATTTTCTTTACTCGTGAGTGTGCAGAAATATATCTGACTGCAACTGTTATCCCAAGAAAACATAATATTTAAGATGTATATACCACCGCCTCTGCTGGAAAGGTGCGACACTCAGTACTGCATCTTCTGATAATTTACGGGAAATTAAGAATTATGCCGAATATGAATGCCAAAGCATGCTTCTTTCGCAGTACGCAATAGTGTACACCAAAATAATTTATCTTCTCACTCGATGCATTATTCTACGCGGACAGAAATACTATTTGATCATGACAGGAATGACACCATTTGGCTATATTTGATTGCTTAATTCTTTCCAGCAGGGCTACCTTTCTTTGGGAGCTAATGAGGTGGGAGAAATTGTGTGTGTTTGCATACATAAATAATGAACTTCCCCCTCAAAAAACTTTGGCGAAAAAGTGTCCTATAAAGAGTTAAGAAGATAAGAATTAAGAAGATAAGATAAGATAAGAAGAATTGGGCTTCGGTCATCTGCCAATGTCTGCTGCAGAAATTTTTTTTAATAGCTAACGGTTATTTCTTATCATTATGTCGACCTGGCTTCTGCAATCTATCGGTTGATCTGATAATTCATTCATGCTTTATTCAAATGCACATTTGCATTTACCTACGCTTCTTTGATATTTTATTCTATAATGAAAGGAGGGCCCCATGTGGTGTTAAGTACTGGCCCACATTTTACTTGCGCTTGCCAGTACACAGCGCTCAGTCTTCGTAGCAGTATCTTAAAGCGTTGCGTTCTCATACTGTGTGAATACGTGACTGCTGTCAATTGACTGCCGTCGTTTGTGTGGAGCTTTCGGGAAAAAGCAGAGGATGACAGGGCGAAGCAAGAAGTGGAAGGCATTGCAGCCGCAGTGACAGTAACAATCGTGAGAGATATATACTGATGTGTGGCGCCGACACCAGAGGTGTGCAGAATAAGTAGTTTAGATCATGCTTGCATAAACTTGTTTTTGAGGAAAGGAAATGAAGCAGTATCTCGATCAGAAAAATAGCGGAGCACTATGGACTGCCCATGGAAGCCAATATGCGAGAAGCGGAGCCACGCAGAAACCTGCACCCTTAGTGCATTTCGAAATATAGCAATGAAATAGAATAGAGACATTACCTTGAAACCTGTACCAAATTTCGGCACCAGGAGAGAACCAGCAAGGTGATAAAAGTCCTATATCACACGCGTGCGAGAACACTCTAAAACGTGCTTCCTTCCGTTCTTGTCAAGTTCATTTAAGGACCACACCACAAAAATACAGGAAATTTGCGACGTGGCATCGGAAAATAATAAAGAACTGCGTGAGCTATAGTAACGGGTATGCGTCAGCTATAAAATGTAAAATCATGAGTGCGCATTTCCTGCTATTGATACTGGAGAGAAAGTCTGGTAACGCTCCAAGAGAGCTTCTGCGATAGCTCCGCTGTTGTGTATCACGCATGGTCACAACCTGAAGCGCCACAAAAAATGATAATCTTATAATATGAAAGTACTTCAAAAGAAAATCGGATGGAAAGACGAAGGAGAGATGCAGATTGCGGAAACTACAGCGGTAGTTCAACGCCACACGTTACCATAACATGAGCTGTGCAACCGCGAGTAAAGAAGTCTGCCATGAACTCATTCCCAGAGGAGGTTACTTCGTCTGTAAAAAAATTCCAACCTCTTTGGTTACTCTTTACCGCTCAGAAGGCTTTATTCAGGTAATTTCGAAAATCAAATAAAGAAAGAACGCCAGAGTTATGAGAAAGGGCTGCATTTAATAATAATGCTTTATTTCCACCAAATCAAATACAATTTGATGGAGGAGGGGAGAAAAAAAGCGGCTATCCGCTTGACGGAGTTCTCCTTTCCTGTTCAGACGGCAGTGACAGAAAACGAGGAACTAAATTGAACATCACGTCATCAAGTCATTAGGAACATAATCATGATCACCATGATCATGAGATCATGATCATATGATTTGTCATGTTTTACGGAACCGCTACCGAAACGTTTCAATTTTGACTGCGCATATAAAATAACGGAAGCAAGTATTATGATTTGCCAGCCACAGAGAACTTTCGTCTTTTCGTATGTTGTCTGCGTAGTTTGTATATGATATTTCATTTTGTTATTTAACGACATAGCAAGTCCGTGGATATTTTGACATTTCCATATGCGTTGTTCAGGGAGCCTGCGTACACTCAGTTCTTCATTTGGCTTGCTAATGAGCAATACGCAGAACATGCTTAATTCTAGGAATCAGCATATGCAACGTTTGCTCCCCTCATTTCGTAGGATGCACACATTACAATGATATAATGAGCTCTCAGAACCGCCGTTATGGGGAAGCTGCATGATCGTGTATATTCTGGAGCATGATCACATGCCGGTAGCGCATGCCGAAATGAATGCAAAGTACTGGCTGTGATTTGTGAAATAACATAGGTTTTGTTCAGTTTCGCGCTCCTAAATCTTGGCTAAACAAAAAAAAAATTGTAGCCTCTTTCTTTACGTCTAAACAAAGATATCTAGAGGCTTCCATCCCCCAAGGAATGCTACTTCTAACCCCTGTATTAAATGCGACTGAAACAGCGCTGTGCGCACCGCGTAGTCCACAATAAGGTCACTCTTAGGCTCCAACTTCTCAGCTTGCTCAAAAGCATTCCATTGAGATTTCTTTTTTTATGTTCAGTATCGATTCCTGGTTTTCTGCTACGCAATTTTTTTAGAGATGCATAAAACTCATCTCACGTTAAGGAAAGAAACCACGACTGACGAATAATTCATGGGACTTCTGTGGACTCAAAAAACATTCTCACTCTCGCAGTTGTTGAAGACGTGTGTATGTGCTGCAGTTTGTGACTTCAGTTCCACGGGCAGTCAGTAATAGCAGCTACATCGCCATGTATACTTCCTGATAGGAAGCTCAGCGATGTATATTGTTTGCCGAATGATCTGGCAGGTCCAGAATGTGATTGCTTTTTAGCAGAACCATACAGCATTTCAATCAGCTCTCATAATATTCTCGAAGACAAAAGCCGGTGGTATCTACATTCAACTCTGGCGAGCGCTAAGAATCTTCAGAAAAGTTGAGGCGACTACTTAAAGTGTTGCGAATTCACGGGAGTTAATATCATCTTCTGTTTACTGGTACACAAAAACGCAGTGATGTACAATACAAAATTTTGTAATAAGGGAGTAATTACTCATTGACATCCACCCGTGCGCAGCCATACGGCTACAAAGGAGAGCTATACAGCCTTCTCAGAAACTTCGTAGTTAAAGAAAAATTCGTACTGGTAATGAGTAATTACTCCCTTATTACAAATCTACTCCACCTTGGGGGATTCCCCTTAAACATCTGACCTACACTGTTCCCACTTCGAGTTATTGATCAATTCGCTCTCGTTCTGCCATAAGGTTGCCGTCCCGGTAAGCTCAATTGGTAGAGCGACTGCTCCGGTGAAGCGGTGGTCCCGGGTTTGAACTCCGGACCAGGACGAATTATTCTTTAATTACGAAGTTTCTGAGAAACCTGTATAGCTTTCCTCTGTAGCGTATGGCTGCGCTTGGGTGGATGGCAATGAGTAATTACTCACTTATTACTAGAGGCCGGATTTTTAGGCACTAAAAAGCACGTTTTAGGCGCCATAAATAGGCGGCTAAAATTGCATTTTAGGCACCAAAAGGAGAAAAATAGGCACAATAAACTTTGTCAAAAGTGCACACAGTTCCGAACTTCAGCACGCAATATCTGCCGTAAAATAAAACAAACACAGATGGAATGATTTGGGACCTTAAGCAAGGTGCGAACATTAGAAGCCGCTTTTTTTAAGGCTGTCGCGCTACTTTACGTACAATACACATGCTTCAGCAGAGCAAAAGGGACGGTTACCAACCCTTTTAAAACACTTTTGTATACCTCGGAACAAACAATTCACTTGTCGTATACAAAAGCAGAGCAAAGAACACCTTAACAGGAGGCCATGTATTTAGAAATTTATAGAAACATTGTCAATTCAAAGCATCTGACAAATGGGTTCAGTCTTCGCTCACACAGGAATTGAACTTATTTATTGCTGGCATACACGATGCTTCAACATTAATAAATATGTTGTCATCTGTGTGAACAGTGTTTTATAGTTTGTGGCTTCACGTGTCTGGAGCCACGCAACTATCAAATGGTGCTTGCCATTAGAAGGGTCTGGAAACCATAAATAGAAGATGTTAAAAAATGTTGCACACAGTGCTGCTTGATGCGGAATATGCCGAAAAGAATCAGAGTTCTGCACGGGCCTACGTATATCCACGAGGATCCATGGTAAAATAAAGATCCTCCATCTAGAAATCACTGTTAAAGCTATGGAAGCAGTAGCAGACAAGCACGAATGCGTGCGTGCATGAATGCGTTTTCATATGCACGCACGACTGCCAGCTGTCTAGTGCGACCTGCTCCAACAAGATTACCACCAAATGCCATGTGATGAAGATGGCATGCGGCTGGGGCACAAGGAACGAAAATAAGGCAGGTTACCCAGGTGGACATTTAAATCAGTTAAACTGTTTCAACAGGTTTATGGAACATTGTACAGTTGGTTTCAATTAGAACCAACTCGGAATTATTTGGACGAACCTATAACTTACTCCGTATACTTTCCGAAATGTGGTGCCATGTGGTCAACCCATCAAACCAAAAACCTCTCAGAGACGTCTAGGTAGACGTCTCTGAGAGGTTTTTGGTTTGATGGGAACTACCACTTTAACAGCCAAAGTCGTCAACAAGCTGCCACGATAAAATGGCAGAAAATAGGAAAAAGGTTGCTTCGATATTTTCGGCTGACGTGGTTGGTATCATGTACGCAGCCGGCGTAGGTGCAGTGTTCACCACAGCCAACTAACGAGGTCATCTAATGTTGCCACGTGTGTGTTCTGCTCAAAACCGAAATGGATTCGAAAGTAAACAGAATCTGAAAGCAAAACCACAGGGTATGTCATGCCCCTTTTCTGTAAAATAGGGCATTTTTAGGCACCGACGTCGGAAATAGGCATTTATAGGCACTAACACCCAAAATAGGCATTTATAGGCAATATAAAAAGAGTAATAAACATATTGTTAACATCTAATTCGTGCTCATATGTAAAAATGGTGCGCCTACGACGCGTTGAAAAAAATAGGCATTTGCCTAAAATCCGGTCTCTACTTATTACAAATCTACTCCACCTCGGGGGATTCCCCTAAAACATTTGGCCAATACAAAATTTTCTTTTCTCTTAAACTGCCCGCATCTGTGACAACTGACCGAGTGTTCCTCACTTATTACAAGACACTTATGCTCCCAATCGACAAATAGACGTACACTTACAGAAAAACAGTGAACGAGAGTAGGAGTTGACTGAAGTGGAACGGTGGAGCCCCCATAACGCCCTAAGCATTGACACCTGTAATTTCAGCGGAAGATAAGCAAGTTTTATTGGCCATTGTAAAGATGGTGTTTTATACAAGTTTAGAGGCCTTCTCAGCAAATAAAATCGGGCGGAGTGAAAGACAGACGATAGATCACATTCACCTATCAAAATTCTTAGCTGTCAGTCATTGCGCCGCTAAATTGGAGCGTTTTCATAAATACATATTATGGACCAGCTAAAGCTAAATTTGTATCCCATTGGTCCACATGCGCTTACAGAAGTATGAAAAATGAGCACGCACATCACACGGTGCAGAACAGCAATAAAATGAACATCATTATTATCTTGAGCAAACGCTGCCAGCTGGACTGTCTAAACAACTGTGCTTTGTATAAATACACTTCTTTTCCTCATATGGAACAAATTTAAAATTACAATTAGCTTCTGATGTGTAAAAGTTTTTCATGTCAACTGAAAAATATAATATGCACACCCCGCATGATGATTACGGTCAAGCCTAAAAATATAAATCTGACAGAGGAACACAAACCATAAAATAAGCAGAGAAGAAAAACCAACGAAGAAATCGCCGTGCGCAGGATGCCATATATTCGCCATCATGGTACGATTGATTCCCCTTGCATACCAGAAAAGTAGTCTGAACACTTTTATCCGAGAACCTCAGCTAGCGTCGCTGCCTACTAAGTATATTAGGCGGCAAAACAATATATTCGCAAAGCTAGGAGAATTAGCGCACTGTTATGGATTGGAACAATTTACTTCACCTGATACTAACGACTACTGTGCGCATTTCAATGATTGATATCATTGTTTTCTCCTGAAATAATTATTACCGAGTTAATCTTCGCGTTAAAGGGAGCTGAATAGTTTTTCGAATTCATTAAAATGCTCACGCGTGGATGTGGGAACATCATAAATCATGCGGGTGAAATTTTTTTACACATTCATAACTCAGGAGCGACGTAGTCCCTGTTTAAAATTACGCGGTAGCTCCGCCCCCCGCGGTCCGCCGAGCGCTGCTGATGACCCTGACGATGCGAGCCAAAACCGGAAACCGCGGAGCTGTGACGTAAACACCGGTGATCCGTCGATTCACAGCCTCCGCGGCCGTGTGTTTCTGTATTTGTGCGTTTTTATATGAAGCATATTACAATAGGTAACCCAAGCCCTTCGTGACGGTTACACGCCGTGCACACCACGTAACACAATGACGTCACGACAGATGAGAGACGGGGCTCCAACTCGTGCCGTCGCTGCGGTTGCACGCCGTGCAGACCACGTGGTATGGTGATGTCACACCACGTGACACAACGACGTCACGACAGATGAGAGACGGGGCTCCAACTTGTGCCGTCGCTGCGGTTGCACGCCGTGTGAATCACGTGGTATGGTGACGTCACACTCCCGCGCATTTCGAACGCGCGTTCACACTCGGTGTAGGTGAAACGCTCGCTCCACCGGGCAGGCGGACGCGGCTTCCGTGGCAATCCAGGCGCTCACCCAACGCGCGTCTCGGGGTTAGTCGGCGTTCCGCTGTAGCCATGCCGTTGTCTTCCCACACGACGAAGGCTTCTAGTGGTTGTATTAAAATGACCAAGTATTCAACCAAGGAAAGCCATGTATTACCAAGCCTAGCCATCAATATGCTTCGCATCTGACTGGGCTTAACCTTAGCTAAGCCTCAGCCATATTTTTATGTTTCTGGCGAGGTACAGAAAGGTGTGCAGCATCGAATGAAGCGGTGGACCCATCATGCCGGCGTTCTGCGGAGCCCTCGGCTTCACGAACATCCGCAGCCGCGACGATGTGGTCTTTTATTATTTCCCTCAAAATAAGAAGCTCTCCGCGAAGTGAGTCGCTGCTGTAAAGCGAAGGGATTTCAAGCCGTCAAAGGCAACAGTGCTATGCTCTGGCCCCTTTCGTGATTAGAACTATCACCAAAGCCTGTCGAATGCATTCACTGGGCCTGTCGACTGAAACCCGGTGCAATATCGTCTGTTTTCTGATAATTTCATTAATTTGTTGGCAGCACCAGCAGTCTTCATCATTTCCCTCTGGAATTCACCGGACGCAGGAACACCTGTTTTAGAAGTAGCGTTTACAATGACATCACTCAAATGCAAGGTATACATTTCTAATAACGAATGTAGTCGTAAAGAATTGCCGACTGCCGCATGGCTTCATGCATTAATAATAATATTATATAATTGTGCGCCAAGTGTGCTACAGCCAGCCTTGCGATTCGTCCTGCTCGGTGCAGCACGAGTCCGTCTAGTTAGTGAAAAAATCACTTGCCGCTAGATCTGAGAACAAGCACGATGAAGACGGCGCAAACGGATGAAAGTATTCTTACAAGGGCTTGTAGCATAAACCAACTCGCCTAAACAAGGATTTTAATTTAATGCCAGCTCCCTTCTTGGCACGCAAAACGGAAGGCGCACGTTTGTCACCTAGACGAGTTTTGTCGCAAAGCGCTGCGAACTTGTATGTTATGAATCGAGCCGGCATGCAGCTACTATGAAGTGGAGCAATCATAAAATTTTCGTGCAAAAAGATCGCGATAACTTCTTTCGCATGCCAAAGATCTTTGTGCATTACAAGCAGATTTGCGGCAGCACTGACAAGCGACAAGACAAAAAAGCCGACGATCGCATCCCGCTTACATTGTGTTAGGAAAATTACGTCGGGCCGTGCTATACTGCATTTGCTCGCCTAAAAATTTATCCATTGTTTCTCTGAATGTAGTTTGGCAAGAAAAGTATGTTTACCTAAGTCATTTCCAACACGTGAAGTGGCTGACACTTCGCTTTCGTTCGAGTCAAAATCACGGCTTGCGCCAGCATCGTTTCTTTCTTGGAGAGGTTTGCTCTTTGCAATCGGTTCTAACATGTAGGGGATGACGCCAAGATACTCCTGGTAATCTCCGATGTGTTCCATCGTCGTATAAGAAACAAAATAACAGTTCGAACCGGCGAGCGCCGCGGTTCATTTGCAGCGGCGGCGGCCGAGCCGACCGAGCCATCGCCATTGGTGACGTCACGAGGCGCCCAACCAATCACAGGTGGCAACGAAACGCGCGAGCTCGCCCGAGGCTGCTGCTGCATTTCTCGCCAAATAAAATAGGTTTGCGCTTTCCATTGCCCAATTTCGACGGGAAATTCAAATTCCGAGGGTGGAAAACAATAGAGTGCAGCTCTCCACTCAATTTTTCTGGGAAACCTTTCAGCATCCCTTTAATCGGCTTTAATTTCGTTCAAACTTCATTCATGCTTCAGTGCTATATATATTCTTCGCTTTTTTTATTTTCATTGTTTTGGGTATTCCTTCGTTACCAGCGTGAATATTTCTTTCCTTTCATTGTTCCAGCAGAGAGTGCACAAGGAAAGACACATCGCAACACGAACACTTATTTCCAACTGCTTCGTTTTTTTTTTACTGAGAAGCGATATTTATTGCATAAATAAGCGCTCACGCTGCCGCATGCCCTCCCTTGTCCCGCGCTGATTTGGCGCTGGTTAAGTTGTGAATTCAAGCCAGCTTCAGTTCTTCTGTGACAAGCGATGTCGCGGATGGATGGATGGATGGGTGGAAACAACTTTATTACACAAAAGAAAAAATCTTCCAGGGTGGTCCCCTACTGGTCCAGGAGTCCAAGGGCTTGTGCTTCACGTAAAGCCCGAGAGAGAGAGAGTGAAAACTATTTCAACAGGAATTCGGGGCACGCCCCAGGGTCCCCGAACGACCCTACTGCACTCAAGTGTTTATGTTCCTGAGGTCCATAACACTGGCAGCCCGGCCGGTGGCGATGGTCTGCACGGCCGGGTCCTCCGAGCGCAGCAGGGTCTCCCAGTCCCCCCAGGTTTTTGAGGTTCTCTAGGTGCAGCGGGGGAAGGTCCGCCGGGCAGAGGGAAAGGATGTGGAGGGAAGAAGCGCAGGGTTCTGGGCATAGCGCAAATGCGGGAGTGGGAAAGGATAAAGCCCGATGCACCAGCCATTACTGGCCGGTGGGCTGAGTGGTCCGTAAAGTAGCCTCCCAGGAAGAATGAGTGGGATTGGGGATGAGGGGTACTGCCTTTGGGGAAGGACATTCCCAAAAAGTGGAAAAGTGGAAAAGTGTGGATCTGGGCACGCCACAGGTGGTACAATCAGGAGGAAAGGTGGGGTGAAAGCATGAGACGGTGGGGTGAAATAAAACAGCCTGTCTGTAATTGTCGCCATGTGGCGCTGGATGAGGGCGACAAGGTACTGTGGGGTGGTGGCAGTGTCATGCGGCTGAGTTTGTAGAATGTTTTGATTTGATGATATGTAGAGAGGACCGATGGGGCTTCTTGCGCAGGGTTGGGTGCCTGATCATCCGGGGTCCGGGAGGAGAGTTGTCGGACCATCGCATGAACGCGCTCATTACCGGGCATGCCCAGGGCATGCCGTGTCTCTGCCGTGTCTCTGTGTCTCTGTCGTGTACTCTGTCGTGGGTCCCTGGGCATGCCTCGGCATGCCCAGGGACCCACGACAGAGTAACCGTTCGGTCGAGGGAGCTGAATGTGGCAAGAATACGGTGTGTTGCCGGCGTCGCCACGCGTCGCGAGCCCGAGCCGCTGCCAGAGTGGTGCCGGTTGAATGCGACGTCAGACTTACCTCAGAGATTCACGCTGATCCTGATTGAAAACTGAATAATTTATTGCAAATCATCATTGCAATATTCAATATCATAAAACGAACTGTTTGTTATGCACTATGGCTTTTTGAGTTTATTTTCATATAGCTCCAAAAGTGCAGACCTTTTTGCAGGCAAATTATAGCGAGACTCAAAAAGTTGACGTTTCTATTTCGAATTTTGCCAACTGAAACACATGCTTTTCTGCATTTCTTTTTTGTTTTTATCCCCACCTAGACAGGCAGGAACCTCGAAAAATTGCCTAGGATTCTTCTCGAAGGCTGGGGACTTTGTGAACAATCTACGCATAAGGCGCCGGTTACCCGACAATAAATATTTGATTTTCGTTATTACAGGATCATCGCTGAAAATTTCGAGAATGAGTTTCTCGACTACTGCTGGTATTTTTGCAACGCTTCTGATTTATGTTCTGGAGCATGTTCTGGAGCACTGCCGTCTTCAGCGAAATACCAAATCATTAGCCGATGCTTCCGGTCATGATTTTTGCAGAGAGATAAACCAGCTGCATACTCTAGCTTTGTCTGAAAGAGCGTTATCAGCTGTAATCGAATTTCTATTCGCTGCTTGAAGTAATGTTGTTGATGATCTTTTGATATAAAATGCGCTTGAGTAATTGCATGGAGAAAAATTCAATCCTGCCTTATCAGCGCATAAGTTATCCAAACAAGCTGGAGGTAAACCTAATGTCTAGGAACTGTATAAATGGCACTAGTGAGCCAGTAAGATGCAACTGGAGGCAAAGAAACAAAACCGATACTACTGGTTGTTTTCTTTCTCTTCCGTGCTGTGTTATTTGCGCAAGCCTACCGTCTACTCAAACGAACAAACGATTCAGCAAGAAGGTTCCACTAGTAAATGTACGCTTTCTAGTTCAGATATCAACATATAACATCTGCTGAATTGGCGTCCAAGCGTTGGCGTCATCCACTTTAACAATAAGCATGAGAGCACTACCTCACAAACACTATCCTAAATCAACGGAAGTTCCGCGATAATCGCCAGTGAAACTGCATTATTCAGGAGTCAATAGGTCTAATGCAAGAGTTTTATGGTTTACGGGGTTCAATGTCTCAAACCGACTCAGGCTATGAAGGAGACCGTAGTGAAAGCCTCCGGAAATTTCGGCATCCTGGGGTACTGTAACGTGCACTGACACCGCACAGTGCACGGGCCTGTAGCGTTTCGCCTGCATCGAAATACGACCGGCATGGCCGGGATCGAACCCGCGTATTTCGGGTCAGCGGCCAAGCGCCATAACCACTTGGCGCCCGTGGTGGCTCTAATGCAATCGTAACTTTAAATTTATTT
Organism: Amblyomma mixtum; assembly: GCF_055824585.1. Lineage (NCBI taxonomy): Eukaryota > Metazoa > Arthropoda > Arachnida > Ixodida > Ixodidae > Amblyomma > Amblyomma mixtum. The sequence continues at coordinate 74,516,883 of NC_143012.1, read as the reverse complement.
TTCCTATCTCCACTGCAGTAATATGCCGTAAAATTTGTTTAGAAGCATTACTGAAATGAATCTCGAATTTCTGCTGCTTTTCTACACGTCTCAAACCGTAGACGTTGTTCGAGACTGTCGAAAAATTTATTCTCGAAATTTTTTAGCGATGATATTGTAATAACAGATGAGCAAAAATTAATGCCTGATAAGTGGCGCGTTGTGCAAAGATTGTTCAATAAGTTGCTTTGACGAGCGAGCTCGCTTTTTAAAATATTTACCCTGCATAGACGAAATAGATTTCGGCATCGAGAGATTAGTGAGATAAATCTGTAATGGCTAACGACTGGAAACGTAGCTTACGTTCATAATTAAGGCGGGTACTGCGCCAGTTGATACATCTTAAAGATGGAAAGACAGCGCAAAACCGAGGACGAAGAGAGAACACGACGGCGCCGCGCGCTATCAACTCGTTTTTGTTCCCCCAGAAGGCACTTATACAGCTAGAAAAATATCTGAACAGCCAAAACACAAACATTATAAATAACACCGTTACAGAAGATGCAATCATTGCAGGTGCTTTGCAGGAACCATCTGCAACGGATAGGTAACTTGTTTCCTCTTCAAGCAATGTTGCAGATTGCTTGATGACGCAGCTCTGGCCTCTCCACCGAATGATGAGTGCTTCGAAGATTTGCCTGGCTCTCGTCGTTCTGTATTTTTTTTTAGGACACGCGTGCAACCGAAGAGAGGGGTGCTGTTTTTTAAATGGCCATTCCTAGCAATGCACAGCTTGATTGCTGCATGTGCTTGTTTTTTTTTTGCAATCTAAAGGCTAAAGGCAAGAATAAAGGCTAATGCAACCTAACGAGGTCTCTGCCCTGTTTTTTCGTACAGCGTAAAAAAAAAGGTGCACTTGACATAGAACTTTTTGGTTTTTCATTCAAAACTAAACAGAAATAACTTACAATATGACAGGAAAAGAAAACAAGCAATACTATACATATACACAGGTCAGAAAAAATTATGCACAGAAACACTCCATAAGAATTTTAATGCGTTACATGTATTCAGTGAGTGCTGATGTAGCAGGACACACTGCGCATATAGTTGAAGCAAGGGGTCGAAGCGGTGCGAGCAAACTGTTCAACCTTCAGGGGTACACCCCGACTGTACAGACACGTTGCGGGCGTGCAGTTGAAGGTGCCTTGCTGCGTCAGCTCTTGATAGTGTTATGCGAACAATGTTGGTGGTATTTTGAGCCGATCGAGCCGCATGGTCAGCTAAGGTGTTAACAACCATGCAACTGCGCCCTGGTACTCAATGGAAGATGATTTCGTACCCTGTTCTACTGCCCTGTGCTGCAGATGTCGTACATCCGCTACAAGTTTCTCAAGGTCGCTAAGGCTCTATTCAAATTGAACACAATGTAGGGCAGCTTCAGAATTTCAGAAAACAGCCGATTTTTGAGGTGACTGAATTTAAAGCTGACAGTGAACTTTTAGTTAAAGCGTGCAAAGTTACTGCAGCATTCTGGAACAATATAGAATTGCCTCCGCCTGGATGCTATAAATTGAGATATATCTGGTCGCGTCTTGTATCATGAACAAAGCGATAAAGCGGCGTGCCAGCCGACTTGAAGAATGAACAAATACTACAACGATTCGCAGCATTACTCTCCTCTCAAAGAAGCAGCCACCCGATGCTTTAAAACATAAGGTGGCTACAAACAAATAAAACGGATTCTGCAAAAGTAAACACCTACTCTAGAAACACAGCGTCATTTAGGGCGTATAATGAAGCGTTATACGGACGACATGGACAACTTCTGGTCGTACGCGGCGTCTATGGGATGCAGACATTTTGTCAGGGTAGACTTCATAGTCCAGTTCACCTGGCCGGCAACAAACCTTGCACGGGCCGAAATTACGGTGCAAAAGCTCTTCACGCAATCCGCGGCGGTAAATGGGCGTCCAAACCCAGACTCGAATTCCTGGTTTGTATTCCGCTTTGCCCCTTCTTAGCTTGTAGCTTTTGAAGTCGGTCCGCTGCTGGCCTTTGATCCGTAATAGAGCAAGACTTAGGGCTTTTGCGAATAGAAGGTACGCGGCGACGTCGATGTTATCGTCTTCGTTACTACGTTGGCAGCATGGCGTCTAGCGTGGTCGTGGCCTCTCTGCAAATGACAAGCCAAAAAGGCGTCTTCTGGGTGTTCTACTGCACAGGGGTGTTGTACGTGAAGACGATGTAAAGGAGGATGACGTTCCAGGCCTTGTGTTTGGCATTGACATACATGACGAGCACATCGGCGATGGTTTTCTTTAGGCACTCGGTCAGTCCGTTGGTCTGTGGATAGTATGCAGTTTTCTTGCGGTAGCTGGTTTGGCTGTAATGGAGGATGGCTTGCGTCAGTTCCGCCGTGAATGGTGTTCCTCTGTCCATGATGGCCACATCAGGGGCGCCCCAGAATGCACTGCACAAAAAATTTGGCGACTTCAGCTGGTGTTCGGTTCGGTAGGGCTTTTGCCGCGGCGTAGCGGACCCAGGTAGTCGGTTGCTATAATGATCCACTTATATCCAGACTGCGACTTTGGGAAAGGGCGATGCAAGTCCATGCCGATCTGCTGAGAGGGCCTTGAGGGGGTTGAATGGAATTCAGAAATCCTGCTGGTCGGGTTGGAGGGGTCTTTCGTCGCTCACAATATCGGCACGCTTTCACATACTGTGCGAGCTCGGAAGACAGCCGGGGCCAGTAACACTTGTCTTGAATGTGGCAGAGAGTGCGAGAAAACCCGAGATGTACAATCGTCGTGTGAAGCCTGAAGAACTTCGCAGCGAACAAAACAGCCTACCTCCTTTTTGTACCTTTAACACAACTGATACGGCAAACCGCGTACTGGCCTCACATCCCACATGGTCATCATTTAACTCATGAAATAAAGTGAAGGTAAAACAAAAGTGGTACTCTTTGTATCTCAACGAAAACATGTATTTAACGCCCTCGTCTATGCCTCAGAGGCAATTTAAGGGAATGCGTGGACACCTTCAAATCGCTAGGTGCAAATTTCAGAAGTAAAATGGCATAGGATGTTTATGTTAACGATCTTTCTTCTTCACTTTCTACAGCTATCAGAATTATATTGGACAAGATGGTGTATTCTACATACCAAAACCAAGAGTACTTTGTATTATGCATCGTGTCCCTATTTATACTGTCGCATTCCTTTCTAACCACCACGATGACTAACAATCTAAGACTACAAATTATAAAAGTTCCTGCGTTAGATATGTCTATTTGGAATATAATATTGTACCTGCCACAAAATTATGTGACTTCTGGTTTGCATGCTTCTGATAAAAATAATAGCAGAAATCATACCCTCCTGTTATATCTCACAACTCCTCATACGACATCCGGCAACATAACTGTTTTGTGTTGCGCAAGTGGAGAACTAACCACGTGTTTTATATGTTAACCTATACTGCACCAAAGCTTCTGAATACCTCATTTATTACCAACTAATATTTCAAACATTCGCCATCCGGAAGAAATATGCACACTAATTTACGCTACTGTTGTGCGAAATGCGCGCATGCGAACTTGTACTTTGTCACTCTCTTTTATAATTTAATATGTTTTCTAGCACTACTTCCTGCCGATTATGTGAAGCATGTGGGAGTAAGTGAGTACGCGTGTTTTTGTTAATATTGCTCGTCGCAAACGCACTTAGATTTGTAGCAACTTGTCGAGAGGTTTTTCTGTTTTTTTTTGCCTTCTTCTTGATGCTGCCTGCGTAGCGGTGGTAAGGCGCGCAAAGAAGCGCATAATACTCTGCTTTGTCCTCGCCAGCCACAGCTGTGGGATACAGCGTAATATCGAATTTAGGTACATCTGTCAGTAAGAATGAAGTTTGCAGTGCACCGGGCACATTACTCACAGTTACCCGTAAAAAAGAAGGTTACAGCTTAACTTGTTGAAAATCGACAGAAAAATATGTTATACAGCATAGCTTTAAAACAACTTCACGATACCGTGAGGTCTTCAACGTTGACAATGTTGGCATTGGCAGCGTTGTGCCAGAAACGCGGCGCTGAAGCCATAGACCATCGGCGTTCGTGCCAACGCATGTTGGCATTGACGCCTGTCACTACCACCACTTAGCTAAAAGCAAGGTTGAGGTGCCCACTGTTCCAAGAGGGCAGTTATGTGCCTTCTCTCTGGTTCAGGTGTCCACCGAGATGTGGACACCTCGCGCTCTCCTCAGGCTACGTATACCCTGTCATGGGAGACCTAAGCCACTGCCAATTTTATATACACCACAAACCACGCAAATAGTGATGCGCAATAGCTACTACGGATCAGTGACGGAGAGAAAGAGAGGGAGACTGTCGGCGACGCGACGGCGAGGGCGCGGCGGCGGCTCCGGCGGCGGCCCCGGTGCGCCTGCTCTGCGCCGCGTGACGTCACCCACTCCTCGCGCATGGGCAGCTAGGCCTTTACAGAGCTCCGTGAGATGGCTTGGCGACTAGCAAGTGTTGCTTTTGCAGCAAAAGTGAAAGGAAAAGGTGTTGCTTGCCGCGGAATCTGCCATCGAAACCTGAAGCACCTGAGCTGCGGCTAGCAGCTATAAAAGGACAGGGACAGGCTAGGGAGCGGGAAAGAAAGAGGGAGTGATAAAATAAAGGATAAGGGAAGGGCGAAAATATATATACAATGTACAAAATTCAGGCTTTGCAACCGTTTGTCCTACAGCCTTCCGGGTGGGGTCATGATTTCTCGTTCCATATAACTTTGGTGTGGTAGTCAAGTTGGAGGTTAGCCTGCAAAAGGGAATGGAACCGACGAGATATGCGCCTTCAATAGTACGCCTCCCGAGACGTTTTAAACCCACTCCAATAAGCGGTCACTTATTTACGCAGTTACTGCATCGTTTAGTTTCCTGACTGGCCGCTAGGGGGCCCGAGTGAGCGGACGCGTTTAATATCGGCTCCGCCAATTTCTGGTTCCTGTGCCCAGCTAAATCCTTTCTAGGACCCACCAAGGCCCTCAACGGATCCTGGAAGGTTCACGGACCCCAATCGCTACCATCTTTTGGATGTGCCCAATGACCTCGGTGAGCTACCTGGTGAAACTGTCTCTGGCAGCCACGCCGCTGCGCTAAGCCTCGCCTCGTCGAGGCAAGCCTCGCCGGAGCGCCGCGTTCCTCATTCCCCAACAGCCATGGAGGAGCCCGTGGATGGAGAGACCTCGAACCCGTCGGACTGCCACCCTGGTGAGTGGCAAACTGTGCTCCATGCATACCGTAATCGCACCACGGATTCGAATTCGTCCCCAAAACACCTGGCATCGGCCTCCGTTGAACCAAAGCCAAGTCCCAGCAACTCCGGCGCGCCACCGGACGCTGCGTCTGGAAACTCCCGAAACGCGTTCAAGGAGACGCCGCAGCTCCTACGCATGACGCGCACCGTCGTCCATAGAAATAAGCAACTCGCCGCACTGCCGGCGGGAACCATCAGAGTCGTCTTTCGTCCGCGAGGCGGCCTCTCCCTGGAGAAGCTCCCGGCTCCCAGTATCCTGCAGGCACTTCACTCGACGCTCAGCTGTTCAGTGATAGGCGAGTTGCACTTAAGAATCCATCCAACTAACAACACCTTCACAGTGGCGACGGTAGCGGAGGCAACAGCCCTGGAATTGGTCAAAATTCAGCAAATTACTTTAGAGGGACATCAATACCCGGTAGCCGCGTACATCGCGGCCCCTCCAGCGGCAGTCAAGGGTGTCATTTCCCGGGCCTACTGGAATGAGACACCTGAACATATCCTTAGTGTCCTGCAGTACAGAAACCCCGAAGATAACATTATAGAGGCCCGACGTATGGGAAAAACAGCGTCCATCCTGATAACCTTTGCCTCAGGTCCCGTGCCTCACGCAATGAAATATATGTGTGTGGTACACCGCTGCACCAAATACAAGGGTAGCCCCGACGCCTGCACAAACTGCAGGAAACCTGGACACAGGTACGACGTGTGCCCTCTCCCGAAGGCTGGGCTCTGCCCGCGGTGTGGCGAGAAGCACACCCCTCTAGAGACCCCATGCACGCCAAGCTGCATTCTGTGTATTGGTTCCCACCTTACCGGCACAGGCTCGTTCAAAGCCAGGACCCCTCCACCTCGTAGACAGACCGCGCCGAAACCCAAGCAACCAGTGCCCATGCCAAAGGACTGTCCACCGCTAGTGGCTCATCAAGATCGCCAGCGAGCCTGGGCCACACCCACCAGTACACCCCAAACCTCGCAGCGCGAGGAAGAGATTGCTCTACTGCCGGAAGAGGTAAGGCACCTTAGGGCAGCCATTAATTCTATCCATCCTACCGTTTCTCCACCCACTCCTTCACCAACACCCCAAACCTCTTCACTAACACCCCAACCCTCCACAGCCCCTCCACAAAAGAAACGCAGACCAGACGACATTCCAGACATGGATTCTAAATTAAAAAACTTTGCCCAGTAGCTCGAAGTCAGTATTCTGGCTCAGACTCAAAATTACATTGAAGCCGCCATCACTAAGCTAACAGAAACGATTATTATTCAGGTAACCACTGCCATTTTACAACAAATTCCACAAATAATTGCTGGAATGTCTCCCCATATCCCAGCTAGCAACCCCATAGCTGCTCCCATCCTTCCCCCCCCCCCTCCAGCATGTCCCAGTTGACGGGCAATAATCTTCAATTAAGCATCCTACAATGGAACTGCAGGGGGTTTCGTCGCAAACCTGACCCCCTGCAGCAGCTCCTCTCTGCTTCCTCCACACCACCTGATATAGTAGCACTTCAGGATGCAGGCACAAATTTATCACTGCCAGGATACGCTCTGGTAGCCTCTGACACCACTTCAAACGCCAGGGTTACCACGTATCTCCGACATTTTGTACCATACACTTGTCGTGTACTAACTTCACCGGTAGCTCACACATTCCTAGAATTAATCCCCTCCACTCACAGATCTCAACCCCTCTTCATCATCAACTGTTACCTCCTTCTGCGGCAGCCGGTCTCAGATTTAATATCTCTCATTAAAGCCGCCTCCAACGCTGCAAAAAAGGACCCCCTCATTATATTAGGTGAATTCAACTGCGCACATGTAGACTGGGGGTACACACGCACTAACAAGAGAGGAGCGCAATTGCGCAACACCCTTCAGATGCACGGCCTGTCCATATATAATGATCTGAGCACACCTACAAGAATCGGCACTGCCGACACTAGCCCAGATCTTAATTTTGGTCGCAACCTTCCCACACCGGTCTGGACGAACTCAAATGAGGCCCTGGGCAGTGATCATTACATCATAACTATACAGCTTGACTTCGCCAAAAAAGCTAAAAACTACCGTGCCCGGATTACGAGCTGGGATAATCTTCGAAAGCACAGAGAGGCCAAAACATTAGAATCCCCCTTTAACCTCCACGCATGGATGACAGAGGTGAAACAGGATGTCCAGGCATTCACGCAAACGTTAGACGCCACCCCCGAGACTCCTGTTGTAGATAGTCGTTTAGCGCACCTAATCCAAGCTCAAAGTAGTATCCTCGCACGCTGGAAAACCCAGAAACAGAATCGGAAACTTAAGCTAAAATTAGCGCAACTACAAAAATAAATAGAAGAGCACAGTGCCGCACTCAGTAAATCTAACTGGCACCAATTATGTGACGGATTACGAGGTAATCTCTCCTCCATCAGGGCCTGGCATCTTCTACGGCATATGATAGACCCCACTGAGTCTAAAAAGCAAACTCGGCTTACAGTGAAAAGACTTACCCATCAAAATCGACAAAACCGTCAAGCACTGTTACGCCAACTTCAATCAACTTATACCACTGTGGGCCACGCTGAATCATATCCCGACTCTGTAGGCTCCGATCAACCCTCCCTCGACGCCCCCATTATGGAGGTTGAAGTCACAGCAGCCCTTATTAAGCTCAGAAACTCAACCCCTGGGGAGGACCAAATCACAAATGTCATGCTCAGCAATCTAGATGACCGTTTAATTTCCCTTCTTACCGACTACTTCAATGAGTGCTGGGAAACGGGGGCGCTACCTGCTGAATGCAAGCACGAGAAAATAGTTTTCATTCCTAAACCAAATATGCCAATTAATGCCCAAAATCTCCGTCCCATTTCGCTGACTTCGTGCCTGGGCAAACTGTTTGAGCATGTCATCCTCACCCGTCTCACGCAACACATGGAATCCCATGCACTCTATCCCCATACTATGGTAGGACTTTGAGCCCATCTCTCGGCACAGGACGCCCTGCTGCAGATTTTACACGCTATCCACAATGACATGTTACATCACACCAGAGCAATCCTGGCAGTCGACCTCACGAAAGCATTCGACAAAGCTACGCACGCCGCCATCCTGCAGGGCATCCAAGATCTGCAGTTGGGGCCTAAGACCTACAACTATATCCGGGCCTTCTTAAACGGCCGCAGCGCCTCCCTGCATATAGATGATATACAGACCCCCTCCTTCACGCTTGGCAACATTGGTACCCCTCAAGGGGCGGTGTTATCTCCCTTCCTCTTCAATCTCACCCTCATCCCCCTGGCCAAGGCTCTCAGCCGCATCCCGCACTTAGGACACACACTTTACGCGAATGATATAACGGTTTGGACCACATACGGCTCGGATGGCGACACGTGGCAAACATTGCTACTTACGCGGCAAACATTGGGCTTGAATGCTCCCCCACAAAGTCCGCACTCATAATCCGCCCGCGGCGCGTCCCAACCTCCCCCCAAACGATTTGCCTGCATGCATGACACTCCCATACCGCAAACACCTACCCTCCGCATTCTTGGCCTCTATTTACAGGACACGGGGAAAAACAACCTTACCCTCAAATCACTAAAACAGTCCACTTACTCCGTCATCCATCTTCTTAGAAGGGTTTCACATTCACGAGCCGGTCTAGACGAAGCAGACAATCTCAAGGTGCTGCATTCCTTTGTGCTTAGTCGCATTCTTTACGCCACTCCTTACCTGAACCTCTCCTGTGCGGATAAAGATAAGATCAATGCTCTAATTCGCATGGCCACCAAAGCAGCGCTAAACCTACCGAAGAGCACTAGCACGGAGAGGCTATTAAAATTAGGAATGCACAACACTATACAAGAACTTATAGATGCACACCGCTACACACAGTACCTTCGTCTGGCTGGCACGGAAACCGGACGTTATATACTGGAACCACGTATATAACGACCACGTGCTCCTCCACGTGCTCCTCCCGACCACGTGCTCCTCCATCAACTCCGGACCTTACCTGGTGGCTGGGTCCCGGCAATCCTCACTGGTCTTGCGAAGCAGACACCTGGGGCAGTGATCACTCCCCTATTCTAATTGACTTTGTCTCAAGTACATTACGTAAAATTCGCCGCGAGATCCATATCACTTCTTGGGACAGTCTCCGTATGGATGGTCGCCTCCTCTCAATAACTCCTGCCTCGGCACTTTCTACATTCATGCTTGTCTTAACTCAGAACACAAGTTCTTCTACTATCAATGAAGACCAACCAAATCCTGACTTTCACCTGCTTAATCTCTGGGCAAGGCGCAAGCAGCTGGACGTATACGTCACTCACCATCCGTCAGATCAACACGCACGAACGGAACTGCATAGAGTCACAGCTAAGGCCCGTCGCTATTTTAAACACCTTCTGCACAAGCGCTGGACAGAGTGGTGTTCTCAACTCAATACCCCTCTCGGCAACCGCCAGTTGTGGCGTGTGTTTCATGCAATGGATCGCAAGCCATCCGTCAAAGACTATGCCGAGAGTATTCGCCTTGCACTTCGTCTTTCTCCTGTCGAATTCGCTTCGCAAGCTGCCCTTCAGTTCTTTCCAAATTATGATTGCTCACCTGCGCCTGTTCCAGTCAGTCCCAAACATGAGGCAGAGGATGAGATCACCTGCCCGTTCACCATGGCTGAGCTTATAGCTGCCATTGAAGACATCCGCCCTAACACTGCACCTGGTCATGACGGTGTACCTTATGCCTTATTCCGGAACCTGGAAGGTGAAGCATTGACTGCACTTCTCAAAATTTTTAACCAAATCTGGACATCCAATGAAATGCCATCCGATTGGAAACATTCAGTGGTTGTTCCGATACCAAAGCCCGGAAAACCACCCACAACTCTTGGAGCCCTACGACCGATTTCTCTAACCCCAACAATTTGTAAACTCTATGAAAAACTGCTTGCCACTCGAATCTCTTGGTGGCTCGACCATCATCAGAAATATTCGTCTGCTCAAATCGGTTTCCGACCAGGATACGGCGCTGAGGATGGTCTTGACCGCTTTGCCAACGATGTGATACGTCGCTCACCTCACAGCCGTCTCGTTCGCACAGTCCTGGCAACAGACATCACAAAGGCCTACGATAACATTCTCCACGAAGACATCCTCAACACTATGGCATCACTTGGCATGCCCTTGCAGCTTTGTCGAGCAATTCATGCCTTTCTTGCGCAAAGAACATTTGCTATCCGTGTAAATGGTAAACCCACAGGCCACTTCATTTCTAATCGGGGTGTACCGCAGGGCTCAGTTTTAGCCCCAGTTCTATTTAACATCGCATTCATTCCTCTGGTACACAATCTCTCCACCCTTCCTAATGTTCAGGTTCTGGCATATGCAGACGATATCACTCTCTGGTCAACAAATCGCTCAGCTCAGGTGCAGCAAGACTCCCTGCAAAATGCTCTGAATATCCTCCACAACTTTCTTGCCGACACTGGCCTCTCTCTCAACCTCTCCAAGTCTTGCTATGTCCATGTGGGCAATAAAGCTGGCCGCCGTACTTTTAAATCCACTCCGTTCATGCTCACTATTGACAATGCCCCACTTCCTGAGGTGGAACATACCAATATTTTAGGCCTCCACGTTCATTCTTCAGGAAAGGGCACGGCTTGGTTGTCAGCCATGCGCAAGAGTGCTCTAAACACACTTGGCCTCATCCGCAGGATAGCCAATCGCTCTGGAGGTGCCCGTTCAGATACAGCTCGTCGACTTGTTCGTACTGTCTTTCAACCTCGGCTCCTATACCAGGCTCAGTTCCAAGAACTTACTAAACGACAGTGGTCCACACTTGAAACACTCAACCACGAAGCCATGCGAGTCATTACTGGCCTACCTCGAGCAACTCCTATTTGTCTGTTGCAGGAGTATGCGCAGCTCAACACACTGGAAGATTTAATTGCCCAGAGACAAACAAATAGAGCACGGAAAGTTTCTCTTCGTCCGATGTTCGCGCCTCAACCCCCTCCATGGGACTACTGTCACATCACATCAAACAAGCCTGCCCGTCATAAGAAGTCTTCTTCTCACCGCTGTTACCACAAGGTTTTTCTACGCAACATGACAGCTGCACTCTTTACACAGAGGTCGCCATAACCCCAACAGGAGGATCAACTGCTTTTATAAGCCCGACACACCCGCAACTCTACGGCCGACAAACCTACTCTACTGACACTTCATCATTTCTTTCTTTGGAGCTGCAAGCAATATTAAATGCCATAGCAGCTTTACCTGACGACCCTCCTTATAACCAGGTGCACCTATGTACCCATTCCCAAGAAGCCGTGAAGCATCTAAAGAAAGTCCGCGGTACCCTTCGGGTTTCCCAGGCCATACATGCTGCTTGTAAATCTTACCCGGTGCCTATACGCATTCAGTGGGTTCAAGCTCGCACAGATGTCCACAGCATCGCACCTGACATATCTCGTGAGACTGACATTCCGCAAACTCCACCTGCCTCTTTGCCACCAGATCCACTTCTGACACATCTAACATCTTCAGCCTCCCTCAGGCAGCGTACACGTGCTCTTATTCCCCCGTGTACCTACCCCCTTCCCCCCAACCTATCACGGGTGGAGGAGGTCTCTCTGAGGCGGCTGCGTGTCGGAGTGGCCCTTACGCCTGCTGTTCGCAACGAGTGGAAAAGTGACAAGATTCCTGCGCCGCAAAAATGCCCTCACTGCGAGGCACCCGCTTCCGACACCAATGTCCACCACCTACTGTGGACATGTCCCGGAACTTCACTGGTGCGCGCTCGAGTTCTTCAAGAGGCAGGACTGTCTGCAAACAATTACTCTAGTTTGAACCTGTGGGTAACTAAAAACATTTACGCCCGAAGCTTATGTGACTTTTTACACGCAACCGGGCTTCATGCATTTCTGTAACTTATTCCACCTTTCGTGACGAACACCACGTTTTATGCCGCGCGGCACACTCAGCGTCACAAATAATAATAATACTGGAATCTCTGGGAATTCGCATACCCACACACACTACAGACTTCATCTCTCTCCCTCGCGCCATACACACCACGCTTATCCTCAAACCCCTTCCTAAAAATGTCCACCCTGAATACCATCAATCCCGCCGAGTCGCACGAGCCAAAGCTCTCCATAAAGAATATGGCACTTCAGAGGACGTGTGCTGGGTGGACGCCGCGTGTGGACCAGACCATTCAGTAGCTGTGGCTTACCATTCAGCAGCCCCCCCACTTACCCATTTCATAGACCCCCCTTGTATCCCGGAAGAAGCAGAGGAAGCAGCTATAGCAATAGCCATTGTCCAAACCAATGCGGCTTATATAGTTAGCGACTCAAAAACAGCCATTCTTAACTTCGCCCGTGGACGCGTCCATCCCCCAGCGTGGCAGATATTGAGAATGTGCACCCTAAATTCCGATAGGCGTATTGAGCTCGTGTGGGTGCCGGCTCACTCCGGCAATCCTGGAAATGAGGCCGCCGATAACATAGCCCGAGGATTTATTTGCCGGGCAAATGGCGACCCCAGCCGGGATTTCTCGAGGGAGCGGGCACACACGTTCTCAGAACTGACTTAACAAGCACGCCTTGCCCGTCGACTCTATCCCCCTCCCCACCCCTGCCTATCACACTCCCAACAAATCCTCTGGAGGCGACTCCAGACCCGAACGCTTCCTACCTACACCTCAGCTTCTATCCTACTTCCGCCATGTTTCCCCAGAGTGCACTCTGCGGAGAATCGCACGCCTCCTTGGACCACATCCTCTTCGGCTGCCCTGCCGATCCACCCCCGCAGGGACAGCCCGCCATCGGTACATGAGAGGAATGGGAGGCCCTCCTTGCGTCGCAGGACCCGGACGCGCAACTTCACTGTGTGAACCGGGGTGCCAGTGCCACGGCCCTACGTCGCCTGGACACATGCGCGTAATGTGAGGGCTGTGCGGTGGCCCTGAGACCTTCCACGGTCCAAACTCGCTTGGGTAATAAAGTTTTCCATCCATCCATTTAGTTTCCTCAAAAACCTATTTTCTGATAAAACTGTAATGCAAGGGTTCGCCGTGCAGCGTTCCTGGTGGTGTCATACGAGCCTGCGGGTCTCTTTGTGTGTGCGTGTCGGTGAGTACAAAGGGACAGTAATGCCATCGCATTTACACATGTAGATAGTCCTAGGTGTTTTAAGCATGAAATGCGTTTAGCTCCTGTTGCCGGCAGTGTGGTGACGTCACGCCGAGACCGAGAGCCAACATCCGGGCACTGAATTCCACCCATCCGGGCACTGAATTCCACACATCCGGGAGCTGAAACGAGAACATCCGGACACCCTACGAGATTTAACGAGACTCTCTAAGCCCGCCTACAGGACCGGCATGCAAGCGCCGGTAGCTTCGCGCCGAACGGGTGGTGGCATTCCTCCCCTGCTGTATGGTGCGGTTCGAACGTCCGCCGAGATGACAGAGAATTACTGTGCCATTTACTTTCCTCAAAACGCGTTGCGTTCAAAGGGAAAGGGATCGCGCCGAACGCGTGGTGGCGTTCCTCCCTTCCTTTACGGTGCGGTTCGGGTGTCAACCGAAACCGAAAGGACAGACAATTACTGCGCCATTTCCTTTCCTCCAAAAGCGTCGCGTTCAAAGGGCAAGGCATCGCGCCGAATGGGTGGTAGCGTTCCGTTCCGTGGACTGCCTGCCAGCGCTACAACACGCTGTCGCGTTCCACTCATAAAGGCGAAGCTTAAAGGGAGACTGAAGCACTTTTATTGAAAATCAGGCTGGCAGCGGCGTCCTATAGTTTTTCATGCTGCATACTGGAATATCGCATCCATATAAGGCAAAAACAAGCGTGAATTGCCTTTTTTAGCAGAAATATGCGGCCTCTGCCGCGGGGCACGCCGCGCGGCGCGCCGCCGCCCGTGATTGGTCAAACGAGGTCGTGACGTCACTTTGAGGACTGGAGAAGCTGCCGATGCGGATCCGGCGCTGCGCTGAGTGCAGATCGCAGCTTTCCGTGGCGTTGTAAAAGCGAATATGGCGACTATTTTTTTACTGACCTCTAAAGAAAAGTATACTACAGTTTGTTCATTCCACGTATCACCTGAAAGCAAAAAAGACACGAGCAAAAAATTCAACGCCTAGCACAAGCATACGCTAGCGTGAAAGACACGTACGCAGATCATGCGTAAAAGGTGCCAGCACAACCTCGGCTGGTATTCTCGGAAAGGAAGGGGTGCGAACAATACTCACGCCAGTTACCACCACCGGACGCCTCCTGGCTCGCCCGAAAGAGCGTCATCCTAAAGAAAAGGCCCAAAGCGCTGTGTACAAAAAATCCTATTCTCACTACCCGGCGTAGGTTGGGGCAAGAAAGTATTTCAAGGAAACGATGAAGCAGCACAAAGCTGATGTCAAAATTAGCGAAGCGCAGTGGCCAAGCACTGCGAGGCATGTGACCACAGGATATTGAAGGAATCATTGTGCGCTGGAAACCAAGCTAAATACGCGCACAAGGCTGCTGCTTCACTCGTGGCGCGTTCAGCAGATGCCAGAAAATATTAATCGCTGCCTCGGAAACGTTCGCCCTTCCTAGATTTGCAGTTTAGGTTCAGTGAAGTAGTGGCCAACTATATGTGTGTTTAAAAGCCAAGCTAGCTGCAACTCGTTCGCTGCCACAACTTGAAGAAGAAACCGACTAAGGTTGCGAGACATGATGTTTTTTTGCAAAAACTTCGTTGGCATTCATTTCTCTGCTAATTTGCATCCGAAATCAGAACGTCGAACGCTTTCATTTTAATCGCTTAGATACGATTAAACGAGATGCCGCATATGAAGAGCTTCAATGCTTGCTTGCTTTGCTTTATTGTGTTTTGCTTTGCTTGCTTGCTTGGACACGTCGAACCGAGTACAAAATCACTAACCGAGCCTTGCTGAGCACGCCTCAGGTGGTCTGGCCGCACCTATAAGCTGAGAAGAGGAACACATGCTTGAGCCTCTATTAGGTTTCTGCAGGGGCGTGTTTCTAGTGAGCATGTTTCTGCTTTTAGAAGAGGCGCTTCTTCGAAATGATGACACGCCTCTCATGCGCGAGGAAATGAAAGGAACTGCGTCATGGTTCAGCCGCGACCGAAATCTCCAGAGATCACATTAGGGACAAGCTCTGCATGTAGCCGGTGTCACGAAAGTGCTTCGAGCAGAGTACGCTTGCTTTGGCCGGCTTGAATTCTTCGTCAAAGCAGCGAGCGCTTGCGCTGCGAGCGTATGATCTTGCGGAAAACAGTGGAAGACGACACAGCCGCGGGCGTAGTTGTTCGTGGACACGAAAGCAGAGTAGTACCTCGTGTTGAATCTGATTCTCAAGGTCGGCTGACACGCTTTGTACGTCACAACGCAAGCAGTACGAGGAACAACGCATGCAGCACGAGAAACAACGCGCGCTGAAAGCTCTCTCGGGTGCGCCGAAGTATCCCCGGCTCCTCAACGTGACGTCACGTTGGCCGACATGGACGAGGTTTCCCTCTCCGCTGTTCTCCTCTCCTGCGGTCGCGCGCGGCGCGGGAGATTTAAACATCGCGTTTTTAATTGGCGATTGCGCCACTGTTTTGGCCAAAATCGAAAAAATAATTTCACAGACGTGATCAGCAATGACACTACTTCAAAACCCTAAAAAAGTAGCTGATTCGAAAACCGCCTCAGTCTCCCTTTAAGCGCCATTAATTAGCATTTAATTTGTATTTAGACATTATACAGTAATTAGTCACTAATTAGTAATTTGTCATTACTTCGTCATCAATTATGTGTGATGTAATCCAGTGGTGACGTCACCAGTGTCACATAGGCCAAGTGGTGAGGAAAACGCTTTCGTCTCTACGCACTTTAGACAGTTTCGAACTTGCTGCATATACATTCTTGTCAGGCCTGCGTCTCGTCGTGTCTGCGTACGCTTCTGCATCGTCCTACATTTCGATGCCGCCACCGTCACAGCTGCTTAAGCCGAGCAATGGAGTCTGATGAAAGGAGAGGTAGGAAGCGTCTTGCGGAAAGCGATCGCTTTGCGAAGGATACGCGACAGCAGAAGACTGCTCGCCACTGCGAGAGAGAGAAAGAAAAAACTTTATTGCACAAGGTATACGGGGCACGCCCCAGGGTCCCCGCACGACCCCACTGCACTGTAGTGTTTATGTTCCTAAGGTCCATAACACTGGCAGCCCGGCCGGTTGCGATGGTCTGCACGGCCGGGTCCTTTGAGCGCAGCAGGGTCTCCCAGTCCTCCCAGGTGTTGAGGTTCTCTAGGTCCCGCGGGGGAGGGCCCGCCGGGCAGAGGGGAAGGATGTGGAGCGAAGAGGCAAAGGGTTCTCGGCATAGTGCGTATGCCGGAGTGGGGAAGGAGTAATGATAGCGGGCTAGGGTAAGGGGTGAGGGAAGAGAGTGTGTCTGTAGTCGGCGCCAGAGCGTTGCTTGTTTGTTATCTAGTGAGGGGTGGGGCGCGGGGTAGAGCTGGCGTGGTGGTGGTGGTGAAAAACTTTAATCAAAGAGAGCTTGAGGGTTAAAAAAAATAAATAACCCTGCTGTATGGTCGGTATCCTTAGTCCGGGACACCGCATGACGAGGCCCCGTCTCGCGCCCGCTTGACCAGAGCCCTTTGGGACTCCAGTGTGGAGCAGTTGAGGAGGGCAGTCTCCCATGCCTCTCGGGTGGGGGTGGGGGAGGGGGGAAGGTGAGGATTCTGAGTACATGCCCACACCATGTGAAAGATATCGCAGATCTCTCCACAGTGCGGGCAGCGCCCATCTGTGTTCGGATCGAAGTGTTTTGCTATTGCAGGACAGAGAAGGGTTCCTGTCTGCAGGCGCCGCAGAGTTCGCTCCTCCGCCTTACTCAGCCCCTTGGCAGGTGCCGGGTAGAGACGGTGGCTGTCGCAATAATAAATTAGGATTTCGCGGAACCGCAGAAGCGGTTTATGAGCTTCTGAGGCATGAGAGCTAGGATGAGGAGCCCGGTGTGTGAGCGCTCGGGCGGCCGCATCAGCGGCCTCATTGCCTCGTAGACCCTGGTGGCCAGGAGCCCAGATCACTTTTGTGCGAGTTGGATCGGCGAGAGCGCGTCTTAGAATTTGCGAGGCCAGAGGTGATATTTCGCCTGCAAGATAATGTTCACAGGCCCGGCGAGAGTCTGTAATAACCGTTTTCGATTTTGGATCGGCGGCAGCGAGAGCTATTGCGACTTCCTCCGCTCGTGTTGAATTTGGGGCCCGAAAAGATAGCCCATCGACATTCATTCCCCGGTGGACTACGGCAGCCGTGAAGAATCCCGCGGGCGACGGCCCTGTGATGTCCACGTAATAGACGCCCTCTTTATACCTATATTGCCTCTCAAGCGTGCGAACCCGCGCTTGTCGTCTGCCTTCATGTGAAGCCATGTCCATGTTACGCGGAAGCGGAGCGACCAAGAGCATGTGGCGCCACAGCACCGGGATGTTCTCCGTCCCCTCTGGTATGCATGTGTGTTGGATGTGTAAGCGGTTTAGCAGGCGGCGCCCAGGCACCGTCTGCGATAGCCGCGTATATTGGTTCACGAGGTGGGCCTCCCGCAACTCCTGATAGGAGTTTACCACTCCCAACGCCTTCAGTTTGGCGTTGGAGGTAGCCACCGGAAGGTCCAGTGCTCGCTTTGTTGCCTTCCTGATGATGGCGTCAATGCGCTCGTCTTGTTGTTTGGTGGTGCGTAGGTACGGCACGGCGTAGAGGATCCGGCTGGTCACGAAGGCATAGGCGAGCCGTAGCGCGTCCCTGCCCCGCAGACCACCCCGCTTGTTGGAAACACGGCGGATCATGCGCCCTACCTGTTCACCTATGCTCTCGAGTTTCGCTATACTAGAGTCCGGCCTAAGTTTGTTATTGATGAACAGACCCAGGATCCGGAGCTCCGCCACTTCTCTGATGGGACCGCCTGACAGAGATATGTGTAGAGACGTGTTGTCATTGTGGTTTGTCCTGACGTGTAGAAGCTCTGATTTGGCGGGAGCACATTGGAGGCCACAGTCGGCAGCATATGCTTCGACTATGGTGGCGGCCTGCTGAAGGCGGTCCTCTATCTCCCCAAGGCTCCCCTCGGTGGTCCAGATTGTAATGTCGTCTGCGTAGAGTGCGTGTTTCATGCCATCTACCTGAGCCAGTCGGCCGGGCAGGTGCATCATGGCGATGTTGAAAAGGAGCGGTGATAACACCGCCCCCTGTGGTGTACCTCGTGTACCCATAGAGTACGGGCCGTACTCCTCGTCCTCGATCCGGTGGAGTGCCTGACGCGCAGAGAGGAAGTCTCTGACATAGGCGAAGACCTTCGCCCCGCAGTTAGTGGTGTTCAAGTTAGAGAGTATGGTGGCATGTTTAACATTGTCAAACGCCCCCTTAAGATCGAGGGCGAGAATGGCCTTGTCGTTTTGTTGCATGGCTGTGGGTCGTATTATGTCCCTGTGTAGTTGGAGTAGGACATCCTGTGCAGACATGTGCGGGCGGAACCCGAACATAGTGTCTGCAAAGAGGCCCTTACCCTCCATGTATGGAGAGAGGCGATCCCGAACCATCGTCTCCATGAGCTTTCCCACACACGAGGTTAATGAGATGGGTCTCAAGTTGTCCGTAGTCACGGCTTTACCTGCTTTGGGGATGAACTTTACAAGGGATGTTTTCCATTCGAGTGGGAGCGGACACCCATCCCAGATCTGATTTATGTATTGTAGCAAATGGAGATATGCACAGTCGGAGAGGTTCGCCAACAGTTTCACTGTTATGCGATCCCGACCCGGTGCCCCACCTCGGCGCATTTTAGCCAGGGCCGCCTTAAGGTCATGCAACTCAAAAGGGGCGTCTAAATCCTGATTTGGCTTGCCGGAGTACGTGTACTCGGGCCCAACCGGGTCGTTTGTGCGGCAGAGATACCTGTCGCACAAAGTGTCCGCAAGTTGCGCCGTCGTACCTTGGTACCCGTGCAGAGCCCGCCGGAGCTGTTTTTGCGTCTCCCCTTTCGTTTGAGAAGGGTCGATGAGGCTGCGCAAGAGACGCCAAGTCCCCTTCGAGCTCATCTGACGCGCTGCCGAGTTGCAGCGTTCTATCCAATTGGTGTCGGTGAGCTGGGCGGCATATGCCGCAGCCTGCTCCGTAAGTTGTGCAATACGAGCTCTAAGCTTGCGATTCGTCTTGTGTTTCTTCCATCGTTTTGTTAAGCTCCGGCGCGCCTCCCACAGATGCAGGAGGTGATTGTCCACTGCGGGGATCTCGTCGGTGGTGTGAAGTGTTTGCGTGTGTTGTTTCTGTATGTTGGTGACCTGTGTTGCCCACTCCGCATAGCCGTCAGAGAATAGTACCGGAGGGACGTCCTGAATTCGAAATTGGTGCCAATTGGTTATTTTCGCCTTCGCCAAAAGCGTGATGCGGAGAAGGCAGTGGTCGCTGCCCAGGGTATCCCCCAGGTTCTCCCATGTGGCGTTTGTAGTGTTCCTAACCAGAGATAAGTCAGGACACGTGTCACGGGTGACCGAGTTGCCCACACGTGTGGGGCAAGACGGATCCGTGAGCAACGTAAGACGAAGGGTGGAGATGAGCTCCGCCAGCTTGCGTCCCCTGGATTTCTCGAAGTGATAGCCCCAATGTAGACTGGGTGCGTTGAAATCCCCAATGATCGCCAGGGGTTCATTGTCAGCCGACTTGAGAGCACGATAGAAAATTTCGCTGAAAGTAACACGCGGCTTATGCGGGGGGCAATAAACATTAAGCACATGTATTGACGGGTCGCGGCGCCTGAGAGGCAGAACCCTCACCATGGTGTATTCTTGCTCAGTCTCCAGATCAAGATCGACCTGAATCGCGGTGTATGCTTTATGCACCAGGATGCAGGTCGAGGGGCCCCCCTGAAACGAGCTATACCCAGAGAATTTAGCATCATTGCCGGGCTCTTGCAAAGCAAGAAGCGCCGGCATGTCACCAAGGGACTGCAGGTAGAGCTGGAGATGTGACCGTTTTTTGCAGGCTCTGAAACCCCTGCAGTTCCATTGAATGATTTCGAATTGGTCTAATTTTTTTAGCTTTCTGAGAAGGTTTGCCAGCCATATTGATGTTTTTATTTTACAGTGCTGGGTAGCCACTCGGTTCGGAGGCCGGCGCAGCCCCAGGTAGGGGTTGCATCAACGCCGCGGCTATCGGCCCGGAACCGCTTTCTTCCGCTGCCTGTCGAGGAGCTATTTTACGTTTTAGCTGCGGGGAGTCGCAGGAGAGATAATTTTTTATTTGGGAGCTGACCCAGGGCTGCACCGCCTTAAGGACAGAGTCAGTCACCTGGGCCGCAATGTCGGGAAGCATTGTAGCAAATGCGGAACTGAACATGCGGAGCTGGCGTGAGGCTCTGTAGGCATGCGTCAGCTCGCTGAGACCAACGCTAGCATGGAGGTGCAGGTGCAGGGAGAAGTTATTAACCCCCGCGACTATGACCCAAGGGACTGGACTCACATCCTTGGTGTGGCTGCCCGCGCCAAGGATGTTCCTTCATCAACCCAAAGCCAGGAGGGCGCAGCCTCTGCTACCAGTACCCCCAAGCCTGCATGCCCTGGCAAATCGGCGCACCTGAAATCAACGCGCTCAGCTGCGCAGCGTTCGCGGCACCAGCGGCCGCTTCCCGCTGCGGACTACAAGGTCGTGTTTAGATCAAGAGGCGGCCTGCAGCTGGACCTGCTTCCACCCCGACAACTACGGGAGGCCATTCTTCAAGCGGCGTACAAGCTCCACGAACCAACGCGTACCCAACTCAGGGTACACCCACTGAACAACACATGCACCCTGAGTACGCCCCTAAAAGATGACGCGCTCTCTGTGGTTCGAGTCACCACCATAAAATACCAAGGCTCGGACTATGCTGTCGCACCTTACATAGCCCCGCCGGACGGAGCGGTACGCGGAGTCATCTCCAATGCGTACTAGAACGAGACCCCAGCGCAGCTCCTGCAAGATCTTATCACCGGCAACCCAGACGCTCAACTCGTGGACGCCCGCCGAATTGGCGCCACGCGTTCCATTTTAGTCACGTTCCGTGCTGGCCCTGTCCCACGGGCCGTTCTTTATGGAGGCGCCCTCCACCGGTGCACACCTTACCGAGGGCATATAGACGCCTGCACGAACTGTCGCGTCCCAGGCCACCGGGCGGATGTGTGTGTCCACCCAAGATCCAATAAGTGCCCTCGCTGCGGGCAGTCCCACCCCAAGGAACCTGTGCCCTCATGTACCCCCAGCTGCATTCTCTGCGGAGGCCCTCATATGACCGGAACGGGGAACTGCAAGGGGCGGGGCCACAAACTAGCGACCCCGAGGAACGCTCTCCCTCCTCCGAGTACGTCGCGGCTTTCCCGCTGCGATCAACCAAGAACAGCCAGCAGACGCAGCTCGACGGCTTCCCGGTCGCCTTCCACAACCCGGCAAAATGGCAGCAAGAACGCCTCGCGTCTCACATGGGCAGACCGCGTTTCCGGCAAAACCACCCGTCAACCCCCACCACCCCAGTCCTCCCAGGCAGATCCGAGAGACCAGGAACTCAAGGCCTTGCGTGACGAGGTAAGCCGCCTTTCCTCGCTCCTAATCACCCCCTCCCCCTCCATGCCCCCTCAACCCGCACCCCTTGTCGTTAACCCGAATTCATCACCAACAGACACTTCGAGCACCCCTCCTGCAAAGAAGCAGCGCACCTCAGTCGCCACACCCCCTCCCATGCCCTCAGAAATAGACGCTAAATTAGCAGCCCTCGAAGCCAAATTTGACCACAAACTCAAAGAGCTAGACGCCCGCCTCGAGGCCAAATTCAATCACCTTGCCGCCACCCTCACCGAAAAACTTGAGCAGCGTATGGACGCTATGCTTACCAAGATGATGGAACTCTTGGAAAATAATCTTACCCATCGGTTCACCCAACTTCAAACCCCCTCCACTACCCCCATCCTACCTCCGCAAGCACAAGCCACCTTTCCTGAGCAACACATACCAATTGACACCCGTCTTACTAGCATCCTCAATCCCCCTACTATCCAATATGGCGGGGGGGGAGCTCTAATTATCTCCCCATCTTAACTTGGAACTGCCGCGGCTTCCGGGCCAAGCGCGCACCTCTGCAACAACTTCTTCCTACCATCACACCAACGCCCCACATACTTCTGCTCCAGGAGACTGCGCACCGGGCAACCCTTTCAGCTGCACATCTACACATTCAGATACCACTAACACACCCAGGGCGTCCACACTTGTCCACCGCAGCCTCACCTACAAAACTCATCACATCACGTCTGAGACGCCCTGCGTGATCACTGAACTTATACATCACACACATTCACTTCCTTCTATATTTATAGCAAACATATACCACCCCCAGTCCCAGCCGATGGCCTCGCTAAAATCACTTCTGCGAGACCTACATCATCTAGCAGGGAAACATCGCCTACTCATCGGCGGGGACTTCAACAGTCAGCATACTGACTGGGGATACACAACCACGACACATCGAGGTCGCAGGCTCTGGCTGCTGCTGCAGCACCTCCAACTCACTGTGCACAACACGTTTCAGACGCCTACGAGGATCGGCAACAGGGTCAGCATGGACACCAGTCCGGACCTGACGCTGAGCCGCTGTATCCGCGGCGTTACCTGGAACAGAACACAACATACACTGGGCAGTGATCATTACATTATACAAATCACTGTCCCGTACAAACCACCCCGTCACGCAAATACAACACACAAACTCATTAACTGGAATGCCTTTCGCGCTGTACGCACCGCCCTCCCAGACACTCCCATCGCGGACATCGACGCATGGGTGCAATCACTCAGGCATGACGTTCACCACAACACGCCACACATTGAAACTACAACCGAAACCCCTACACTCGACACACGCCTAGCCCACCTCTGGGAAGCTTATCACAGCCTCCTGGAACGCTGGAAAGGCAACAAACACAACAGAACGCTTAAAAAGCGGTTGGCCGCGCTGCAGACACAAATCCAACAACACTCTGAGGAGCTCTGCCGGTACAACTGGGGACAGATATGTGACAGCATCGCAGGAAACCTGTCCAGCAAACGCGCATGGCAACTCCTCCGACACCTCATTGACCCCACACGCACCAAACCAGCAACACAGCACCACGTTACACGCCTCACACACGAACCCATTGACGATCCCGACACCCTCCTAGACACACTTCAAACCATGTACACCTCTCCAGGTGCACCCACAGCTCTACCCCACTACACAGGACAAGCAAATCCCACACTCGACACCGATATCACGGAGACGGAAGTAAGAGCGGCCCTCCTGATTCTCCGCGCCAACTCCGCACCTGGTGCAGACCAAATCACAAACTCTATGCTCCGTAATCTGGACGACCGATCGATCACCCAGATTACGAAATACATCAACCAGTGCTGGAGGGAGGGTAGCCTCCCGCAGTCGTGGCGCTACGCGAAGGTAATATTCATACCTAAACCCAACAAATCACTTACACTCCAAAACCTTCACCCGATTTCGGTAGCCTCATGCCTCAGGAAGTTCCTCGAGCATGTTGTGTTAGCGAGACTCACAAGTCACATGGCGGACAACAATCTTTACCCGCATAGCATGGTGGGATTCCGCCCCCATCTATCCGCACAGGACGCCATGCTGCAACTCACACACGACCTTTTTGACCCGCTTCTTCCAAGTCACACCAATGCAGTCTTAGCTTTAGATCTTTCCAAAGCTTTTGATCCCATTGAACATCAGGCGATCAAGGCTGCCCTATCCCCATTGAATGTGGGTGTGCGCACGTATGCCTACATTCAAGCATTTCTCACTGACCGCACGGCTGAGATACACTTCGGACCTTTGTCTTCCCCCTCCTACACGCTTCAGAGTATCGGCACCCCTCAAGGGTCCGTCCTTTCCCCCCCTCTTTAACATTACCCTCATCCCCCTCGCCCGAAAATTGGCAACTATTCCCCATCTGAAGCACACTCGTTATGCCGACGATATCACCCTGTGGACAACCCAAGGCAGTGACGGCGACATAGAGAACACCTTACAGGAAGCAGCCACCCTCACCCAAAATTACGCACGGACCATCGGACGGTCTTGCTCCCCAGAGAAGTCCGAACTGCTCCTCATCCGTTCTAAGAACCACCTCTGTCCCCGCTCCCCCATTGCCATTGAACTGAATGGTGACCCGGTGACTAAGGTTGGCACCCTCCGTGTATTGGGCCTGCACATCCAGAACGATGGCAAAAACACCACCACTCTGAAGAAACTCAAGCAGGTTGTAGGCACGATATCGCACCTCATCCGCAGGGTTTCGGGACATCATAGAGGCATGAAGGAGCGTGACCTATGTCGCCTCATTCATGCCTTTGTCCTCAGCCGTGTGCTGTACACTACCCCGTACTTACAACTATCCAAACATGACATAAACGCTTTGGATGCTTTGATTCGCAAGGCATTCAAAGTAGCACTTCATCGCCCTCTCAACACACCCACTGACAGATTACTAGGCTTGGGCCGCCACAACACGATCGGGGAACTGGTGGAGGCCCACCGACAGGCCCAATACATCAGGCTCACAAAAACCTCCACAGGTCGGTATATCCTGGACTCCCTCGGAATCAGAATACCTGCCAACGACCCAACCCTCCTCGCCATCCCACGATCCCTTCACCAGGAGCTCCTCATCAGACCGCTCCCGAGGAACATGCACCCGTCCCACCATGAGCAGCGCCGCAGAGCCTGTGCGAAGGCACTCCATCGAGCGTAGGGCTCCGAGCCGGATGCCGTATGGGTGGACGCTGCCTGTACGGGTGATGAAGCGACAGCAGCTGTGGTGGACTCCTCTTTATCTGCCCTCATCACACTACCTCTCCCTCCCAACACCTCCCCAGAGGCCACAGAGGAAGCCGCCATTGCACTCGCGATCACCCGCACGGAAGCCCGGTACATTTTCAGTGATTCAAAACCTGCGATTTTAAATTTTGCTCGAGGCCGAATCCATGTCCCTGCTTTTGGCATACTGGACTCGCCCGATGCAACCCCGCCCCGCCAAGTGGAGCTGATATGGGTGCCTGCGCACTCCGGGAATCCCGGAAACGAGGCCGCCAACCTTTTAGCCCGAGGTTCTCTAAACCGGGCTCAGGTGGCCTCGGATGCGGGATTCACGAAGGAGCGTATGCACTCATTCAGTGAGCTGACCCAGGTATACAGAGCCTCACGCCAGCTCTACCCTCCGCCCCACCCCTCCCTAGATAAGAGACACGCAACACTCTGGCGCAGATTACAGACACCCACTCTCCCCGAGCCCCTTACCCTAGCCCACTATCATCCCTCCTTCCCTACTCCGGCATGCGCCCTATGCCCAGAACCCTTCGCTTCTTCCCTCCACATCCTTTCCCTCTGCCCGGTGGACCCTCCACCGCGGGACCTAGAGAACCTGAAGACCTGGGAGGACTGGGAGACCCTGCTGCGCTCGGAGGACCCGGCCGTGCAGACCATCGCCACCGGCCGGGCTGCCAGTGTTATGGACCTCAGGAACATAAACAGTTGATTGGAGTGGGGTCGTGCGGGGACCCTGGGGCGTGCCCCGAATTCCTGTTGTAATAAAGTTTTCTCTCTCTCTCTCGCTGAATGAGTGCATGCGCTCCTTCGTGAATACCCGATCCGAGGGCACCTGAGCCCGGTTTAAAGAACCTCGGGCTAAAAGTTTGGCGGCCTCGTTTCCGGGATTCCCGGAGTGCGCGGGCACCCATATCAGCTCCACTTCGCGGGACGCGGGTGCATCGGGTAAGTCCAGTATACCAAACTGCGACAACGCCATGATTATCATTGTATTATGCCCGTGAACATTTCATGCTTACTCTTCTACTATCGGTTACGGGAGAGGCAGAGATTTTATGCGAAGTCTACTAGCCGCACAACCAAGCTCTTGCTGGGCCGCGCGCGGCCGCGTAGCTACTACTTGACCTACATCGGCGCACCACGTGATATGACGTTACAACAGCTGTGAAAGCTGGGGCTCAACCTAGGTGGTGTTGGCTCAACTCGTGCGCTCGCTTGCGGACGCGCAACCTCCACCGGCGGCATAACTCCCGCTCCTTCCGCTAGGGGCGCTGACGCCACAACAGCTGTGAAAGCTGGGGCTTTCACAGCCATTTTTTTTTTATTCCACAAAAGCTTTAGATTAAGTGCTTCGTAAAAGTCACCTAAAAGGTTTGGGCTAAGGTGGGAACGAGAGGCGAGAGTGTCATAAAAAAAATGAAACATTTGCACATTCATAAGATTTTTTCTACAGAAGACCAGCCCGCACTTGTCAATGTGCTTGTGTTCGCAAGGGTAGAGTGCAGGCGTTGGGGCTCATTTTTCACGACGGATCCTCATCATTAGAATGTATTCGTACCGCCGCCGGCTGGAGCCACGGCTGTCGCCAGCACGATTGCATAGCTCAGTTCGCTTCTGTATACACAGTTTAACTATAGCTTGACATTGCGGAACCGAAGCTTCGAGTCTGATGGCCAGAATTCGTCTACCTTAACAACCAGTCCTTGGTTCGCGTGCTGGCAGCGTTGACAATAACGGCTTTATATTTCACAATCGCCGGAGCATTAACCGATAAACTTAATTACGTGTACGCACGAATTTTTCAGGTATTAGAAACTGGTTTTTGAGAAAAGAAAATGGTGCAGTACGTGTCCCAAGCCTCGGTGGACCACATAACCACGCCGTAAACGAAGGGATAAAGCAGAGAGAAGAAAAAAAGATAGGGATGATGAACTGCAGAGTAATCTCGAGCACTATACGATCTTTGACGCGCACAGATAACGGGCGCTCGTCTACTGAGCCGGAGTACACGGTGTCGAACCTGGCCGCGGTGGCCGGCTTTCGACGGAGGCGAAACGCGAAGGCACCTGTCAGTGCTCGTTAAAGATCCCCAGGTGGTCAAATTATTCCGCGGACCTCCACTACGGCACCTCTTCCTTCTTTCTTTCACTCCCGCCTCTACCCCTTCCCTTACAGCGCGGTTCGAGTGTCCACCGAGGTATGTGAGACAGTTACTGCGTGAATTCCTCTAATCAAAAGAAATTTTTACTTTTCATTTTTTTGCCTTCATGAGTTTCGCCACCATTGAAATGCGGCCGCCGCGGTCTTGTTTCGAGCCCTAATCGACCCAACCTTTTTCGAGCCGTATTCGGCCCAACCCAAACCCGAACCGAAGAACAAAAGCATTTGCAGCGGGCCAAATGCGCTTTCCCCGGCAACACGACTCAACTGGCACAAAAACTTCGGTACCAGCATCTGTCTACAACCCTAGACACCCGTCGATTTGCGTACTCTTATGCAGGCAGAGAGAACACTGAGCTGGATCAACCTTTCCAGCCCCATGATCTGCGGACGGCTCTCGCCAAAATGAAATGGGGCACTGCGCCAGGAAGGGATAAGGTCACCGTTAAGCTTTTGAAGAACCTGCCCGACTTGGCATACCAGTCCCTCCTCGACTACATCAGTGGAATTTGGCGCGGGGACATCCCCCTGCCAATCAACTGGAAAACGGTTCTGGTCACTTTCATTCCTAAAGCCGGAAAAACAATTAACACAGATAACCTCTTCTCCATTTCTCTCACCTCCTGTGTGGACAGTCTAAAGGAGACGATGGAGTGCATTTGGTTATCTGCATACCTTGAACCCAAATATGTCTTTGCGAGCAACATGTTCGAAATCAGCCCATAGAGATCTGCAGAGGATGTCCTCCTGCAACTCAATCTGGTAGTCCTTGACCCCCTCGAATGCCGCCATAATGGCCATGGTAATAGTAAATGGGCATTTCACAATGTAACATACGATATCATACTCACTAACCTAAGCAATGCCGACTCTGGCATCAACACATTTCGATACATGCGCCAATTTCTAACGGATCACCAATCCTACATCTGCATCCAAGAGAGAGAGAGCATGGTTCTTTCCTATTCGGCACACGGGGCAACCCCCCAAGGCGCGGTACTTTCCCCGGTTCTCTTCAATCTGGCTGTGATGCACCTGCCGGCCCAGCTGGGTGCTGTCGCCGACGTGCAGCACACCCTGTACGCTGATGACTTCACCCTATGGGCCACGCAGGGCAACGCAGGAGGCATTGAAACCAGCCTGCAAACAGCGGCGACGATAGTAGACTATTACGCCCGCCGCTGCGGTCTTTAATGCTCCCCTCAAAAATCGGAATTTGTGCACCTCCACCCCTCCCAAGAGTGCACAACTAAAATCTCCCTTTCTCTTGAGATTGGTCCCATACGCGAAACTGACGAGATACGGGTACTCGGACTCTGCATCCACAAACACAGACGGCCAAACACTACATTGGCCAAACTCCGCAAGACGGGGGACAAGGTGGGCCGCATGGTCCACCCGGTTTCCAACAAACGCGGGGGGTTACGAAGTAAGGATGCCTTGCGGCGGGAAAACGCCTTTGTAACCAGTCGAATTCTCTATTCGACTCCTTATCTCCACCTACCGAAACAAGAGGAGGATGCGCTTGAGGTCACCCTTCGCAAAATTATTAAACGTGCCCTTGACCTCCCCATCACTACTTCAAACAGCCGGCTTATGACCCTTGGGGTGGTGAATACTTTCCGGGAGCTCCGGGACGCGCAACTTGCAAACCAGTACACGCACTTGTCGCTAACGGAGTCGGCTCGCCGCCTTCTTGCTCGACTCAATATCAAACCTGTGTGGTCCTCTCTTGTGTACGTCTGGGTTGCGCTACAGTTCATTTCTTACGACATGCACCATCTAGTCAAAAAAAAAGTCCTTCTAAACCAACACTCCACTATGGAAGACAGGTTTCACATTCCTGATCTGTGGAGATGTGCCCGCCACGTGCGGCCTCTTCCAGCCAACATGTCACACGATGACCGCAATGGTCGGCGCCTGGCACGAGCAGAAGCCCTATAGGCCGACATTATGGCAACAAAACAAGTGTATGCTACGCGGACACCTCCGGTCCTCACTGCAGGGAATGGTACATGGTCGCGGTGGTTCACAACAGTAACAGAGTTAACGGCCTCACCCTCAAAGCCCGCAGTTCAACACATGCAGAAGAGGTCGCGATGGCTCTCGCAACCTCACATTCCCATTCAAAATACATAATTACCGACTCGCGAGGGGCCGGTCGGAACGTCGATTACAGCTGCATTCCCTTCCTAACCTCTCACTCGCACGCTCTGTCATCGGGCAGTTTTCTCCTCCCGATCCGATCACGAATGCGATCCTAATCCGATCTATACATTCAAAGATATTACAACATATTATCAAAATTGTCATCGCCTTTACCCTAGCCCATGTAAAGGCCTGAAGAAGGCGGACGAGCGGCTACTTCTCCGCCTTCTCACGAATACATTGCTGTGCCCGGTAGCGCTAAAACACTTTGACCCCTCCTTTAGCGGTAGCTGCCCACACTGTAGTGCAGTGTCTTCTGACACCTATCACATGGTGTGGACCTGCCCCTCCAACCCCGCTATTCCGCCCATCCCCAACTCAACCCGGGAGGACTGGGGGGCGGCCCTCCTCCGCTGCCACGACTTACAGGCCCAACAAGCCTTAGTCGGGCGCGCCCAGGCGGCGGCCACCACCACTGGGGTCCCATACTAGGGACTTCCACCTAGTGTTTGTAAGGAGCGGTCCCTTACGGGCTGATCCAAGCACACCTCCTGTCCCTTCTTAGTAAATATTTTCACCACCACCCCCATCCGCAGAACGTGCCTGGTTCGCGGCAATGGACCACGGCGACGCCTGGGTGGCTGGCGGAGATAAAGATCGAGCGGATTCGGTAGACATGGTAGCGAGATGGGGGTCACCGCTGAGATCCAGCTCGGGGTCCGGGATCAAATTTGGCAACGTCCACCAAATGCTATGTGATGGCTATCAGTAGTAGAGGTAATCTGCTAGGAAAAGGATCGATGTCCTGATGGTGGTGGTGGTGAAAATATTTTAATGAAATAGTTTAGGAGGTTGTAGCGGAGGTTGGAGCTGTCACTCCATAACCCCATTGGCGTAGGCTGCTGTACGGGCTCTTTCGGTGAGTCGCTTTTGACTCTTTTCGTCCTAGCTGGTCAGAGCTGCCTCCCACCTCTACTGCGTTGACTGGTTATTAACAGTGATCGCCTGATTTCGTTGGCAGGCCCATACCATATGGTACAGGTCCGCCTTCTCCCCGCAGAATTTGCATTGCGAGTCAAATGACTCCGTGTCTATGGCATTTAGTCTTTGTGGGTTGTTGTAAGTATTGGTCTGTAGCTTTCGGAGGTATTGTTGCTCCCCTTTATCTTGTGTCTTAGCCGGCGGAGGATAGACCCGACGGGACAGTCGTTGTTATTGTTGTTAACCTGGTACAATGACGCATGCCTACACAGGAGGATCAGCCAAGAAGTGGAGTGCACAGAGAGCAGACGCACAGAATAAAGCGCGTTCCTCAGCGTCAGATTTGTTCCTAAACATATCGGCGTGCCTTCAGCGTACGTAGCAATATATTCTCCACGCTATGAAATTTAACCCGAGTGGAAAGCACATAATTTTGGCGCCCGCGTATTCAGTCGAAACACCAACAAGGTTTTACGCCAGCGCGAACCAATGCCTGCTTTACGAAGCGTTTATTACTTGTCCAAAAAGAATACATAAATAAAAATTTCGAGGGTGTACTACTAACCCTTGCCATTTTTGTTGATATCGGCAAGGCGTTCGACTGCTTGAATCCCAAGATTGTTCCCAACGCTTGGTTACTTTGGCATACGCGCTGATGTCCTCACTCAAATTAAATCATATTTGGATTCACGGTCGCAGTATGTTCTCATTATGATTGCTCCTCGCAGATCCAAAAATTTTACTGCTCCTTAAAAGTCCACCTATAAATGGTATTCCTAACGTCAGTAACCTCACAGAATGCATTATATATGCAGGTGATGACACATCACTATTCGCTTCTAATGACATACAACATTTAAATGACACGGCAAACCTCGAACGCGACTCGCATGCCACATGGTCATCATTTAACTGATTAAGTATAAAGGAAGAGAAAACAAATGCAGTACTATTTTGGTCCTAAAAGAAACGTGTGCATTTAGTTCGTTGGTTTATGAGGTTTAACGTCCCTAAACGACGCAGGCTATAGAGACTCAATAGTGAAGGGCTCTGGAAATTTCGGCCACTATGGGTCTTTAACGTGCACTGACATCGCACAGCCTAACGTCAGTAACCTCACAGAATGGATTATATATGCAGGTGATGACACATCACTATTCGCTTCTAATGACATACAACATTTAAATGACACGGCAAACCTCGAACGCGACTCGCATGCCACATGGTCATCATTTAACTGATTAAGTATAAAGGAAGAGAAAACAAATGCAGTACTATTTTGGTCCTAAAAGAAACGTGTGCATTTAGTTCGTTGGTTTATGAGGTTTAACGTCCCTAAACGACGCAGGCTATCAGAGACGCAATAGTGAAGGGCTCTGGAAATTTCGCCCACTATGGGTCTTTAACGTGCACTGACATCGCATAGAACACGGGCCTCTAGAATTTCGCCTTCAACCGCCCTCTACTTTGCCTCAGTGGCTCTGAAAATATTATGTGGACACCTTGAAATCGTTGGGAACTAAATTCAGAAGTAGAATGACACAGGATGCGCCTGTTAACGATCTTTCTTTTGCACTTTCTGTAATTACCAGTATGACATCGTGTAACTGCTGTATTTTAAGCACTAAATCCAAGACAACCTTGTAGCATGCATTTTTTTAGTTACACTATCCCCCTCCACTGGAAGTCAACTCGTGAGTGAGGCCGTGCGGAGACCCAGGAGGCCTGCGGCCCTCGAATCCTCTTCCTAAATGTAGTTTCCCCATCACCGTGTGGCGCCATGCGCACGAGGGCGCGTGCGTGTGTGTGTGTGTCGGTAGGCACCCAGGGACAGTAATGTCTTCTTAGTTCGACGCGTAAACAGTTCGATGTGTTTAAATAACGGGGTATCCCGCTTTTAAGGCGAAAGCCTTTAAAGCCTCATCGTTGTTGATAGGAAGTTGTCAGCAGAAGCTTGTCAGCAAAAGTGCCACGTTGTTGACGGTTGCCCACCGAGATATGTGAGACAGTTACTACGTAATTACCTTTCCTCAAATACAATCTTCATTTTGTTCATTGCCGCTCTTTCCCTTTCTTCTGTCACTCCGACTTCCTCCCTTCCTGTGCGGTGCGGTTCAGGTGTCCACCGAGATGACAGAGAATTATTACGCCATTTCCTTTCCTCAAAAAGCGTTGCGCTCAAAGGGCAAGGCATCGCGCCGAACGGGTGGTGGGGTTCCGTGGACTACCTGGCAGTGCTACAACACGCTCTCGCGTTGCACCGCTAAAGGCGAAGCTTAAACGTCATTAATTGGCAGTTAATTAGCAAAGATAGTAATATGTCACTACTTAGTAATTAATCATTCATTATGTGTGACGTCATCCAGTGGTGACGTCACCAGTGCCAATGAGGCAGTCAAAGTGTTCCGGAAAACGCTTTCGCCTCTACCCACTTTAGACAGTCAAAGTGCCCCCCCCCCCCAATTTTTTGGGGTTGAAAAGCGTTGGTGTATTTGTAGTAGTCGGCATCGCACGTCGGAAATAATCGAGTTCTTCGCACGATTGCAGCAGAATGTCCGGAAAGGGTCATACGATTTAGGGTTTCGGGCAGCATAAACGCAATAATTAAGTTCCAGCCTTGCTCACGCCAGGAATTCAAACCGGCGACTTGTAGTTGTGGGAACCGGCCACCTATAATCAGGGGCTGAATAAAAAAAATGTCATGTGTTGTAACCGGGCTCAGGTGGCCTCAGATCGGGAATTCGCGACGGAGCGCATGCACTCATTCACCGAGCTGACGCAGGCCTACAGACCCTCACGCCACCTCTACCCCCCGCCCCACTCCTCCCTAGATAACAAACAAGCAACACTCTGGAACGACTACAGACACTCTCTCCCCTCACCTCTTACCCTAGCCCACTATCATCCTGCCTTCCCCCCTCCGGCACGTGCCCTATGCCCAGAACCCTTAGCTTCTTCTCTCCGCATCCTTTCCCTCTGCCGGCGGACCCTCTCCCGCGGGACCTAGAGAACCTCAAGACCTAGGAGGACTGGGAGACCATCCTGCGCTTGGAGGACCCGGCCGTGCAGACCATCGCCACCGGCCGGGCTGCCAGTGTTATGAACCTTAGGAACAAACACTTGAGGGCAGTGGGGTCGTGCGGGGGCCCTGGGGCGTGCCCCGAATTCCTCTTGAATTAAAGTTTTTAAGCATGAAATGCTTTTAGCCCCCGTTGTCGGCAGTGTGGTGACGTCACGCCGAGACCGAGAGCCATCATCCGGGCACTGAAATCCACTCATCCGGGCACTGAAATCGAGTCATCCGGGCACTGAAATCGAGTCATCCGGGCACTGAAATCGAGTCATCCGGGCACTGAAATCGAGTCATCCGGGCACTGAATTCCAGTCATCCGGGCTCTGAAACGAGAACATCCGGGCACCGTACGAGACTTAACGAGATTTAACGAGACTCTCTAAGCCCTCCTACGCGACCGGCATGCAAGCAACGGTTGGTCTCCAAACGAGTCACAAAAAATAACTGCTGCCAGTGCCTTCTCAATGTTTATCAAGATATCAGTCGCGCTGTGCGTTTGATAATGCACGGAATTATAATTTCCGATTTCTAATAACGCCTGCAAAAAGCACATAAATGCCACGTACACTTCGTTGTCGTACGTGATCTCTTAGGGGCTTCGCGCATCGAAGCAAAGCTGCGCAGGTGCACAGGGGCCCGGGGGAGAAGCGCTGCGTTCAAAGGGCAAGGCATCGCGCCGAACGGGTGGTGGCGTTCCTCCCTTGCTTTACGGTGCGGTTCGGGTGTCCACCGAGATGGCAGAGAATTACTGCGCCATTTCCTTTCCTCAAAAAACCAAATGGCAAGGCATCGCGCTGAACGGGTGGTGGCGTTCCTCCCTTCCTGTACGGTGCGGTTCGGGTGTCCACCGAGATGACATTAGGCCCGTAAACATTTCATGCTTACTCTACTCTCGGTTACGGGAGAGGCAGAGATTTTTTTATCTCTCTATCAGGTGTCCAATAAGATAAGTGAGACTTTCAGCGTCGTTTCCTTTCCTCAAGAAACCAATTTTCGGTTTGCCCGACGAAGGGGGTTGGCGTTCCTAAAACTCCCTGGCAGTGCTGCAACACGATGTCGCGTTCCTCTTAAAAGCGAAGGTTAAGCGTCTTCCGAAATTTTATTTCCCAAAAGAGTTAATGCTTTTTAAATTCATTTAAAAGGCTTGGGCTAAGCACGGAACTACACATCGGAGTATGAAACAAAAGTGAAAAATATTGGACACTTAATCGAATTTTCTGTAGAAGGCCAACACAGAACCCGTGACTATTCTGTGTTCGGGAGAATAAGGTGCAGAGGACGAGAACAATGAAGCGTCTGATTTAAACGCTGTGATATTATAGTAATTGCGTTGGTAGTCGCCGTTCTGTATGTGTTTCGGGCGACAATAGTCGCTGTTCTGTATCGTTGCCCATCGGGCGACATCAGTCGCCGCACTGTGGCTTTGTACAACCGAGGGACAGTTGTCTCTTTCCAGACTACGGTTCATTAAAATTATACGGCTACTTCCTTTACTCGAGCCGAAAAACGAAAGGTGTGCGTTAAGGCCAAGCGCTGTCGTAACCCACGTCAATACGCCTATGTGTCGCGACTAACCCCCGACTTTCTCGCAGAGCAGGTCCCCTTAAGGACATATCTGGTCCGCCCTCCAGATTGCCCGACGAATCAGTGACTTAGACGCTGACGAGGACAGCTGCCTCCTAAGTGCTGTGCTTCAGGCCCTTGTATCTGGTTCGGGGGCAGCCTCACTTCCACCTCTCATCTCTAAATCTGAGCATGTCGGGACACCCTCAGTGTAGACGCTCCCCCCTTTCCGAACCGGCTTCCCCCATTGCGATTACTCAATCGAACTGTCGGGGGTTCCGGTCCCGTTCCAAGCTTGCCGACCTCCGGCTTTAAGCTCGCATCGCCGAGCTCACCCAACGAGCGGCTGAGTGCGCGGCCCAACTCCCCGACTCCAACTGGGTGGCCCGATGCAACACGGCCGCGCGGCATATGTCAAGTCGGAACACGTGACGACTCTTTCGCGCCCTAATTGACCCAACGCAAACACGTACAGAAACTCAAAAACACCTCCAAAGAACAATACACAGCTTTCAGGGCAACACAACTCAGTTGGCGCAGAAGCTCCGGGACCAGTACTTGTGCACCACCCAGGACACCCGCGGGCCGGCGTACTCTTATGATGGCTCTCAGAACGTTCAGCTGAATCAACCGTTCCTGCTCAATGACCAGGACGACCCTGGCAAAAATGAAACGTGGCACCGCTCCGGGTCAGGACAAAATTACAGTCAAATTGTTAGCCAACCTCCCCGACCCGGCATACTTGTCTTTAATGAATTACATTAACTCAATCTGGCTTGGGGAAGGGCCACCCCCCATCGACTGGAGGACCGCCCTGGTCAACTTCATTCCTAGAGCTGGCAAGGCCATCAACACGGACAATGTCCGCCCCATCTCTCTGATTTCCTGTGTAGGCAAGCTCATGGAGACGATGGTACGCGACAGGTTGTCCGATTTCATGGAATCCAAACATCTTTTTGCTGACACCATGTTCGGGTTTCGCCCACACAGATCTGCACAGGATGTCCTGCTACAACTCAATCGGGCTGTCCTCGACCCCGTGGAATGCCCTCACAATGACAAGGTCGTACTCACCTTGGATTTGAAGGGAGCATTCGACAACGTTAACCACGAGATAATTGTCACCCAGCTCACAAAACCTAACTGTGGCAGAAACGTCTTTCTATACATTCAGCAATTTTTGACCGACAGACAGTCTTACATCGGAATCCACGGTAAGGACATGGCTCTTTTCATTTACGAACCAGGGGTGCACCACAGGGCGCGGTGCTCTCTCCCCTTTTATTCAATCTGCCTATGATGCGCCTACCGGCCCAGCTGGGCGCTGTCGCTGGTGTACAGCGTGCGCTGTACGCCGATCATCACCCTGTAGGCCACACAGGGTTGCCTTGGAGACATTGAGTCCAACCTGCAGGAGGCGGCGGCCATAGTGGACCGTTATGCTCGCCGCTGCGGCCTCCAATGCTCACCCAAAAGTCTGAATTTGTGCACATACGCCCCTCACCAAAGTACACAACCAAAATTTCATTGTCTCTTGAGACAGATGCAATCCCTGAAAATATCGAAGTCCGGGTACTGGGGCTCTTTATACATCAAGACAGATGGTCAGAAACAACAGTGGCCAAACTCCGTCAGGTGGTGGACCAAGTAGGCCGCTTGGTCCGCGGAGTATCGAACAAACGCGGTAGGTTACGAAGTACGGACGCCTTGCGGCTGGCGCTAGCATTTGTAACCAGTAGAATTCTATATTCGACAGAATACCTCCACCTGCGGAAGCAAGACGAGGATTCATTCGAAGTCATACTCCTCAAAATTATTATGTGGGCTCCAGGCTCCAGTACACGGGCCTCCAGAATTTCGCCTTCATCGACCGCCGTGGCCAGAAACGAACCCTACTCTGTCGGGTCACCAGCCCAGCGCCATAATCACTTTTCCGCTGGGGCGCCCGTTAAAGGTCATCAGGTGGTCGATATTATTCCGGAGGCATCCACTGCGCCACCTCTTGTATTATAGAGCGCAGCTCTTTGGCACCCGTTCCTGCATTTCGCAGCGTCGCTGTCGCCGTTGTCAGCAGTGGACACGTTTGTCGCGCTTTATGCTGCGAAACCAATGACACGGGAGCTTGGAAAGCAAAGGCGCATAATTGCCCTCTTGGAACAGTGGACCACTCAATCGAGCTTAAAGCTACGCTGCGGTAGTGACAGATGTGCTCTGCATGCGTTGGAATTGACAACGTTGTGCTATTTTAAGGAAACGAAGTGCGCATAATTGCCGCAGTGTGCGGCTGAATCACGCTTATAAGTACGTGTGTTGATGCAGAGAGATGTGAGCTGCAGGCATTAACGTTGTGCTAGAAACGCGGCGCTAAAGCAATAGAACGTCGGCGATCATTGTGTTGATTGGCGTTGCCGTTGGCAACCTTTTACACTCTGATGATTTTAAGGAACGGGAGTGCGCATAACTGGCTACGTGGGTGAGTGGACGCTTGAATCACGCTTATAGGTAAGTGGTGTGATGGGAAAGAGATGTGGGTTCCATGCGTTAGCGCTGACAACGGTGAGCGAACTCTCGCGATCAACCATTTACTTCCACCTGCTAGGGGTGACAGGTAACTTTAATGTACATATAAAGATTGGTTGGTTTATGGGGTTTAACATCCCAAAGCGACTAAGGCTATGAGAGACGCCGTAGTGGAGGGCTCCGGAAATTTCGACCACCTGGGGTTCTTTAACGTGCACTGACATCGCACAGTACACGGGCCTCAACCGCCGTGGCCGGGATCGAACCCGCGTCTTTCGGGTCAGCAGCCTAGCACCATAACCAGTAAGACAAGCAGGAATTTCTGACTATTTTTGCGGGACAACATCCCGTTCCTATCCCTCGTAACGCCTCCCACGGCTGTGACAACCTTCGCGGAATACTTGCGTAGACCTTGTCTTCGAGAACCGAGTATGTGTGCAGCAAGTCGAGCATATATCCATCTATTTCTCCGACCACAAAACTTCATTAATGACAGTCATGAACTGTTACTTCAGTGTTTCTTGAAGAAGTGAAATGTGTGAAAAATAAGTTGTCTGTAATTGTACATAATGTCTTGCTCGAATTCTTTGCCTCAATCGATCCAAAAGCTCGCACATCTGATGAGCTGCGCTTGAATTACGCATTAGGAAGTAACGTAATCGTCGGCAATTTTTTTTCTTTCTTCTTTCAATCCCTCCTTTACCCTTCCCTTACAATGTGCTTCGGTTGTCGACCAATATACGTAAGCCAGTTAGTGCGTCATTTCCTTTAATCAAAACGAATTTTCATCATACATTTCTTCACCTCTTGAAGGGAAAGCTTGAGTACGCTAGGTAAAGCGTTTCGCGGTATTCCCGTTTCACTTTCAAATGCCCTTGAGCTTCGAACGCAAAAGAAAAAAAATTGGCTGTGGCTTAGCTAAGGTTAAGCCTGGATATCTGGGAGCAAAAAGCGGCGGCGATGCTCGTGGTTTGTAATACTTACGGTTACACTTAGGGCATAGCTTTCTGGCTTTTCCGAAACGTATTGTCTTAGCTATACAAAGTTCGTACGGAGGCGGAGGAGGAGACGCGCATGTTATGAATGCAGTGCTGTCTTAAGGCGAAAGCCTTTAATGTCTCATCGTTGTAAGCAGCAGTTGTCGACAGAAATGTCACGCTTTTCAATTGGTCGAAACGGCCGGGACGTCAGAGTGCGCGAATTTCAAACGGGGTTAATTGTACTTTGGCTACTCACCATGCAACCAATTGAAGGCATCGTATAGTGATGCTCCAAGTAAGCGGGACTGAGCTTAGTTAATTGCATAATTACCAAATTAGCCTAATTAACTTTTCTAGTCAGGCCATATAAATAAATAAAACCGAGTAGAAAATTGGTCGAGCTCGGGAATCGAACCCCGGTCTTCGGAGTGCTAGACGAGCATACTCTCCACTCCGCCATGCCAGCTTGATGGTTCGCAATGAACAAAGGCGCGTCTAGTGAATAGGGTGTCTTCGCTCACTCCCATCCTCCTCCCTTCCCTTCCGGCGAGGTTTAGGTGTCCACCGAGATATGAGAGACAGATACATTTCCTTTTCTCAAAAACCAATTTACCGACGAGCGAGGCGTAGGACCGAATGGGAAATGGCGTTCTATGGACTCCCTGGCAGCGTTACAAGATGTTGTCGCGTTCCACTCTTAGAGGCGAAGCTTAACATCTTAACCACACATCAGTGACCACACTTTAGGTCAAAAAAGTGCCCCCCTGAATTTTGACGGGTGTCCACCGAGATATGTGAGACAGTTACTGCGTAATTTACTTTCCTCAAATACAATTTACATTTTCTTCATTACGGGCCCTCTTTGTCTTCTTTCACTCCTACTTACTTCCTTCCTCTATGGTGCGGTTGAGGTGTACACTGAGATGACAGAGAATTACTGCGCCATTTCCTTTCCTCAAAAAGCGTTGCGTTCAAAGGGCAAGGCATCGCGCCGAACGGGTGGTGGCGTTCCGGACAATCCCTCGCATCGCTACAACTCGCTGTCGCGTTCCACTCCTAAAGGCGAATCTTAAGCGTCATCAATTAGCAGTTAATTAGTATTCAGGCATTAATCAGTAATTAACCATTAATTAGTGATTTGTCATCACTTAGTAATTAGTACTCAATTATATGTGACGCCACCAGTGCCACAGAAGCAGCGAAAGTGGTTCGGAAAACGCTTTCGCCTCTATGCACTTTAGACAGTCAAAGTGCCCCTGAATTTTTTAGAAGGTTGCTTTAGAGACATGTACTGTGGTGTGCATTCCTTTCGGGTGTACACCAAGATATGAGAAACAGGAATTTGCTTCCCTTAAAAGCAATTTTCATTTCATTTCAATTTCTTTAAGGCCTTTACGGCGTGGTTCCGGTATCCACCAAGATATGAGAGAGAAGCGTCGTTTCCTTTCCTTAAAACCAATTTTCTTTTCACTTTCCTTCCCTTACGGCGCGGTTTGGATGTCCACCGAGATGTGCGTTTCCTGGCGCACTGTTGGTCTTTCATCTATTTTTTTTATTCGTGATATTTTATTTCTGTCATGTTTTTTTCTTATTTTGGTTCGTGTCAGCGGCGGCGGCGGCGGCCACCTGGGCCGTGAGTTACGCCATTCGGTTTCGCGCATGCGCAGAAGTGGCAAATATGGGCTACGGCTCACGCGCTCGAGCACTTTAACCTACCTAACCAATGGAGCGGGCGCTTCGAAAGCAAAGCTAATGCGCATAACTGCCGCCCTGGAACAGCACACATCAATCGTGCTTTACGCTACATGGCGCTAATGACAGGTCTGAGCTGCTTGCATTTGCAAAGAGAACGTTTGGCAGAAACGCGGCATTGAAGCCATAGGCCGTCAGCGTTCATTGTGTTCACAACATTCTACAAACTCAGCCGCATGACACTGCCACGACCCCACAGTACCTTGTCGCCCTCATGGCGACAATTACTGACAGGCTGTTTTATGCGAAGCATACTAAAATAGCCCAACCCAGCTCCTCGAGCGCGGCGGTGTCGTTACCATTGACCTTTCGTGACCTCCATGTCATACCACGTGATGCGTGACGTCACAGCAGATGAAAAACGGGGGCCCAACTCGCGCCGTCGCACGAGGCGTCGTGACCAAGGATGACCACGTGATTCGTGACGTCACAGCAGATGAGAAACGGGGGCCCAGCTCGCGCCGTCGCGCGAGGCGTCGCGACCAATGTGTTTCCTGCTTCTGCCGCTAGGTGCGCTGTAGTGAACACGTGATGCTGGTGGTGGTTGTGGTGAAAACATTTATTACGAATGAGCAGGAGGTATGTTTGGATCAGCCCGTAAGGGACCGATCCTTACAAACACTAGGTGGAGGTCCGTAGTATGGGACCCCAGTGGCGGTTGCCGCCGCCCGGGCGCGCCCGACTAAGGTTTGTTGGGCCTGTAAGTCGTGGCAGCCGAGCAGGGTCGCCTCCCAGTCCTCCCGGGTTGGGTTGCGGATGGGGGGAATAGCCGGGTTGGAGGGGCAGGCCCACACCATGTGATAATTGTCAGAAGACACTGCACTACAGTGTGGGCAGCTGCCGCTAAAGGAGGGGTCAAAATGTTTTAGCGCTGCCGGGCACAGCAATGTATTGGTGAGAAGACGGAGAAGGAGCCGCTCATCCGCCTTCTTAAGGCCTTTACATGGGCTAGGGTAAAGGCGATGACAATTTTGATAATATGTTGTAATATCTTTGAATGTATAGACCGGATTAAAATCGGGTTCCTGATCGGACGGGATCGGACGTGATGCTGGAGCGGCGGTATACAAGGGGGTGCGCCTGCCTCTGCTAGGCGTACACGGGATAGAGATGCCTCCTGGAGACAGGGCTGCTCGTTGGAATGAGAAGCAAAAGTTGCGGCGTGCTACAGAGACTGATGAAGAGCGTGAAGAACGTCTGGCCAAGCGGCGTGCTCGATATGTAACTCGGCGACAATATGCTTCGCATCTGACTAGGCTTAACCTAAGCTAAGCCTCAGCCATTTTTTTATTTCCCCCCACTGTCTTTCATGCTTTCACCCAACCTTTTCTCCTGATTGCACCACCTGTGGCGTGCCCAGATCCTGACTTTCACACCTTTGGGAATGTCCTTCCCGAAAGGCAGTACCCCACTTCCCAAATCCCACTCATTCTTCCTGGGATCTAGGCTGCTTTACGGACCGCTCAGCCCACCGGCCAGAAATGGCTGGTGGATCGGGGTTTACGTGAAGCACAAGCCCGTGGACTCCTGGACCAGTAAGGGACCACCGTTGAAGATTTTTTTTGTGTGTGTAATAAAGTTGTTTCCATCCATCCATCCATCCTCCCCTCCTTTACGGTGCGGTTCGGGTGTCCACCGAGATGACAGAGAATTACTGCTCCATTTCCTTTCCTCAAAAAGCCTTGAGTTCAAAGTGCAAGGCATCGCGCCAAACGGGTAGTGGCGTTCCTCCCTTCTTGTGCGGTGCGGTTCGGGTGTCCACCGAGATGACAGAATTACTGAGTAATTTATTTTCCTCAAAAAGCGTCGTGTTCAAAGGGCAAGTCATCGCGTGGAACTGGTGGTGGCCTTCCGTGTACTGCCTGGCTGCGCTACAACGCGCATCACGCTTTTGGCGATGGCAGCCCGTAAAAAATGAGCACCGGCCAAAACAACCAATTGGCAGCAATTTCGAACTCAGGACATCCCTCCCGTACTATTCTCCGACGGCTATGCGGAGTGAGCAAGACAGGTCACCAACGTACAGAAACAACCCCCACAAACACCTCACACCACCGACGAGATCCCCGCAGTGGACAATCACCTCCTGCATCTGTGTGGAGGCGCGCCGGATGTTAACAAAACGATGGAAACACAAGACGAATCGCAAGCTTAGAGCTCGCATTGCACAACTTACGGAGCAGGCTGCGGCATATGTCGCCCAGCTCACAGACACCGATTAGATAGAACGCTGTAACTCAGCAGCGCGTCAGATGAGCTCCAAGAGGACTTGGCGTCTCTTACGCAGCCTCATCGACCCTTCTCAAACGAAAGGGGGACGCAAAAACAGCTCCGGCGGGCTCTGCACGGGTACCAAGGTACGACGGCGCAACTAGCGGACACTTTGTGCGACAGGTACCTCTGCCGCACAAAGGACCCGGTTGGGCCCGAGTACACGTACTCCGGCAAGCCAAATCAGGATTTAGACGCCCCTTTTGAGCTGCATGACATTAAGGCGGCCCTGGCTAAAATGCGCCGAGGTGGGCCACAGGGTCCGGGCATACCTATATTTGCTACAATATATAGATCAGATCTGGGGCGGGTGTCCACTCCCACTTGAATGGAAACCATCGCTTGCAACGTTCATCTCCAAAGCAGGTAAAGCCGTGACTACGGACAACTTGAGACCCATCTCACTGACCTCGTGTGTGGGAAAGCTCAAGGAGACGATGGTTCGGGATCGCCTCTCTCCATACATGGAGGGTAAGGGCCTCTTTGCAGACAATATGTTCGGGTTCCGCCCGCAAATGTCTGCACAGGATGTCCTACTCCAACTACACAGGGACATAATACGACCAACAGCCATGCAACAAAACAACAAGGCCATCCTCGCCCTCGATCTTAAGGGGGCGTTTGACAATGTTAAACATGGTACCATACTCTCTAACTTGAACACCACTAACAGCGTGGGGGGGGGGGAGGTCTTCGCCTATGTCAGAAACTTCCTCTGTGCGCATCAGGCACTCTTCCGGATCGAGGACGGAGAATACGGCCCGCACTCTATGGGTACACGAGGTACACCACAGGGGGCGGTGCTATCACCGCTCCTTTTCAACATCGCCATGATGCACCTACCCGGCCGACTGGCTCAGGTGGAGGGCATAAAACAACACGCACTCTACGCAGACGATATTACAATCTGGACCATATATATATATATATATATTTATATATATATATATATATATATATATATATATATATATATATATATATATATATATATATCCCTGTGTGTACATATATATGTCGTTTTTCTTGTATACTGCCCACTGGCCCCATCATTTTCCGACAGCATTCGTGCTAAAATTTCGATGCAACCGGTTCTCGTACAGCGCTCCGGGGGGGGGGGGGGGCGGTGTCATACGATTTCTCGTTACATATCACTTTGATGCTTTATGGTTTATGGGAGTTTAAGGTCTCAAAGCGCCCCAGGCTATGGCGGACGCCGTAGTGAAGGGCTCCGGAAATTTCGACCGCCTGCGGTTCTTTAACGTGCACTGACATCGCACCGTACACGGTCCTCTAGAATTTCGTCTCCATCAAAATTCGACCACCGCGGCCGGGATCGAACCCGCGTCTTTCCGGTCAGTAGCCTAGAGTCATAACCACTGACCCAGCGCGGTGGTCAGTATAATGTGCAATTCAAGTTTCAGGTTAGCGGTAATGCACAACAGCAACACAGTTAACGGCCTCACCTTCAGAGTTCGTGAACGCCGCGTTTGAACCAGCACCACCGAGACACAGGAACTCAAGCGCGAGCTCGCCCTCTTGCGAGCTCAAAACGAAAAACTAGCCAGCGAGCTTAACTCGCTCAAATCCCAATTCCATACTCCGCCCGCGTCGAGCGACGAGGCAGAAAACATAACAGACAGGGAGATCCCTCCTCCTGTGGAGAGTCGCGCCGCGGCCCTAGAGACCCGGGTGACCGCAATTGAAACACAATTGGCTGACCTCCCCAAAATTATCCATGACACCATCGCGCGTCAGGTGGAGAGTGTCATCGCACAGGTGACACAAGCCGTAACGCACATTATCCAAAAATGGATAAAAGATAATCCGCGCGTCCTTAAACGCGTAGGACCCATCAGGGAC
This sequence comes from Amblyomma mixtum, assembly GCF_055824585.1. Classification (NCBI taxonomy): domain Eukaryota; kingdom Metazoa; phylum Arthropoda; class Arachnida; order Ixodida; family Ixodidae; genus Amblyomma; species Amblyomma mixtum. Next base: position 74,472,375 of record NC_143012.1, on the reverse strand, counting down.
GCTAACCGCCCCTCAAAATTCAATAGAGCTATTCCCGATGAGTTTGACTTTTCGGAAGACTCCTGCACGTCTGCGCCGGGCACTAGCGGACTGGGGAGTCTTAACAACGTGACCCCACCCTCCGCCTCCGACCATGGCCCCCAACCCTAAGTCGCGAGCAAGAACAACTCAGCCGCTTACACTAACGCAGTGGAACTGCCGAGGTCTCAAGGACCACAAGAAGCGGACTCATCTCCGCCTCTATCTTGAGACCTTTGAGTTCCTCGTCGCCGTGGTTGCCCTTCAGGAATCCGGCGCCGGTGCCAAACTAACAAACTACACTACATTTCAACACAACCCGCAGACATGTATACTTGTTCACAAGCGATACACTGCACAGGAGGTCACACTTCCCACAACACCGTCTTTCCCATACACGATGGTTTCAGTGCTGCCCCTAAAGCGGTCTGACCCACCTGTACACATTCTAAATATTTACTGCCCACCGAAACTTAACAACGTCACGTTCAATGAAATTTTCACTCAAGCTATGCAGGTGGCGGGTAGGGATCCCCTCCTAATCGTCGGCGATTTCAACGCCCCGAGCAGGCTATGGGGATAACCCCAGGAGGACAGGCGTGGGAGGAAGCTTGCGGAACTTCTTTCCACACTTGGACTCACCCTGCACACTGACCCCGCCAACCCAACACGTGTCGGCAATTCCATTCAACGAGATACTTGCCCGGACCTCACATTTACACGCAACATACGACATGCCGACTGGCTGAATACAGAGGACACTCTAGGTAGTGATCACTGTATAATCAACACAACCATTTACATGCGTCCCCTGAAACGCCCACTAAAACAAGCTCGTATCCCTGACTGGACGACTTTCCGCACCTCTCTACCTATTGTAGACCCCCTCCAGTCGGGATACGACGCCTGGTCCAGATCGCTCACTTCTACACTTACACAACACGAACAGCAGATACAGCTTACAGAAACACAAACAGACGTGGACAACCACCTTCTCCACCTTTGGGAGGCCCGTCGCAGCCTCACGAAGCGATGGAAGAAACAGAAACATAACAGACGCCTAAAGAACCGCATCCTGGAACTCACACAACAGGCAGCGGAATATGCTACTCAGCTAGCCGACACTAACTGGGTGGACCGGTGCAACGCGGCTGCTCGCCAGATGTCTGGCCGCAACACGTGGCGCCTGTTCCGCGCTCTCATCGATCCAATACAAACACGCACGGAAACCCAACGCCAATTACATAGGGCCTTGCACAACTTTACAGGAACAACAAAACAACTAGCGCACACGCTCAGGGATCGCTACCTGTGCACCACTAAGGACCCCCGGCAGGCGGCGTACTCGTATGCAGGCGAAGAGAACACGGAGCTGGACAAGCCGTTCCAGCTCCACGACCTCCGGGCGGCCTTGAGCAAAATGAAGCGGGGCACTGCACCCGGGCGCGACAAGGTTACGGTCAAGCTCTTGGCCAACCTTCCCGACGCAGCCTACGCCGCGCTCCTCAAATACATCAATAGCATTTGGGACGGAGAGACTCCTCTCCCTCTCGATTGGAAATCGGCTCTCGTGACCTTTATTCCGAAAGCCGGCAAACCTATTGATGTGGAGAACCTTCGCCCCATCTCCCTCACGTCTTGTGTCGGCAAGCTGATGGAGACGATGGTGCGCGACAGACTCTCCGATTTTCTAGAAACACAGCACACTTTCGCGGACACCATGTTCGGTTTTCGCCCTCACAAGTCTGCACAGGATATACTTCTGCAGCTTCACCACGACATCTTAGATCCTGTCGAATGTCCCCACAACGACAAGGTGGTCCTGGCCTTGGATCTTAAAGGCGCATTCGACAACGTCAAACACGAAGTAATCCTGGACCACCTCAGTAACACCAACTGTGGCCACAAAACATTCAACTACATAAAACAATTTCTTACAGACCGTCAAGCCTACATACGCATACAAGATGCGGAACACGGGCCATACACCATCGGCTCGAGGGGAACACCTCAAGGCGCGGTCCTGTCTCCCCTCCTCTTCAATTTGGCAATGCTTCATCTTCCCTCCAAATTGTCCTCTTTGCCCGGGATACATCACGCTCTTTATGCGGATGACATTACAATCTGGGCCACGCAAGGTAACCTGGGCCACATGGAATCCTGCCTGCAAGCAGCGGCGACCCTAGTCGACGACTACGCGGCCTACTGCGGACTCCAGTGCGCCCCGTCGAAATCAGAATTTGTGCACATACGTCCCTCCCCTCGGGACACAACTCCGCTTTGCATCAGTCTCCCCTCGGGACCGATCCGGGAGTCCAAGGAGATCCGCGTCCTTGGTCTCTTCATACACCACCAACGCAGAGTCGACACCACCCTAGCCAAACTTCGCACGGTGGGAGACCCGGTGGGCCGCATGGTCCGCCGGGTCTCCAACAAGCGGGGCGGATTACGAAGCAAGGATGCACTGCGGCTTGCCCATGCTTTCGTAACGAGTAGAATCCTCTACTCAACCCCCTACTTGCACCTGCGCAAACATGATGATGACCAACTGGAGGTCATCCACCGGAAAGTCATCAAGCGGGCTCTCGACCTCCCGGTCACCACGTCCAACCAGCGACTTCTGGCCTTGGGCGTGGTGAACACATTTCGGGAGCTTCGAGAGGCCCACTTAGTCAACCAATACACGCGTCTTGCACAGACCACGTCCGGTCGCCGCCTCTTGGACCGGCTACACATCAAACATGACTACCATATTGAGGAAAGGGAGAGAGTGCCAGCACCCTGGAGACGCGCCCTCCGGGTCCGACCCCTTCCCCGCAACATGTCCAGAGAAGACCATAGCGGTCGTCGCCAGGCGCGCGCGGAAGCGTTGGCGCGATACTATGGTAACCAACAACATGTGTATTACGTGGACGTTGCCGGCCCACACCACGGGGTGTGGTACACGGCCGCAGTCGTACACAACACAAACACAGTCAACGGGCTCACTTTCAAAGCCTACAGCGCAACACACGCGGAGGAGATTGCCATTGCTCTTGCTCTCACTACTCCCAAGTCGAAACACATCATCACCGACTCGCGAGGGGCCTGTCGGAACTACGAGTTGGGCTGGGCTCCCCCGCTTGCCTGGCGCATACTGGAATATAGCTGTCGATCTGAAGATCCAACTCCACGCAACCTGATTTGGGCCCCCGGTCACCAGGGACTCCAGGGAAACGAACAGGCCGATCAGGCCGCCCGCGCACTCTCTCCCCGGGCTATCTCCCTGTCCTTGGAAGGGTACTCCCAATCAGACAATCTGGCCATTACATTCAAACAAATCACCGATTACTACAAGGAGGAGCACCGGCGCTACCCGGCCCCTTGTAAGGGTCTGGATCGCGCTGACGAGCGCCTCCTCATCAAAATTCTTACTAACACTGTACTGTGCCCGGCGGTGCTTAAACATTTCAATACATCCTTTGATGGCGCGTGCCAGTTCTGTGGGGAGGTGGCTGACACCTTCCACATGGTTTGGGCGTGTCAGTCAAACCCATCTATCCCCCCCAACCCCAACCCCACCAGAGAGGACTGGGAGGCGGCCCTGCTCGGCTGTCAGGACCTAAAGACCCAAAAGGCCTTGGTTCACCGGACGCGGGCGGCGTTGCTTGCCAATGGGGCCCCGGAATAGGGGCTCCACCTAGTATTGTTAGGGGAAAGGGCCAATAGGGCCTACCCCAATCACCTCTCTGTAAATATTTATTGTATGATAAATGTTTTTCACCACCACCACCAGAGTTCGTAGTGCAACACAAGCAGAAGAGGTCCCGATTCCTCTCGCGGCCTCAGATACCGATTCAAAATACATAATCACCGAATCGCGAGGGGCCTGTGGGAACGAAGAACAAGGCTGCCCTCCCTTCCTAGCCTATTGAATCTACCGAAATTGCATACGGGATACCGACCCCGCACACCGTTACCTTACATGGGCCCCTGCTCATCAGGGGTTGGCAGGAAACGAGGCAGTAGACGCAGCCGCCCGCGCGCTCTCTCACCGGGCTGTTTTCTCCTCCCCACCTCATCAGGAACCCGATTTCAATCCGGTCTATACATTCAAAGATATTACAACCTACTATCAGAATAGTCATCGCCTTTACCCTAACCCATGTAAATTCCTGAAGAAGGCGGATGAGCGGCTCCTTCTCCGTCTTCTCACCAATACATTGCTCTACCGGGCTGCACTAAAACATCTCGACCGCTTCTATAGCGGCAACTGCCCGCACTGTAGTGCGGTGTCTTCTGACACCTATCACGTGGTGTGGGCCTGCCCTTCCAACCCGCTATTCCCCCTATCCCCAACCCAACCCGGGAGAACTGGCAGGCGACCCTGCTCGGCTGTCACGACTTACGGGCACAACAAACCTTAGACGGGCGCGCCCGAATGACAGCCACCGCCACTGGGGTCCCATAGAAGGGACCTCCACCTAGTGTTTGTAAGGATCGGTCCCTTACGGGCTGATCCAAACATACCTCCTGTGCCTTCTTAATAAGTGTTTTCACCATTTTCACCACCACTAATCCGCTCAAATGCGTGGTCCCACAGTTACACAGCTACTGAGAGAGAGAGAGAGAGAAAAAACTTTATATGTCTGGTCACCGCACGATCCTCTGCACTCAAGTGTTTATGTTCCTAAGGTCCATAACACTGGCAGCCCGGCCGGTTGCGATGGTCTGCAAGGCCGGGTCCTCCGAGCGCAGCAGGGTCTCCCAGTCCTCCCAGGTCTTGAGGTTCTCTAGGTCCCGCAGGGGAGGATCCGCCGGCCAGAGGGAAAGGATGTGGAGGGAAGAGGCGAAGGGTTCAGGGCATTGGGCGCATGCCGGAGTGGGAAAGGAGGGATGATAGTGGGCTAGGGTAAGGGGTGAGGGAAGAGAGTGTGTCTGTAGTCTGCGCCAGAGCGTTGCGTGTTTGTTATCTAGGGAGGGGTGGGGCGGGGGGTAGAGCTGGCGTGAGGCTCTGTAGGCCTGCGTCAGCTCACTGAATGAGCAAATTCGTTCCCTGAAAAAGGGCCCACCCTTGCTGACGAGAAGCCTCAAGTCGGCAGCGCCAGAGAAGACGACGGAGACTTCACAACCGCGAATCCCTTGAAAGATACAATAAAGTTTTCACTCACTCACTCACTCCCTGAAAAACCAGTTTTCAGATAAAACTGTGATGCAACCGTTAGCCGTGCAACGTTTCGGGTGGTGTCACACACGAGTGCGCGCGTCTGCGTGTAAGTATGCCTGTCGGTGGATGCAGACTTCACACTTCCACATGTAAACAGTCTTAGGTATTTTATACTCCAAAAGCGTAGTTTAAGTGCTTTGTAAAACTCATAAAAGTATTGGGTAGAAAATCGAATTCCACGCAGAAAGTGAAAAAAAGGAAGAAAGATGGGCATATTTATTTGAAATTTATCCAGAAGGCGGATACAAAACTTGTCAATCTGCTTGTGTTCGATGGAGTAGGATGCAGGCACTGAGAGCCAGGGAAAACCCGTTCGATTCATAACCTTTCAATTGGCTGGTCCTCGAGTTTTGTTGCCCGCGTTATGTGGCATTTAGTTCATCGAATGTTTTCTGTTCGGGCCGGGTGTCCGACGCCCTCGTGGCCTAATCGCGAGGCTAATGTACGTGTGCACCTTGTTTTTATTGTGGCGCCGGCGATGTCTGGCCGAGGCCCGCCGCCAACCGGCAAGAGCTATGTACCCGGCGTTGCAGAACCTGCGGCTCCTCCTCTGGCAGAGAGAGAGAAAAAACTTTATTTCAACAGGAATTCGGGGCACGCCCCAGGGTCCCCGCACGACCCCACTGCACTCAAGTGTTTATGTTCCTAAGGTCCATAACACTGGCAGCCCGGCCGGTAGCGATGGTCTGCACGGCCGGGTCCTCGGAGCGCAGCAGGGTCTCCCAGTCCTCAAAGGTCTTGAAGCTCTCTAGGTCCCGCGGGGGAGGGTCCGCCGGGCAGAGGGAAAGGATATGGAGGGAAGAAGCGAAGGGTCCTGGGAATAAGGCGCATGCCGGAGTGGGGAAGGAGGGATGATAGTGGGCTAGGGTAAGGGGTGAGGGGAGAGAGTGTGTCTGTAGTCTGCGCCAGAGTGTTGCTTACTTGTTATCTAGGGAAGAGTGGAGCGGGGGGTAGAGCTGGCGTGAGGTGAGGCTCTGTAGGCATGCGTCAGCTAGCTGAATGAGTGCATGCGCTCCTTCGTGAATTCCCGATGCGAGGCCACCTGATCAGGGTTTAAAGAACCTCGGGCATAAAGGTTGGCAGCCTCGTTTCCAGGATTACCGGAGTGCAAAGGCACCTATATCAGGTCTACTTGGCGAGGCGGGTATGCTTCAGGCGAGTCCAGTATGTCAAAAACAGGGACATGAACTTGGCCTCAAGAAAAATTTTGAATCGCAGTTTTAGAGTCACTTAATATATACCGGGCTTCCGTGCGAGTGATAGCAAGTGCATTGGCGGCTTCCTCTGCAGCCTTTGGGGACGTGTATGGATCCCCTTACAGTACTTGTCTGGCCAACTTGATACAGATGGAGAAGCGCAGTTTCTGCGACGCTGGCACACGCGGTATTTTGTTGTGCGTGGAAACAGCCTAGCTATGCCGGCTCTGCCGTACTAGCAAGGACTCCCACCACGCACTTGCAGACCGAATCTTAATGCCCTTTCTGCAATGTAGACGACGTAGGCCCTCGTCGGAGCGCGCGAGCGTCCAACTGCAGGCACAAATAAAGTTTACTCCAATCCAATCCAATCCAATCGCCACGGCCGTGCTGATGCTCTGTACCTTTTTAATTTTGGCTTTTTTTATGCTCATTTGTATCGCGTGTACAGTGTGATGAATTGATTAGGTGTCAAATAAACTTCCCTTTATGTAAGTGGTTCAAGTAAACTTCTCTTCAGAACAATGTGCTTCCACAGAGAACAGTACTGCGAATTCCTTTACTTGCGTCAAAAATAAGTTGGAGGGCACGGCGGAAACCGTCGCCGCCTCTGCTCCTCGTTGCCTCTGTGTCGATGGACTTCGCGCCCCTCAATGGAATCACATAATTCGCATTAAAGCTCACTTAATGCACCTTACTCTGTCATTTATTTGCATTTATTTACAATTAATTCATTTCACTCGCACTTAATCCACATAATCCATAATTTTGACTCAATTAATCGACAAGTAATGCATGCAATTCAACTTCAATCAATTATTCGGAATCTATTCATTTATTTACACTTATTTCACAATTATTTGACACATAATGTAGCCTAATTCCCATTGATTTCCTTCCAGTATATAATTAAGTCGTATTATTCCCACATTAATCCACCTCAATTTATAATTAATTCACCTTAATTCACTCTAATATTGCACCTTTATTCATATTTATGTACCATGGCGTTTCTAAAATCTGTTATTATTGATTAGATTTTAATTAACTCTATAGCCCCAATTGCTTCACCTGGGTATTCATTTCGGGCAATCTAGTTTCGCGCTGCGCGTTGGCTCCGTTCACGTTTCCTGTCACGCGGGCCACTCACGTGATAGGTCACGTGGTGGCGACACGTCGTACGACACTTCCGGCGATTCAAAGTTCGCGCCACTCGCGCATCGACCACGCCCACTCTTGGTCGCTTTTTTGGCTCTTATTAATTACCTATTGATCAGTCTGGCACCAAATGTTTTGCCCTGGATCCTCACACACAACCCCGGCCCCCTCCTTGATTTTAACCAATTTTAGAGCGCAGCTCTTTGTCGCCCGTTGCTGCGTTTCGCGGCATCGCCGTCACCGTCGACATTGCCGTCGCCGTTGTTCGTCGCGCTTTATGCTGCGAACCCAATGGAGCGGGAGCTTGGAAATCTGAAAGAAGGCGCTTAACTGCCCTTTTGGAAGAGTGGACCCCTCAATTGTGCTTTAAGCCACATTTATTTATTTTTTATTTAATTATTTATTGTTCCTCAAAGGTCCCTATCGGGACATTGCTTGACGGATGGGAATAACACGGTAAAAATGTTATACGCTAATATAAAATGGACAGAAATTACATTGATTAATAGGCTTCCTCGATAGTAGTCTTGAACTGTCGAGATTGGCCGCTAGGGGACCGTGTAGTACAGACGCACCCCACATCGGCTCCGCACAAAGACAGCGGAATTCGCCAATCGCCAGCATCATCAGCCAAAATTTCACCACCCACGGATCTGCGAATGTGAGCGCTGGACGCCATCAATTTTTGGCCCGCCTACGCCATTTTTCGGGCACCCACGGCCCTTTCTTCTCTGTGACCTCTCCGCCTGAGCTAGGCCTCGCTCCGCTGGGAGCTAGGCCTACTCTGACGGACGCTTCCGCCACCAACGCCATCATGGAGGTGCAGGTGCAGGGAGAGGTTCTTAACCCCAACGACTACGACCCAAGGGACTGGACGCACATTCTTAGTGTGCCTGCCCGCTCCAAGGACGTCCTTTCAACAACCCGACGCCAGGAGGGCGCAGCCTCTGCTACCGGTACCCCCAAGTCTCCATGCCTTGAAAAGTCAGCGCACCTGCAAGCAACGCGCACAGCTGCGCAGCGTTCGCGGCAGCAGCCACCGCTTCCTGCTGCAGATTACAAGATGGTTTTTAGATCACGAGGCGGGCTGCAGCTGGACCTGCTTCCACCCCGACAACTACGACAGGCCATCCTACAGACTACAGACACACACACTCCCTTCACCCCTTACCCTAGCCCATTATCATCCCTCCTTCCCCACTCCGGCATGCACTCTATGCTCAGAACCCTTCGCCTCTTCCCTCCACATCAGTTCCCTCTGCCCGGCGGACCCTCCCCCGCGGGACCTAGAGAACCTCAAGACCTGGGAGGACTGGGAGACCCTGCTGCGCTCGGAGGACCCGGCCGTGCAGACCATCGCCACCGGCCGTGCTGCCAGTGTTATGGACCTTCGGAACATAAACACTTGAGTGCAGTGGGGTCGTGCGGGGACCCTGGGGCGTGCCCCGAATTCCTCTGTAAATAAAGTTTTCTCTTTCTCTTTTGAACTGTAGATGATTCATGAAGGTGGCCACTTCAACAGAGAGGTCATTCCAGTCACGAAAAACGAAGAAAAACGATAGCTGGAATGTTGTATGTGCACGTTCAGGGTAAACAGCGTTCGGGTGGTTATAGCGGGAAATGCGATGCGCACGTGGCATTAATCAGTTGGCTTCTGGAATGTTGTGAAAGAACTTGTGAAATAAGCAGAGACGTGCTACGTAAAGTGGTAAAGAAATTGGTAAAATTGGTAACTTGGTCATTGAGGAAAGGTAATGGCGCAGCATCTGTCTCACATATCTCGGTGGACACCTGAACCGCGCCGTAGTGAAGGGAGGAAGGTGCGAGTGAAAGAAGAAAAAGAGGAAGAGGTGCCGTAGTGGAGGTCTCCGGGATTAATTTCGACCACCGGGGATTTTTACTGTGCGCTGACATCGCGCAGCACATGGGCGCCATTTGCTTTCCGCCTCTATCGAAACACGGCCGCCGCGGTAGGGTTCGAAACCGGGTATTGTGCCAAAAATCTTATTCACACAAAAACCCCACAAACCTCTTACACCCTCAAATTTCCGTCCCATTTCACTTATCTCACGACTAGGCAAGCTTTCTGAACAAGGTACAAACCCTTCAGTCGAGCAGTGGGAGGAGCTTCTGTCCAGCTCCGACCCGCAAGATGAGCTTGCGCTGGTTGAGCGGGCCGAGGAGGCAGCAAGAACCAATGGGATCCTGTACCTAGGGACACCACCTGCTGCTCAAGACCCCAACCCCTAAACCCCGTCCCATTTGCCGAATAAAGTTTTGTACTAATACTACTCGCACTCGACCGAATCACCCAACACGTGGCGGAGCAAGACCTCTACCCGCACAGCATGGTGGGCTTCCGTCCCCATCTGTCGGCACAGGACGCCATGCTCCAACTCACGCAGGACATTTTCGACCCCCTAATTCCGGGTCACCCCAAAGCTGTCCTAGCCTTGGATCTCTGCAAGGCCTTTGATCGCTAAGACCAATCAAGCGATCATGGTAGACCTCTCCTCCTTGAACATAGGTGAATGTACGTACACCTATATTCAAGCATTCCTTACCACCACACAGCTGAAATTCAGTTCGGTCCCCACATCTCCCCCCCATAAACCCTTAGTCAGATTGGCACCTCCCAGGAGTCGGTACTCTCCATTTTCTCTTCAATGTCACACTCATTCCCCTTGCCCGCAATCTACAAACCATCCATCACCTTCGACATACACTCTATTGCGATGATATCACGTTATGGACCACCCATGGCAGTGATGGACGCATAGAGAATACTCTAAAGCCGGCAGCTACCCTCACCCAAGCACATGCGTGGAGTATCGGACTCTCCTGCTCTCCGGAAAAGTCGGAGCTCCTCATAATCCGCCCCAAAGCGCGAAACTGTCCCACAGCCCCCATCATCGTGACAGTGGAAAACGGGAACAACCCGGAGGTAAACATTCTACGGGTACTGGGCCTCCACATCCAGAACAACAGGAAAAACACATTCACCATACGGAAACTCAAGCTGACAACGGTGTCGATATCCCACCTAATCCGCCGTGTTTCTGCACACCCCCGGGACATGAAGGAGCATGACGTAAGTAATCTCATTCATGCCTTCGTCCTCAGCCGCTTTATCTTCACGCTTCCCTACCTGAAACTCCAGGCAAGGGAAATCTCTACACTGGGTGCTATGATCTGAACAGCGTTTAATACAGTACTACACCTACCCCTAAATGCCTCAACCGAAAAACTACTACAACTAGGCATGCACAATACCATAGGGGAGCTTATCCAGGCCCACCGACAGACACGATACATATGTCTGGCGAGAACCACCACGGGTAGACACATCCTACACACTCTCGGTATCCGAATACCAGCCACGGATCCCACACAGCTGCAGGTCCCCAGCCATATCTACCGCGAACTACTTATCAAATCTCTCCCCAAAAACATGCACCCCACCTACCACGAACACCCGCCGCAGAACTCGCGCACGGGCGCTCCACAAACACTATGGCATGGAACCATATGTCGTTAGGGTGGATGCCTCATGCACAGGCATGGATGCGGTTGTAGCCATCACAAACTCTTCCCTCCAAACAATTGCCACCCTTCACATATCCCCCGTTGCCACTTCGGAGGAGCCCGGAGAGGCCGCCATTTCCCTGGCCATCACACATACGGAGGCCCGATTTATACTATCTGATTCTAAAACTGCCATACTAAATTTTGCTCGCGGGAGAGTTCACATCCCTGCATTTCGCATACTCAATTCCCTCGCCGCACACCCGCCCTGCCACGTGGAGCTGATATGGGTGCCTGCCCACCCCGGGAATCCCGGAAACGAGGCCGCCAGCGCTTTAGCCCGAGGTTCTCTCAACCGGGCTCCGGCGGCCTCCTATCTGGGCTTTTCACGGAAGCGCATGCACTCATTCAGTGAAATGACCCAGGCCTGCAAAGCGGCGCGCCGACTCTACCCCCCACCCTATCCCTCCCTCGACAATTACCATCAGACACTTTGGAGGCGACTCCAAACACGCACTTTACCCTCCCTTATACGCTCGCGCTATCACTAAGTCCACACAAACCCCTCCTGTACCCTCTGCCCCCACCCCAAAGCCACTCTTAGCCACATCCTTTTCCTCTGCCCGGTGGATCCTCCCCCGCGGGGCCTGGAGCACCTTACCACTTTGGAGGCATGGGAGACCCTACTGCGCTCTGAGGACCTGGCCAAGCAAGCCATCGACGCGGGCCGGACTGCCAGCGCCATGAGCCTCCGTGACATGAACGTTTGAGTGCAGTGCGGCCGTGCGGGGGCCGAAAGACCTACGCGCCCAAAACTCCCCAGTTTCGAATAAAGTTTTCACCACCACCGGCTCAGTAGATGAGCGCCTTAACCACTGAGCCACCGCCGCGAGTGGCGGTAGTGACAGGTGTGCTCTGCATGCGCTGGCAATTCACGACGTTGCGCCAGAAACGCGGCGCTGAAGCCATAGGCGCTGAAGCCATAGTGCGCATAACTGGCTCCCTGGGTCAGTGGACACGTGCTTATAGGTACGTGGGGTGATGAGAGAGAGATGTGAGCTTCAGGCATTCACAACGTTGTGCCAGAAACGCGGCGCTGAAGCCATAGGCCGTCACCGTTCATTGTGTTCATTGGCGTTGGCATTGACAAGGATTCAGACTGTGATGATTTTACGGAGGGAAATTGCTCTTAACTGGCTCCCTGGGTCAATGGACGCCTGAATCGCGCTTTGAGGCACATGGGGTGGTGAGAGAGAGATGTGGGCGCCATACAGCTGGCGCGCCTCGCCGCGCGCGCTCGCCGCTGCCGCTGCTGTCACCAGCACATAGCCACCTGACGTCACTGCACACAGCTGGCGGGCCACATCGCGTTCACTCGCCGCTGTGCGCTACTGCGCATGCGCGAGATTGCACCCCGTGTATAAATGTGGAGAGATACACTGTCCTCGCTACGGCGAGTGTGGTTTCGGCCGCTTATCTGTTTTTATGCGAAGCGTACTACTTTAGCTACTACTTCAGCCCTTCACCGTGGTTATGCGCCTCCAAATCACGTGATACATGACCTCACACCACGTGACACGATGACATCACGACAGTAGAGAAACGGGGGCCCACCTCGCGCCGTCGCTGTGGTTGTGCGCCTCCAAATCACGTGATACATGACGTCACACCACGTGACACGATGACGTCACGACAGTGGAGAAACGGGGGCCCACCTCGCGCCGTCGCTGTGGTTGTGCGCCTCCAAATCACGTGATACATGACGTCACACCACGTGACACGATGACGTCACGACAGTGGAGAAACGGGGGCCCACCTCGCGCCGTCGCTGTGGTTGTGCGCCTCCAAATTACGCGACACGATGATGCTTCGGATTCTCAAGGCTTAACCAAGTTAAGCCTCAGCCATTTTTTCAGCAGCGTCCGCTCCGGCGGACGCAGTTGGTTGGTTGGTTGGCCTCGAGTAGAATGGCACATACCCACTACGGGGGAGTGGCCAAGACACAGCCGGTGAACTGTTGGAATGATTAGGAGCTTTAGAGGAACTTTTAACTCTCCTCTATCTGCACGTGGCAGCGGTGGTGGCTTGGCTCCAGCCAGTTGGTAGGCCCGTGCAATTTCCTTTTCATCCTTTTCTCAGTCACAACAACAAAGTCACAACAGCCGACGGGGAGGAGGAGGTGGAGTGAGATCGGCTTCGGCCGCTTATCTGTTTCTAAGCATGAAATGCTTAGAAACAGATAAGCTCCCGCTGTCAGCAGTGTGGTGACGTCACGTCGAGAACGAGAGCCAACATCCGGGCACTGAATTCCACTCCGGGCACTGAAACGAGAACATCCGGGCACCGTACGAGATTTAACGAGACCCTCTAAGCCCTCCTACAGAACCGGCTTACAAGCGCCAGTAGCTTCGCGTCTAACGGGTGGTGGCGTTCATCCCTTCCTGTACGGTCCTTCAAGTTTTATTTCTCAAAAACGTGAGATTAAGGGATTATAAAACTGATATAAAAGGCTTGGGCTAACCAAGGCAAGACATAAGACCGGAAAAAAAATGAAAGGCATGCATGTGTGTTCAAATTTTCAGAAAAAAGGCGAACACTGAACTTGTCAATGTGCTTGTCTTCAGGAGAATAGGGTGGAGACGCTGGGGACAAGGAAGCGCCCAATGCATAACGGTGGTAGAGCGTTGAACACCTTCCGATGTAAATTTCGTCTACATTTTCGAGTGAGCTGACCCAGGCATGCAGTGCCTCACGCCAGCTCTACCCCCCGCCCCACCCCTCCCTCTCTAGCGCAACACTCTGGCGCAGATTACAGACACACACTCTCCCCTCGCCCCTTACCCTAACCCACTATCATCCCTCCTTCCGCACTCCTGCTTGGGCCCTATGCCCAGAACTCTTCGCTTCTTCCCTCCACGTCCATTCCCTCTGCCCGGCGGACGCTTCCCCGCGGGACATAGAGAACCTCAAGACCTGGGAGGACTGGGAGACCCTGCTGCGCTCGGAGGACCCGGCCGTGCAGACCATCGCCACCGGCCGGGCAGCCAGTGTTATCGACCTGTTATCTTTATTCCTGGCTTTGAATGCCAGGAATAAAGATGAGACAATTTTTCAAACCATGCGATGCCTGAGCGAAGTGTCCACATATTGCATAGCTTTCATCAATGTTATAAGCAACACAACTTTGATACAAGTATTTTAAAGCGCCGTTTAAAGCGCGCAATATCAGCATTAAAAAGCTGCGCAGGGGCTCAGTGCTATGGCTTACTGGCTCTTTGTTATGACCATAGAACGGAGGAGGGCACAGATGCACACACTGTTTATAATGGAACATTGAATCCACTGTGTTCAATAAAAGATGCGATTATTTTGTCAGATAGTGAAAGAAACTGTTAATAAAACGTACCTTAGATTAGCCCTACGTAGTTTCGTGTGAAAAAAAGGTACACAGCCAATGATGGAAAGTTCCAAAGCAGAAGGCAAGTTTTGCGCCTCCATTTCCTGTGGAGTGTCGTCTGCTTTTGCAAAATATGCTAGGACAACAGAAAAAGACATAGATATGTGCTCACGTTACCAGAAATCTGTGAACTTTTTTTTTCAAGAAATAAGATTTATTTCTCAGGCACGTAAAAATCATTGTTAAAACACAGAAGGCAAGAAAGTTTCAAAGCAGACGGCTTTGTGTGTGCCGCATTGTGGCTGCATTTGCACAACGGAGTAGAGCCGGACGGTGGTGGTACGCACTCGTATACTATAAGCAGGTGATAGTGTACGACTTTTCCTTCATCTCGCATGGACATTAACGCGCAGTATTTTCTTCCATGGAAGCCGATGAGCCGTGCTCTTACGTCCTAATTGGACACCGAAAACGAGAACCGCCATTCAAGCCCCCAGATGCACGAAGAAGAAAGAACAGCAAAGTCTCTGAAAATGACAGGGCCAGAATTCTCGATGTGTCAAGGCGTAGAGGAGATGTGAAAAAAAAATGGCAGACACGCTGGGCATCAATTTAAAGACAGCAAGGTCCTTTGCAGCTACCGATAGAGAGGTGCTGAACAAAGGCGGAACGTCGAAGAAATTCGGAAATGAGGTTGTAGCGGCTCTCAGAAATATTGTGGACAGCAACCCTGCTTTCACGCTAAAGCAAATAAAGAAGGCGGTGGAAGAAGAATTGCCCGGAATTGCCATCAGCACAAGTAGCATTGATCGTGTACTGGATGCGCATGGCTACTCTATGAAGTTGGTGACTCAGAGGCCGATCGACCGCAACAGAGATGACGTGAAACGCACCCGCAAAGCATATGCGCAATGGCTGCAGTGTCAAGGACCCCGCTTGTGCAGGTTTTACATTGATGAGACCAACTATAACATATCGTGTTCAAGGAGCTTCGGCCGTGCGGGTAAGGGGCAACCTGCAGTGCAGACGACGACTGGCACCAGAGGCACAAACCTGTATTATGTATTATCGCCTGTATGTCAACAAATGGTGTGATACATTGGGCGGCTGTCGACAAGGTTCACTGGTCGTGTTTAACGAATTTTCGAGCAATATGTTAGCCCATGTCGAAAGTAAAGAGCCTGGTTCAGAAGCCATTTTTATTTTTGATAATGCCCCCGCTCACAGCCATGCGGAACAGGCAATCCTGGCCAGTCAGCTGCACTCAGTCAAGAGGCTGCCTCCTTGCAGCCCATTTTTTAACCCTATAGAGGAAGTGTGTTCGAAGTTCAAGTCTGAAGTCAAAGCTTTCCTCAGCGAGCGGAGAGACTTGGCGCTCACCACTGCGCCCGGACTGACTAAAAGGGAGCATCGGCGCAGTTTGTTGCTCGACGCTGCTCGACACTGTATGCAGCAAGTACAGCGAGTAGAGTGCGCTGCTTTCGACCGCCATAACTTTTCTTTTATACCAGCAGCTTTGCGTGAAGATGACATGTAAAAAGTGTGAGGTCACACTTTGAGCCACCTAATGTCCTACAGAAAATAAAACTGCATTTCAAAGAGGGTCCCTTCTGTGCTTGTATAAACCTAGATTGTTAACACCGCTATAAGGCAGCCGCCAGTAGCTATTCTTGACCTAAGCTGTAAGCACCGGTGTAGTTTCGCTCACTTTCCCTTTTAAAACTACATAAACCGTAAAGTGAAAGACCGTTATTTCGGTTCTATGACTCGTCCCACCTGGAAGAACTCTGTATTAGAGAGAGAAAACTTTATTAGAACAGGAATTCGGGGCACGCCCCAGGGTCCCCGCACGACCCCACTCCACACAAGTGTTTATGTTCCTGAGGTCCATAACACTGGCAGCCCGGCCGGTGGCGATGGTCTGCACGGCCGGGTCCTCCGAGCGCAGCAGGGTCTCCCAGTCCTCCCAGGTCTTGAGGTTCTCTAGGTCCCGCGGGAAAGGGTCCGCCGGGCAGAGGGAAAGGATGTGGAGGGAAGAAGCGAATGGTACTGGGCATAGGGCGCATGCCGGAGTAGAGAAGGAGGGATGATAGTGGGCTAGGGTAAGGGGCGAGGGGAGAGTGCGAGTCTGTAATCTGCGCCAGAGTGTTGCGTGTCTGTTATCTAGGGAGGGGTGTGGCGGAGGGTAGAGCTGGCGTGAGGCTCTGTATAACTGGGTCAGCTCACTGAATGAGTGCATGCGCTCCTTCGTGAATCCAGCATCCGAGGCCACCTGAGCCCGGTTTAAAGAACCTCGGGCTAAAAGGTTGGCCGCCTCGTTTCCGAGATTCCCGGAGTGCGCAGGCACCCACATCAGCTCCACTTGGCGGGGCGGGGGTGCATCGGGTGAGTCCAATATGCCAAAAGCAGAGACATGGATTTGGCCTCGAGCAAAATTTACAATCGCAGTTTTTGAATCACTGAAAATGTACCGGGCTTCCGTGCGGGTGATTGCGAGTGCAATGGCGGCTTCCTCTGCAGCCTCTCGGGAGGTGTCGGGAGGGAGAGGTAGTGTGATGAGGGCAGATAAAGAGGAGTCCACCACAGCTGCTGTCGCTTCATCACCCGTGCAGGCAGCGTCCACCCATACGGCGTCCGGCTCGGAGCCGTACGCTCGATGGAGTGCCTTCGCACGGGCTCTGCGGCGCTGCTCATGGTGGGACGGGTGCATGTTCCTCGGGAGCGGCCTGATGAGGAGCTCCCGGTGAAGGGGTCGTGGGATGGCGAGGAGGGTTGGGTCGTTGGCAGGTATTCTGATTCCGAGGGAGTCCAGGATATACCGACCTGTGGAGGTTTTTGTGAGCCTGATGTATTGGGCCTGTCGGTGGGCCTCCACCAGTTCTCCGATCGTGTTGTGGAGGCCCAAGCCTAGTAATCTGTCTGTGGGTGTGTTGAGAGGAAGATGAAGTGCTACTTTGAATGCCTTGCGAATCAAAGCATCCAAAGCGTTTATGTCATGTTTGGATAGTTGTAAGTATGGGGTAGTGTACAGCACACGGCTGAGGACAAAGGCATGAATGAGGCGACATAGGTCACGCTCCTTCATGCCTCTATCACGTCCCGAAACCCTACGGATGAGGTGCGATATCGCGCCTACAACCTGCTTGAGTTTCTTCAGAGTGGTGGTGTTTTTGCCATCGTTGTGGATGTGCAGGCCCAATACACGGAGGGTGCCAACTAGAGATGCGAAGTGCTGAAAAAAACTGGAAAATTCCGGAAAAAAAACTGGTTTTTTTTTCGTTTTTTTTTCGGAGCAGTTGGAAAAATTAGTCAAAATTTCCGCGCGGAAAAAATGTACAGAAATAAAGTTTACGCAACACACAGTGCCGAATGCGAAACCGAAACACCGAACGTGAAACCGAAATGCCGATCGACGGCTGAGCAATCGCCATCGTGACCACGTAATGTCAGCTCCGCCGTCGGCGAAGCTTCGTCGGCTGGATACACTTTCTCTTGTTTTGGTGCTTGTTTTGTACTCTTTTGGCTTTTCTTCGCACCCCTGTGCAAAGTGTTGCGGAAATCCTCATTTATATTCGTGTTGGAGCGAATTCTGCAATGGTGCGGCCCCTTTCCAACGTGTGGATGCACTTCACGATCGGGGAGACCGTTGGCGGGAAACGGGGACCCGCAGTTTGTAAGTACTGCAACGGCAGCTATGTTTTTCCCAATACCACTCGCCTTTCTCGGCACATTGCTCAGTGCGTGAAATTCCCAAGAGAGGAAGTGACACCACGAAGCCGCTCTCGCAGCCCTTCATGTAGCAGTCGTAGTTCAAGCGAAGCTCATGGCGTATTAAACAGCACAGCGAGCAGCGCAGCGTCAGCGAGTGGAAGGGTGACTCAGTTCGTCGACACGATGACACCTCAAGCGCAGAACGCCGATAAAGCGCTGGCGAAGGCGATATATGCTTCCAACTCTCCCTTCACCTTGGTTACAAATGACTATTGGGTGGCTGCATTTAAAGCACTCAGACCTTCTTACAAGCCCCCAAGCCGGCACAGCTTGGCTGGACCATTGCTCGACACAGAATACGAGGCCGCTACCGTATCAGTGAAAAATTCCATTGAAAAGGCTTCATGCATCACCCTTGTCACTGACGGCTGGACAAACGTCGAAGGAGAATCGGTTATAAACTTTCTGCTGTGCACACCATCGCCACTGTTTTTCAAGTCAATCAACACCGGCACAAACAGGCATACCGCGGCCTACGTGAAAGAAGAAATCTGTGCAGTTATGGAATCGGTCGGTAGCTCAAAGGTAAAGGCGCTGGTAACCGACAATGCCAGTAATATGAAAGCGGCATGGCTCTCGTTATCGAGCGATTTCCTCACGTTACAGCGATTGGTTGCGCCGCACACTCTCTGAACCTGCTGATGAATGATCTACTTACACTTGGCACAATCCAAGATGTGCATAAGCAGGCGAAAGATATCATCAAATACGTTAAGAAAACTCACTTGGTGTTGGCCACATTCAAGGAAAGGCAGGCAACAAAGTACGGCAAAGGTGTGAGCTGCAGCCTGAAGCTTCCGAGCAAGACGAGATGGAGTGGTGTCTGTCTCTCCTTTGAAAGCCTTTTGCGAAACGAGGAGGTTTTGCAAGAAATGGCTATAATGGAGAACGTGAAGTTCGACAAGGCTCTTAGGGTTGTCGTTCTGGACGAAGAAGAGTTCTTGGTTGCATTGAAATCATGCCATACTTTGCTAGAACCCATCGCAAAGGCTATCAAAGCCGTAGAAAGTGACCAAGCCCTGTTGTCGGACGTCAAAAATTTGTTTCACAGTCTAGCAGAGGAGATTCAAACGAATCTGCAGTGCTCTGTTCTTCTGCAGAATGAACGGGATCTAGCCGGAAAAGCCTTAAATACACGCAAGGCGTTTACAGTTCGTCCCATACACTGTGCAGCAAACCTTCTTGACCCAAGATACAAGGGGAAAATCTTGACTGATGAGGAAGTCTTGTCAGCGTTTGACTGGATCTCTGAGCACAGTAAGCACATGAACCTCGAAGTCCAAAAATTACTCCGACGTTGCAGAATACAGGACCAATGGAGGCATATGGTCAAGGTCCGGAATATGGGCCTCTGCTAACCACATGCGGCCTTCAACGTGGTGGGAGGGAATCTGCACCACTAAAACGGTGATGCCTCTGGCTCAAAACGTTTTACAGATTCCGCCATCATCAGCTGCTTGTGAGCGAAACTGGTCTGACTTCGCCAACATTCATACTCTGCGTAGGAACAGGCTAAGTAATGACAAGGTGCAAAAGCTTGTTTTTGTGCACGCACATCTCAACATGATGAAGAAGGCTACAGATGAAGCCAGTGATACTGACTCCGAATAAGTTGTATAAGTTCACCTTTTCACCGCCTTGGTCAATGTATCCAAAGTTGAAGCAATGACGAAGTAGCAGCCGCAGAAGATGCATTAGAGTGTTTTTTGTTATAACTGCCATAACAGTTCCACAGTGTCATGCCTATTTACAGAGAACAGACCTCTTTTGCTGGATGCTTCTATAATTCCTTCAATCTGTGAAATCCTTGCACTTGTTTGTGAAAAGGCAGAAAGAATTTCTTTTCTGTTATTTGCATTATGAGAGTTATGGCTCTTGACATTGACAATAAACCGTTGTCATGCGCAAAAGAAATTTTGTTTTTTTTTTCATTTTTTCCAAATTTTCGGAAAAAAAACATGAATAAAACCGGTTTTTTCCCGACTGTTCAAAATTTCCTGAAATTTTGCATCTCTAGTGCCAACCTCAGGTACCGGGTCACCATTCAGTTCAATGGCAATGGGGGAGCGGGGACAGCGGTGGTTCTTAGGACGGATGAGGAGCAGTTCGGACTTCTCTGGGGAGCAAGACAGTCCGATGGTCCGTGCATAATTTTGGGTGAGGGTGGCTGCTTCCTGTAAGGTGTTCTCTATGTCGCCGTCACTGCCGTGGGTGGTCCACAGGGTGATATCGTCGGCATAAAGAGTGTGCTACAGGTGGGGAATAGTTGCCAATTTTCGGGCGAGGGGGATGAGGGTAATGTTAAAGAGAAAGGGGGAAAGGACGGATTCTTGAGGGGTGCCGATACTCTGAAGCGTGTAGGAGGGGGAAGACAGAGGGCCGAAGTGTATCTCAGCCGTGCGGTCAGTGAGAAATACTTGAATGTAGGCATACGTGCGCACACCCACATTCAATGGGGATAGGGCATTCATGATCGCCTGATGTTCAATGCGATCAAAAGCTTTGGAAAGATCCAAAGCTAAGACTGCCTTGGTGTGACCTGGAAGTAGCGGGTCAAAAAGGTCGTGTGTGAGTTGCAGCATGGCGTCCTGTGCGGATAGATGGGGGCGGAATCCCACCATGCTATGCGGGTAAAGATTCTTGTCCGCCATGTGACTTGTGAGTCTCGCTAACACAACATGCTCGAGGAGCTTCCCGAGGCATGACGTTAGCGAAATCGGGCGAAGGTTTTGAATGGTAAGTGGTTTGTTGGGTTTGGGTATGAATATTACCTTCGCATGGCGCCACGACTGCTAGTGGTGTAATCTTTATCAGAGCCTCCCGAAAACATTTCGCACCGGTTGCATGAAAACGGCCGGCAATATGAAAACAGTATGAAGGCCGTAATTGTAACTAGCATGCAGATTCAGCGCATAAGACAACCCATAATCAGCAGTGCTTACACAACTAATTAATACACGACAGTCACAAGCCGCAAGAGTTGCATCAAATACTGAGATTTAACAGCTGCTAGTGGCTCTTTGATGTTGCAAGGTGTGCGAAGAAAATGAAATAGTTCATGAGAATGTGACTCACAGGCTTGCATGGTCTCAGAAATTATAGTAACTTCGCTTTATTTCTGGCATTCGTGCTCTGCGCTCTGGAATCTTCTACCGCATTCGTTTTCCGCATGCGGATTAAATTGGTTGGCACCTGGATTAAAACAGCTGGCGCTTAGATTAAGTGCATGGCACTGAGATTAAATTACATGGCAGGCAGATTATATCTGTCGGCGCTCAGATTATTTCTGCTGGCGCTAGGATTAAATTCAGTGGGAAAACCTGTAGACCCTTAATTCACATTACTTCAGCCCAAATCACCTGACTTCCCTCTTAATTCCCTTTTCTCCCTTATTCATTTACCTTTTTGATTATTGTTCTGAATTTGTGTGAATAATTGGTTAAATCTATCCTTTCCTCGGATTTCAGATTTGGCGCTAGACATTGGCTCCGCCCACACATCCGGTCGCGCGCTCTTACAATTCTGGCGTTTTCAAGTCGGGCGCCACACGCTGCCCTATCTCCTCCTACTTTTTGGATATTTTTGGCTATTAATCATTCACTGCACATCCAATTTCGAAAACTCTTTTTCGCACAGCAACCTCACATCATACTTTCCATTACAATCACTCTTTTCACTTCTCTTCAGAGTTCCCCACACTACTGCCGACACGTTTTACAGCGAAGCCTTTAATGCCTCATGCTGTCGTTAGCAATCCTGCGTAGCAACCTACTGCTATACTATACTACTGCGTAATTTCCTTTCCTCAAATACAATTTTCAGTTTCTTCATTACTGCCCCTATTTCTTCTTTCATAACCACTTCCTCCCTCCCTGTACGGCGCGGTTAAGGTGTCTACCGAGATGACAGAGAATTATAGCGCCATTTCATTTCCTCAAAAAGCGTTGCGTTCAAAGCGCGAGGCATCGCGCCGAACGGATCGTGGCGTTCCGTGGACTCCCTGGCAGCGCTAAAACACGCTGTCGCGTTCCACTCCTAAAGGCGTAGCTTAAGCGCCATTAATTAGAAGTCAATTAGTGTGGAGTGATTAATCAGTAATTAGTCATTAATTAGTGATTTGTCATTACTTCGTAATCAATTATGTGTGACGTCATCCAGTGGTGACGTCACCAGTGTCACATAGGCAAAGTGGTGCGGAAAACATTCACCTCTACGCGCTTTAGAGAGTCAGTGCCCCCAGAATTTTTTTGTTGGTGCGCTTTATAATAATAATAATAATGATTTATTTCCATCACCATACAGTGTTGGAGGGGATGGGAATAAAAGCGGTTATCGCTTGACAAGGTTCCCACCCCCTGTACACAACCCCGCGGGGTTGGTGACACAACCCCGCGAACATAGCCTAGTAGCTTGACATTGAAGAACGAAAGGTATGAGTGCGATAGTCACAAGTCGGCTACCTTAGACCGAAGGCCTCTGTTGGCGTGCTGTCAGTGTTGACAATAACGAGTTCACAACTGTCAGAGCCCCAATCGATAAAAGCGGACTCTCTCGCCGCGCACCCGCCCCGCCATGTGGAGCTGATATGGGTGCCTGCCCACTCCGGGAATCCCGGAAACGAGGCCGCCAACGCTTTAGCCCGAGCTTCTCTCAACCGGGCACCGGCGGCCTCCGACCTGGGGTTCTCGCGGGAGCGCATGCACTCATTCAGTGAAATGACGCAGGCCTACAAAGCCGAGCGTCGGCTCTACCCCCCACCTCATCCTTCCCTCGACAATTACCATCAGACACTTTGGAGGCGGCTCCAAACACGCACTTTGCCCTCCCCTTATATACGCTCGCGATATCACCCAGTCCACACGAACCCTTCCTGTACCCTCTGCCACCACCCCAAAGCCACCCTCAACCATATTCTTTTCCTCTGCCCGGCGGATCCTCCCCCGCGGGGCCTGGAGCACCTTACCTCATGGGAGGCTTGGGAGACCCTACTGCGCTCCGAGGACCCGGCCAAGCAAGCCATCGCCACCGGCCGGGCTGCCAGCGTCATGAGCCTCCGGGACATGAACGTTTGAGTGCAGTGGGGCCGTGCGGGGGCCCAAGGACCGACGTGTCCAAAACTCCCTTGTTATAAATAAAGTTTTCATCATCATTACGCGTGTGCACACAATTTTCACATGTGAGATCATAATGAAGAAAATGAAATTGTATTTGAGAAAAGCAGATTAAGCAGTAACTATCTCGAATATCTCAGTGCACACCCGTCATCCGTTTGTAAAGGGAGGAAGTGGGAGTGAAAGAAAGAGAGAGCCCCCCCCTCCCTCCCGTAATGAAGAAAATGAATTTGAGGAAAGGATATTACGCAGTAACTATATGACATATCTCTGTGGACACCTGTCAACCGTTTGTAGAGGAAGAGAGAAAGTGAGAGGAGCGAAAGAAGAAAGAGAAAGAGGGGCCGTAATGAATAACATTAATTTGATCAAAGGAAACTACGCCGCGACTTTCCCACATATCTGTATGGACACCCGTCATCTGTTTGTGAAGGAAGGGAGGAAGTGGGAGTTAAAGAAGAAAGAGAAAGAAGGGCCGTAATGAAGAAAATGAATTTCAGGAAAGGAAATTGCTCAGTAACTGTCTCATATATCTCGGTGGACACGCGTCATTCATTTGCTGATGTCTGAGATTACCCAAGAAAATCATCAGCAGCATTACATCGCTTAACCACAGCGAAGCCTAAGCGTAGTCATGGCCTGTAGCTCACGAATTAATGGCGCAGTATTTCTCTCTCATCTCGGTGGACACCCGAACCGCACCTTACAGGAAGGGAGGAAGTGGGAGTGAAAGAACAAACAGACAGAGGGGCTTGTAATGAAGAAAATAAATTTGAAGAAGGGAAATTACGTATTAACTGTGAATTCACCTCCGGGAAGGAGTACTAAGAAGGAACCCCCAGCGAAACGCAGGGCGAAAGACTGGTTTTGCTGTTCGACTCAGCGAGTACCTGCCGGCGGCTAGCTGTCGCCTCACTCCAGGTTTAACCATAGCTAAACCAGAGCCATTTTTTTCAGCAAACGGTTTGGTTTGGTTTGGTTTATGGGGTTTAACGTCCCAAAGCGACTCAGGCTATGAGAGACGCCGTAGTGGAGGGCTCCGGAAATTTCGACCGAAATGGCAGAGTATCTGTCTCACAGCTGCGCCTTAAGGAAACGCATAAAGGAGGGAGTGAGAGAAGAAAGGGAAATTGGGATGCCGTAGTGGAGGACTCCGGAAATAATTAACGGTGCTTCAGCTTTAGTTAAACTGAGTGAGACGTGGTAGCTTCGCAACCGTTTAGTCTGGCATTCGTTCTTCAACCGAAAAGCTTCACTAGGCTACTCAACAACGCGCTTCGCGTGAGCCGGAGGCCAAATTTTCCACTTCTGCGCATGCGCGCAACCGAGCGACATCACGTGCAGCGCAAGTGGCCTCCAACTCTGTAACACAAAAAAAGAATAACAATAAGCGCAGAAACGACAATCAAAAAAGAAATGAAAGCAATAAAATGTCAGAAATAAAAAAGAAATAAAACACAGAGTGCGCCAGGAAACTCATATCTCTGTGGACACCCGAAAAGCGCCGTAAGGGAAGGAAAATGAAAAGAAAATTTGTTTTTAATGAAAGGATATGACGCCTCTCTCATATATCGGTGGATACCCGAACCGCGCCGTAAGGGCCTAAAGGAAAATGATATGAAATGAAAATTGGTTTTAAGGAAAGGAAATGCCTGTCTGTCATATCGGGGTGTACACCCGAAATAAATGGACGCCACAGTACATGTCTCGAAAGCAACCTTCTAAGACAGCACCGTATTCACTTCACGCGCGTCTCCTCTTCCGCCGCCTCCGTACAGGCAGTGGGTGGACGGCCGAACACATCCACCGTTATCGTGGTGCTCCCAGTGCATTTTGCGCGAACTGCACAGCCGTGACGTCAAACCAAGCGTAGCTGAACCTTTTCGCTTTTATATCCAGGCTTAACTACAGCTAAGCCGCTGCCAATTTTTTGCTGTTCGTTCAGTATTTCTTTGGTATTTTCCAGGATAAACCATCGTGAAGCTGCCGCTTCTTACTCGGTTTAACCAAAGCACCCTTAATTTTCCTAGGCGCGCCGGCGCTCCTCCCTTCATGTACTCGGCTAAAGTCGTCGGGACGCCCCGCCCTACCACACAAACAACGCGTTTAGGCTCATCGGTGAAGTAGATCACGTGAACAAACTTTGGTTGACCTTGATGCCCTGGCTTGACCTTGGCCTGACCTTCAAATAGCCTTACCCTTGGCCTGTCGAATTGCTTCACCGGTGGTCTGACCATTGACCATCCGCCGGTTTTAAAACATAAACTGAACGTGTGACGTTGGCTGACCCTTGAAGGTCATCGGCAATGCACGGCGTTGGTGGTGGTGGTGAAAAACATTTATGGCCAATTAAATTTTTTACAGAAAGGTGATTGGGGTAGGACCCTATTGGCCCTTTCCCCTCACAGTACTAGGTGGAGCCCCTATTCCGGGGCCCCATTGGCAAGCAACGCCGCCCGCGTCCGTTGAACCAAGGCCTTTTGGCTCTTTAGATCTTGACAGCCGAGCAGGGCCGCCTCCCAGTCCTCTCTGGTGGGGTTGGGGTTGGGGGGGATAGATGGGTTAGATTGACACGCCCAAACCATGTGGAAGGT
This sequence comes from Amblyomma mixtum, assembly GCF_055824585.1. NCBI lineage: Eukaryota > Metazoa > Arthropoda > Arachnida > Ixodida > Ixodidae > Amblyomma > Amblyomma mixtum. Next base: position 74,446,399 of record NC_143012.1, on the reverse strand, counting down.
GTCAGACACCTCCCCACAGAACTGGCACGTGCCATCAAATGATGTATTGAAATGTTTAAGCACCGCCGGGCACAGTACAGTGTTAGTGAGAATTTTGATGAGGAGGCGCTCGTCAGCGCGATCCAGACCCTTACAAGGGGCCGGGTAGCGCCGGTGCTCCTCCTTGTAGTAATCGGTGATTTGTTTGAATGTAATGGCCAGATTGTCTGATTGGGAGTACCCTTCCAAGGAGAGGGAGATAGCCCGGTGAGAGAGTGCGCGGGCGGCCTGATCGGCCTGTTCGTTTCCCTGGAGTCCCTGGTGACCGGGGGCCCAAATCAGGTTGCGTGGAGTTGGATCTTCAGATCGACAGCTATATTCCAGTATGCGCCAGGCAAGCGGGGGAGCCCAGCCCAACTCGTAGTTCCGACAGGCCCCTCGCGAGTCGGTGATGATGTGTTTTGACTTGGGATTCGTGAGAGCCAGAGCAATGACAATCTCCTCCGCGTGTGTTGCGCTGTAGGCTTTGAAAGTGAGCCCGTTAACTGTGTTTGTGTTGTGTACGACTGCGGCCGTGTACCACCCCCCGTGGTGTGGGCCGGCAACGTCTACGTAATACACATGTTCTTGGTTACCATAGTATCGCGCCAACGCTTCCGCGCGCGCCTGACGACGACCGCTATGGTCTTCTCTGGACATGTTGCGGGGAAGGGGTCGGGCCCGGAGGGCGCGTCTCCAGGGTTCTGGCACTCTCTCCCTTTCCTCAATGTGGCAGTCGTGTTTGATGTGTAGCCGGTCCAAGAGGCGGCGACCGGACGTGGTCTGTGCAAGGCGCGTGTATTGGTTGACTAAGTGGGCTTCTCGAAGCTCCCGGAATGTGTTCACCACGCCCAAGGCCAGAAGTCTCTGGTTGGACGTGGTGACCGGGAGATCGAGAGCCCGCTTGATGACTTTCCGCAGGATGACCTCCAGTTGGTCATCATCGTGTTTGCGCAGGTGCAAGTAGGGAGTTGAGTAGAGGATTCTACTCGTTACGAAAGCATGGGCAAGCCGCAGTGCATCCTTGCTTCGTAATCCGCCCCGCTTGTTGGAGACCCGGCGGACCATTCGGCCCACCTGGTCTCCCACCGATGCACGGTGTTCGCAGCCCGAGACCTCGGGTAGTGAGGCTAGCGCTGTAATAATTTAAAAATTCTCTGCCTCTCCCGTAAACGAGAGTAGAGTAAGCATGAAATGTTTACGGGCCTAATGTCATCTCGGTGGACACCCGAACCGCACCGTACAGGAAGGGAGGAACGCCACCACCCGTTCAGCGCGATGCCTTGCCATTTGAACGCAAGGTTTTTTGAGGAAAGGAAATGGCGCAGTAATTCTCTTCCATCTCGGTGGACACCCGAACCGCACCGTAAAGGAAGGGAGGAACGCCACCACCCGTTCGGCGCGATGCCTTGCCCTTCGAACGCAGCGCTTCTCCCCCGGATCACGTATGAGAACGAAGTGTAACATGGCATTTATGTGCTTTTTGCACGCGTTATTAGAAATCGGAAATTATAATTCCGTGCATTATCAAACCCACAGCTCCACTGATATCTTGATAAACATTGAGAAGGCACTGGCAGCAGTTATTTTTTGTCTCGTTTGGAGACCAACCGGCGCTTGCATGCCGGTCGCGTAGGAGGGCTTAGAGAGTCTCGTTAAGTCTCGTACGGTGCCCGGATGTTCTCGTTTTAGAGCCCGGATGACTGGAATTCAGTGCCCGGATGATGGCTCTCGGTCTCGGCGTGACGTCACCACACTGCCGACAACGGGAGCTAAAAGCATTTCATGCTTAAAATTAGAGGGCACTTTGGCTCTGTAAAGTGATGCAAGGCAAAGCCTTTCCTGGCGCACTCTTGTTTTTATTTATTTTATTTTATTAATGAAATTCATGCATTCTCTAGATGCACCTTGATTCACACACTAATCCTGAGCCTTCGTGGCGGATGGTAGCGTCTCCACTTCAAATGCCAAAGGCCCTGGTTCAATTCCCAGCCTCGACACAGGTTCGTTTTTTAAGTACCGGCGCCGAAAAGCGGACATACTTGCTAACCCAACTTTGTCACGATATTATGCGGCATTAAAGGCTTTCGCCTTAATACGACCTGAGGATCGTTAACGCGCACTCACAAGGCACAGCACACAGGCGCTCGTCTACTGAGCCGGAGTAGCCGAGTTCAAAGCTGACCGCGGCGACCGCGTTGCGATGGAGGTGAAACGCGAAAGGCGCCCGTGTTCTGTGCAGTGACGGTGCATGATAAAGATCACCAGGTTTTAAGCATGGAATGCTTTTAGCCCCCGTTGTCGGCAGTGTGGTGACGTCACGCCGAGACCGAGAGCCATCATCCGGGCACTGAAATCCACTCATCCGGGCTCTGAATTCCAGTCATCCGGGCTCTGAAACGAGAACATCCGGGCACCGTACGAGACAACGAGATTTAACGAGACTCTCTAAGCCCTCCTACGCGACCGGCATGCAAGCGCCGGTTGGTCTCCAAACGAGGCAAAAAATAACTGCTGCCTGTGCCTTCTCAATGTTTATGAAGATATCAGTGGAGCTGGGGGTTTGATAATGCACGGAATTATAATTTCCGATTTCAGAATAACGCGTGCAGAAAGCACATAAGTGCCACGTTACACTTCGTTCTCATACGTGATCTCTTAGGGGCTTCGCGCATCGAAGCAAAGCCGCGCAGGCGCACAGGGGCCCGGGGGAGAAGCGCTGCGTTCAAAGGGCAAGGCATCGCGCCGAACGGGTGGTGGCGTTCCTCCCTTCCTTTACTGTGCGGTTCGGGTGTCCACCGAGATGGCAGAGAATTACTGCGCCATTTCCTTTCCTCAAAAAACCTTGCGTTCAAATGGCAAGGCATCGCGCTGAACGGGTGGTGGCGTTCCTCCCTTCCTGTACGGTGCGGTTCGGGTGTCCACCGAGATGACATTAGGCCCGTAAACATTTCATGCTTACTCTACTCTCGTTTACGGGAGAGGCAGAGATTTTTGAAATTATTCTAGAGCCCTCCACTGCGGCGCCTATTTCTTCCTTTCATCTTTCACTCCCTTCTTTATCCCTTGCCTTACAATGTGTTTCGTGTGTCCACAGATATATGTGAGACAGTTACTGCGTTATTTCCTTTCCTGAAAACGAATTTTCATTTTAGTTTCATCGCCTTTTGAAGCGAAACACTCAGTGCCTTAGGTGAAGCTAGTTTCGCGGTGCCCTCCTTTCACCTTAAAATGGCATTGAGCATCGGAGTGATGCGATATACCTACAGCTGGCCGAGTGGAACTCGCTGAGCCGGATTGCAAATTCAGTCTTTCGCTGCTGCGTTACGCGGGGCGTTCTTTCTTCATCTTAGTCTCTGTACGCGGATTCCCAGTAACTGCGTAATTTCCTTTCCTCAAAATCATTTTCTTCACTACGGCCGCTCTTTCTGCTTCTTTCACTCCCACTTCGTCTCTTCCTCGACAAACGGATGATGGGTGTTCATCGAGATATGCGAGACAGTTACTGCATGATTTCCTTTCCTCAAATACAACTTTCATTTTCTTCATTACGTCCCATCTTTCTCTTTTTTCTTTCATCCCACATCTACCGCGATCTCAAAGACCCCACCTGCAAACACTGCGGTAGCACTGCCACCCTCGATCATATGCTATGGGACTGCCCGGAGGATCCTCCTCCGGAAGCTCTTATAGAAGCTCCCTCACCAGACGCCTGGAAAGAAGTGCTGCGCAGCTCGGACCCCGCCGTCCAGGCAGGAGCCGTCGAGCGCGCCGAAGAGGTCCCCGCCAGCTATCAGCTAACGGCCACCTAGGCCCTTCTGCTAAGCATCCAGGAACCCTTCTTTTCCGTCAATATAGTTTGCTCTCTCTCTCTCTCTCCGACTTCCTCTCTTCCTGTACTATGCGGTTCGGGCGTCCACCAAGATGACAGAATTTCTGCTTCATTAATTTGCGTACTGGCCATGACTACGCTTAGGCTTCACTGTGGTTAAGTGATGTAATGATACTAATGATTTACTTGGGTAATCACTGACGTCATCAAACGGATGACGGGTGCCCACTGGGATGTGTGAGTTGTTGTTGCGACTGAGAGAAGGATGAAAAGGAAATTGCACGGGACTGCCGACTGGCTCCAGCCGAGCCACCACTGCTGCCACGTGCAGATAGAGGAGAGTTAAAAGATCAGAACAAAGAGAAAAAAATGGCTGAGGCTTAACTTGGTTTAGGTTTTAGGTTTTATGGGGTTTAACGTCCCAAAGCGACTAAGGCTATGAGAGACGCCGTAGTGGAGGGCTCCGGAAATTTCGACCACCTGGTTAACCCTGGTCAGATGCGAAGCATATTGATGGCTAGGCTTGTTAATACATGGCTTTCCTTGGTTGAATACTTGATCATTTTAATACAGCCACTAGAAGCCTTCGTCGTGGGGGAAGACAACGGCATGGCTACAGCGGAACGCCGACTAACCCCGAGACGCGCGTTGGGTGGGCGCCTGGATTGCCACGGAAGCCGCGTCCGCCTGCCCGGTGGAGCGAGCGTTTCACCTACACCGAGTGTGAACGCGCGTTCGAAATGCGCGGGAATGCCGCTCGAGGACATTCCGGTGTCTGGGCGATGGCATCGTTCTCCGTCTCCCAGCGCGTGACGGCGATCTGTCGTGAAGTCATGTGTCACGTGGTACGCCACGTGGTGTGTCGCAACTGTACCACGTGGTCTGCACGGCGTGCAACCACAGCGACGGCGCGAGGTGGACCCTCATCTTCCTCTCTCGTGACGTCATGTGTCACGTGGTGTGCACGGCGCGTAACCACGACGAAGGGCTGTAGTGTACCTCTAGTAATATGCTTCGCATAAAAGAGAAGAAAAGACGCGCGTCGCAGCAACAACCGCGTCCGCCGAAGCAGACGCTGACTGAAAAAACAGATAAACGGCCGAAGCCGCGATTCCTCACCACCTCCCTGGGATGTGTCAGACAGTTACTGCGTAATTTGCTTTCCTCAAATACATTTTCTTCACTACGGGCCCCGCTCTTGTTCTTTCACTCCCACTTCCTCCCTTCGTTCGCAAACGGATGACGGGTGTCCACTGAGATATCTGAGACAGTTAGTCGTAATTTCCTTTCCTCATATTCATTTTCATCATTACGCCCTCTTCGTATTTCTTCTTTGACTCCCACTTCCTCTCTTCCTGTACGGTGTGGTCCGACACCCCCTGTCTGTCGGTGGGTGGTGTCATACGAACGAGCGCGCGTGTGTGCATGTCGGTCGTTACTCGGGGACAGTAATGACTTCGCAGTTGCACAGGGGCAGTCAGGCGTTTCATTCGCCAAAAGCATAGAGGAAGTCCTTTGTAAAACTCATATAAAAAACTTGGGCAAAAATGGAATGACACGCCAGAATGCCGAAAAAAAATTAAATATGGAGCATACTTATTCAAATTTTCTCTTCAAGGAGAAGATCCAACTTGTCAGTGTGCGTGTGTTCGTGAGATTAGGATGCAGGCGCTGAGGCTTCGGAAAAGCCTGATTCGATTCGTAACGGTGGGTTGTGTCATGATACAGGTCGGTTTCCGCCCGCGGTCAAGGACTTCGAGTGGCGACGTCGCTGGGGCGTCTTGCCCACACGAGAGCGGCTCGCATCCTGGGGTGTTGTACCCAACGAACAGTGCTCGAACTGCGGGGCACCAGAGAGAGAGAGAAAAAACTTTATTGTACAAGGACTTCGGGGCACGCCCCAGGGTCCCCGCACGACCCCACTGCACTCAAGTGTTTATGTTCCTAAGGTCCATAACACTGGCAGCCCGGCCGGTTGCGATGGTCTGGGAGACCCTGCTGCGCTCGGAGGCACCAGAGACAATTCAGCATTTTTCCGTTGAATGTTCAGTTGCTCGAGTTATGTGGCGGCTTGTACGCCGTATGTTTTCCGTACGCTACGGACAGGGCATCCGGCGGCCGCGGGGCCTTTTCGCGGGACTCGTTGTCCAGTGTGTTTTGTTTGTGTTGTGGCGCCGTCGCTGCCTCGCCGAAGCTCGCAGGCAGCCGGCGCGAGCCATGTACCCAGCGCTGCAGAACCTGCGTCTTCTCCTTTGGACCTACCTGACTGACCGCTTAGAACAAGACGGAGAAGCAAGGTTTCTGCAGCGCTGGCACACGCGTTTCTTTGTTGTCCGCGACGGAAGGCTGATGATACCAGTCCCCCTATTTTAGTGTGGATGTCTCTGAACATACTCCTTTCCCATTTTATGGTTTTGTCGACCCTGGTTGAGGGTCTGGTGTTGGGACCGGGGAAATTGCTACCCCACCCCCTTCTTTTCTAGCACATGTTGCTTTGGGTTTCTTCGAATTCTTTACTGTTTTGTAGCTGTGTTTGCTGCCTTGCTATGCAACTGTCTGTAGGCGGCCTCCACCTTGTACGTGTACGTTGAGAGGAGGTTCTCCCCCCCTTTTTGTGTAGGCACCACACTGTGCCTTTCTGATACTTTGTGAATTGGACTATGTTCAACCCCAAAGGGTAATTTGTCTCACTGTAGGATCTTTTGTTCGGAGCAGGCTCCCCAGTGTATATATGTGTGTACTGAATTATTTGTTTGGTTTGTACACAATAAATTTCTCTTTGTGCAGCATCCAGAACGTTTTTGTGTTTTGTAGACGGATGGCTGTTCCTTTTATGTTCCTGGGTCCAAACAAACTTGAGTGCATGCATTGATCTTTTGTTGAGATCTATATTTCTGCTTTAATGAACAGTCTACATTAAATTACTCGCGTTACAATGTCTATACAGTGTCCGTCGTGGCCAAGTGCTGTTGCAACCAACGCTAATCCACCTGCACTGCGCTGCTCCTTCCCAAACATACATGTATACGCCACCTTCTGGTCATTCCTCTAATACCTCGGAGAGAGAGACTTTATTGGAAGAGGAATTCGGGGCACGCCAGCTCTACCCCCCGCCCCACTCCTCCCTAGATAACAAACAAGCAACACTCTGACGCAGACTACAGACACACTCTCTCCCCTCACCCCTTACCCTAGCCCACTATCATCCCTCCTTACCCACTCCGGCATGCGCCCTATGCCCATAACCCTTCGTCTCTTCCCTCCACATCCTTTCCCTCTGCCCGGCGGACCCACCCCCGCGGGACCTAGAGAACCTCAAGACCTAGGAGGACTGGGAGACACAGATTCCTTCCAGCAGATAAAACACTCTCCAAACAACAGGCCAAAGCTTGGCGTAAACTTCAAACTAACACCTATCCGAATCCCCAATTATATAGCTTCTATTCGGATGGACTCTACTCAGACAAATGTAAACATTGTGATAGCAAACCCGATCTAATTCATATGATCCGGAACTGCCCGCAGCTCCTACTCGCGAGTCAATTCATTACCGACTCTGATCATTGGAAGGCTCTAATGCTCAGCCCCCACTCAGGGCACAGATAAAGATCCTCCAACTGGCTGAAGACGCCGCCGCTGCCCAAGGGGGAGCGGCCGTCGTTTAAGCGGGGGGCGAATTCGGGTCGCTCCTCTATATCCGCTGCAAATAAGTTTCAACAGCACCACTTTTCATAGGCAGACGATAGAAAAAAAATTAGCTGTGGTTTAGCTTTGGTTAAACCTGAGCTTGACACTCAGGAACCAAAGCTCCGAGTCTGATGGCCAGAAGTCGGCTGCCTTAAGACCGGATGCCTCGGTTCGCGTCCTGGTGGTGGTGGTGTAAAACATTTATTTGTACTATATACAGAGGCATTGCTTGGACCGTGCCTGAAGGGCCCGGCCCTCATAATCACTAGGTGGTGGTGGTGGTGAAAACTTTTAATTTACTGAAATAGAGTTTGGGAGCCACAAAGTGGCCCCGCTACATGGTCGGCGTCCCTAGTCCGGGACACCGCATGACAATGCCCCGTCTCTCGCCCGGTTCACCAGAGCCCTTTGGGACTCAAGCGAGGAGCAGTTGAGGAGGGCAGTCTCCCATGCCTCTCTGGAAGGGGTAGGGGAAGGGGGAGGTGGGGATTTTGAGTACATGCCCAAACCATGTGGAAGATATCACAGGTCTCCCCACAGTGCGGGCATCGCCCATCCGTGTTAGGATCGTAATGCTTTAAGATTGCAGGACAGAGTAGAGTACCTGTCTGCAGGCGCCTTAAAGTTCGCTCCTCCGTCTTACTCAGCCCCTTTGCAGGGGCCGGGAAAAGGCGGTGGATGTCGCTATAATGCGTTATAATTTCCTTGAATCGCCGCAGCGGCTGGTTAGTCTCCGAGCCAGAAGAGCTGGGATGAGGAGCCCGGTGAGTAAGCGCTCGGGCAGCCGCGTCAGCGGCCTCATTACCTCGTAAGCCCTGGTGGCCAGGAGCCCAAATGATTCTTTTGGGTGTTGGATCAGTGGCAGTCTGTCTTAGAATACAAGCAGCTAAGGGGGAGATCTCCCTTGCCAAGTAATGAACACATGCTTTTCGGGAGTCCGTAATGATGATTCTCGAATTGGCGTGGGCGGCAGCAAGCGCTATCGCTACTTCCTCGGCTCGGGTTGAATTCGGGGCTCGAAAAGAGAGTCTATCAACGTGCATTTCCTGGTGAACGACAGCGGCCGTGTAAAATCCCGTGGGCGATGGCCCTGCTACGTCTACATAATATACACCGGGTCGGGAGCCGTGTTGTCTCTCAAGAGCCCGAGCCCGCGCTTGTCGCCTGTTTATGTGCATGTCGGTGTCCATGTTACGGGGGAGCAGGGAGACCCAGAGCATATGGCGCTACAGTACTGGGATACGCTCTGCCTCCTCTGGAGTGCAGTCGTGTTGGATATGTAAGCGGTTTAGCAGGCGGCGCCCAGGGGCCGTCTGCATGAGCCGCGTATATTGGTTCACGAGGTGGGCCTCCCGCAGCTCCTGGTAGGAGTTTATAGCACCCCCAATGCCTTGAGTTTGGCATTAGAGGTAGCCACCGGGAGATCCAGGGCTCGCTTAGTTGCCTTGCGGATGATGGCGTCTATTCGCGCCTCGTCTTGCTTAGTAGTGCGGAGATATCGCACGGCGTAGAGGATCCGGCTAGTCACGAAGGCATAGACGAGCCGAAGCGCGTCCCTGCCCCGCAGACCGCCCCGCTTGTTGGAAACGCGGCGGATCATGCGCCCTACCTGTTCGCCTACTCTCTTGAGTTTCACAATGGTGGAGTCCGGTTTGAGTCTGTGGTGAATGAAAAGGCCCAGAATACGGAGCTCCTCCACCTCTCTAATAGGACCTCCTGACAGAGAGATGTGTATTGCTGTCCTATCCTTTGGGTTCGCTCTGACATGCAGAAGCTCTGATTTCGCTGGAGCACATTGGAGACCACAGTCATTAGCATACGTATCGACTAAGGAAGCAGCGTGCTGAAGGCGGTCCTCCATGTCCCCAAGGCTCCCCTGAGTGGTCCAAATTGTAATATCATCTGCATATAACGCGTGTTGAATGCCTTCCACCCGGGCCAATTGGCTTGGGAGGCGCATCATAGCAATGTTGAACAGGAGCGGTGATAACACTGCTCCCTGAGGGGTACCCCGTGTTCCCATCATGTAAGGGCCGTATTCGTCGCCCTGAATCCGAAGAAAGGCCTGGCGATTAGTCAAGAAATCTCTTACATACGCGTAGGTCCTAGCCCCACAATCGGTAGAACTCAAGTTGGCCAGGATGCTTCCGTGTTTAACATTGTCGAAAGCCCCTTTCAGATCAAGGGCGAGGATGGCTTTGTCATTGTGTTGCATAGTTGTGGGTCGTATTACATCCCTGTGCAGCTGGAGAAGGACATCCTGTGCAGACATGTGGGGGCGAAACCCGAACATGGTGACTGCAAAGAAGCCCTTACTCTCCAGGTATGGAGAGAGGCGATCCCGAACCATCGTCTCCATAAGCTTGCCCGCACATGAGGTAAGTGATATGGGCCTCAGGTTGTCCGTATTCACGGCCTTACCTGTTTTAGGGATAAACGTCACAAGTGACGTTTTCCACTCGGGAGGGAGTGGACACCCGTCCCAGATCTGGTTGATGTATTCTAATAAATGGAGGTAGGCTGAGTCCGGTAGGTTCGCCAACAGTTTCACTGTTATGTGATCCCGTCCCGGAGCCGTACCCCGCCGCATTTTTGCTAAGGCCGCCTTAAGGTCGTTCAACTCAAAAGGGGCATCAAGTGTTTCATTAGGCATGCCAGAGTACATGCACTCAGGCCCAGGTGGGTCCTCCGTACGACAAAGATATCTGTCGCACAGAGTGTCCGCAAGTTGCGCCGTCGTACCTTGATACCCTTGCAGAGCCCGCCGGAGCTGCTTTTGCGTCTCCCCTCTCGTTTGGGAGGGGTCGATTAGACTGCGAAAGAGACGCCACGTCCCCTTCGAGCTCATCTGATGAGCTGCGGCGTCGCAGCGTGCAATCCAATTTGAATCTGAAAGTTCGGCAGCATACGCCGCAGCTTGCTCTGTGAGTTTGGCTATGCGGTCGCGTAATTTGCGATTGGTTTTCTGCTTTTTCCACCGTTTAGTTAAGCTCCGGCGCGCCTCCCACAAATGCAGGAGGTGGGTGTCCACTGCGGGGATCTCTTCGGTGGTTTGTAGTGTTGTGACGTGTTGTTTCTGAATGTTGTATATGTGGTTAGCCCACTCCGCGTAGCCGCCGGAAAATAGTACGGGAGGGATAGTGTGATTTCGGAATTTGTGCCAATCGGTCAGCTTGGCCTGACCCCAATTTTGCGCGCTGCATTCGCCATGAGTGTAATCCGGAGAAGGAGGTGATCGCTGCCTAGAGAATCTCCCAAGTTCTCCCAAGCAGCCGCTCTAGCATTTTTAACGAGATAAAGGTCTGGACACGTGTCGCGGGTTACCGAATTCCCCACGCGGGTGGGATACGCCGGGTCCGTGAGCAACGTGAGGCTGAGGGTGGAGATGAGCTCCGCCAGCTTGCGTCCTCTTGCCTGTTCGAAGTGGTAGCCCCAATGAAGTCTGGGAGCATTGAAGTCTCCAACGATCAGTAGAGGCTCTTTGGCTGCCTTTTTTATCGCGCGAAGGAAGATTTCATTAAACGTTACGCGCGGCTTATGCGGAGGGCAGTATATGTGGAGGGTGATGTTGAAGCTTAATGTTTGAGGAGGGTGATGTTGAAGCTTGCCACCGGGTTAGGACTGCCGGCAACGACCAAAGTCCTAATATTGTGGTACAGTTCACACACAGGGCTAAGCGTGACTGTTTTCTAGAAAAAGCTCGAAAAAAACGACTGACAACCGAGGACATTGACATAGAAGTGCAGCCCAGCACTCCCATTTATATCAATGAGCACTTATGTCCAGCCATGAAACGTTTGTTTGGTGCTGCAAACAGCAAAAAGAAAGAACTCGGCTGGAAATTTGCATGGTGCCGAAATGGCAAGATCTTCACCCGAAAATCTGAAGGCAGCGCCATTGTTCTCATTGCCCACTATGACGATCTGCAAAAGATGACGTAGGAAAAACAAATGGGAAAACTTTTGTTGCACTTCGTTGTTTTAGATATGGGTTATCTGCCTTCTGAACTAAAACAGCTTATATCAGACAAAAAACCAGCAATGACCTTCTTCCATCAAAATGTGCGATCTCTAGCAAATAAGACAGACGATTTAGAAATGTTAATCCACAGCTTCGGAATACCAATTACTGCTATAATGTTAACCGAAACTTGGCTAACGCCCACATCGCATAGATTCCAGCTTTCTGGTTATCAATCCTTTTTTTGTAGCCGTCGAGATAAGCGAGGGGGAGGCGTAGCGCTTATGCTCAAAGAAGGTATAGTTGCTGAACTTGTTCACGATTTCACTGATACAACTCCTGATTATGAGGTGCTTACATTGCAAAACCGGACAAATGTGTTCTCTGTTGTGTACAGACCGCCGTCAGGTGATGCAACCCGCTTTGTTGCTTTCCTTGAAAGGCTCTTTATTTATGTAACGGAACAAACAATGAACCTTGTTTTAGGAGGCGACGTCAATATAAACATGCTATCATCATCCCAGGTACAAAAAGATTTTCAGTCTCTAATTACAAGTTCAGGTTTCTTAAACACCATATCTACTGCAACTCGTGTGACTGTTGATAGCGCCTCTTTATTAGATGTGTTCATTTCAAACATTAGTACCGATTCTTTGGAGGCTGATGCCGTGTGCACTGACATTAGTGACCATCTTGGTATCATCTTGCTAGTGAATAAAACCCCTCGTGTAACTCAGAAAACGAAGAAACCGGTTTATGTTCAGTCTATTACTTCACCACATCTTGAGGCTTTTCGCTTTGCAATCGCCCAGCAAACTTGGGAAACCGTTTACGGAGCACAAGATAGTGACTCTGCCTATTCATCTTTTGTAAATATTTTCAAAACTTTATATAATACACACTTCCCACTGAAGAAACTTGCAAGCACATCTAAAGCGCGGAAACCTTGGCTAACTACCGAGCTTCTTGACATGATTAAACATAAACATGCCTTGTATGCACGTTTTGTGAAACGTCGAGATGCAACGCTGTTTACTGAGTTTAAAAAATTTAGGAACAGCCTGACAAATAAGCTTAGGGCAGCAAAAGATTCTTATTTTTTAGGTATATTTAGTAACCCTGACAATCAACGAAGTGATGTAATTTGGCGCAAATTGAATACGTTATTGCATCCCACCTCGAGTTCAGGTATTCCAGATATTTTATATTATAATGGACAGCAACTTTCCGGAAACGCAATTCCACAAATGTTTAATGAAGTTTTCACCATAGAACCCTACCAGTACGACGATCCCAGCCTGAACAACTGTTTGCAGTTTCTACCAGTTAAAAGGAATGCAACATCGCTTTTCCTTGCTCTAACTACATCACTTGAAGTTTTTTCCTGCATCTGTGCCACAAAAAATAGCAAGTCACTGGATGCCGATGGTATCCAGATACGCCCTGTAAAGTACGTGCTCGATATTATCAGCCCGGCTCTTACCCATATCTATAACATAATATTGTCTACGGGTGTATTCCCTAAGAAAATGCAAATTGCCCGCGTTGTTCCAGTCTTTAAGCGCGGTGATAAGACTGACCTAACTAATTATCGGCCGATTTCAGTCATTCCAGTATTTTCAAAAGGTATTGAGAAAATAATGCACGAAAGATTACTATCATTTTTTAATCGCCACAACCTGCTTCATGACTTTCAGCATGGTTTTCGACAGCACCGCTCTACCGAAACAGCCCTCCTCACTCAAAAAGAAATTATTATAGATGCATTCAGTCGTAAGCACATGGCATTAGGTATATACATTGATTTCTCTAAGGCATTTGATTTGATCAATCATTCTATCCTTCTCAACAAATTAGAAAATTACGGCGTGCGGGCAATAGCACATGCGCTTTTTAAATCTTACCTTTCTTTCAGAAAGCAGTTTGTAGATGCCAACAATGTCGTTTCCGCAATGAAACCGGTTAATGTTGGTGTGCCGCAAGGAAGCATTTTAGGACCGCTTTTATTTTTAATCTACGTAAATGACATTGTACACTGCACAGAAAATTCTTCGGTTATTTCTTATGCTGATGACACAACACTGTTTATTACAGGCAGTTTGTGCAAAGATATTGAAAGCAAGGCCAACAAGACGCTGGCTGATTTAAAGGTCTGGGCTGAGGTGAATTGTTTAAAAATAAATCCCATTAAAACAAAAGTAATTTTGTATACGCCTAGAGGCAAAGTGTTGACAGAACAGATGGATTTGTTTCTTGGCTCCCAACAGCTAGAGATGGTGGACTCTGTAAATAGTCTTGGAGTACATTTTTCAAAGCATCTTACCTGGAATGAGCATATCGACTACCTCCAATCTAAGTTGTCATCTGCCGTTGGTGCCATTGCGCGTTTGCGGCGCTTTATCCCTGCTAAAGTGAAACTTATGCTTTACAATGCTTTAGTGCTATCTCTCATGCAGTACTGTAACATGGTGTGGGGCACAACTGGTGTGACCAATTTGCGCAGGCTGCATTTACTGCAGAAGAGAGCAGTGCGTTGTATTGCTGATGTACAGGCGCGGCCATAAGTAAACGGAGCACGCTATTGCGTTCGAAGTGCAATCACGCTTTTACCATTGGAAATGAAGAAGCGTTGTTTCTCTGCAAGGAAGCCCACCAACCTCCTCAACCAGCATGCGCGTATCACAGTTGGAAATTTCATTTAGGTGGCGCGTGAAAAACATTCGAAGACAGTTGCGTGCTCCGTTTACTTTTGTCCGCGCCTGTACATTACACTTTCTCCACGAAGCCTCTTTTTTCAAAGTTTAATATTCTTCCTGTGTTTTGTTTATAGAATTATAGGTTGATGGTACGCTATAAAGCTTTCGTTAAATTTCATATGGATTATGCAATTCGTCTTGCAAGACTACAGGTGAACACAAGTGATCGTCAAACCAGATACAAAGAAATATGGTCCGTGCCCCCCCCTAGGACATCCTACGATGAAGAATCATTATCTTACACGTTGCCCTCATTGCTAAATTTACTAAACCGTGTGGAGTTTGATCCCACCTGTAACCAAAACGACATCGTCAAACACTTTTGCCAACTTGTTTTTTTTGCAAGACTAAAATAATTTCATTTTGTTCGCGACAGCTTCTGTTGATTTGTACCGCCATTTTTGTTTGAGTTTCTTTTGCGTTTGCCTTTTTTTAGTGTGTCTTTGATATTGTCTGTTTTTTTTTATGTATGACTGGCGGTCATCTTGCTGTTTGCCAACCAGTAAGGGGTCGGGACCTCGTCAAGCTCCCCGAGCTTTTAGTCCCGCACTCCTCCTTCTCAAAGGAAATAAAGGTGATTGATTGATTGATTGATTGGTTGATTGATTGATTGATTGATTGATTGATTGATTGATTGATTGATTGATTGATTGATTGATTGATTGATTGATTGATTGATTGATTGATTGATGTTGAGGATATGTATTGACAGGTCGCGGCGTCTGAGAGGCAGTACGCGGACCATTGTATATTCTTGCTCGGTACTCAAGTCTAAGTCGACCTGAACCCCGGTGTAAGCCTTACTGACCAGGATGCACGTAGAGGGGCCCCCCTGAAAGGTGCTGTAGCCTGATAATTTAGCGTCTATGCCGGGCTCTGCATGGCAATGAGTGCCGGCATGTCACCTAGGGACTGCAGGTAGAGCTGTAGGTGTGACCGTTTTTTCCAAGATCTGAAACCCCTGCAGTTCCACTGGATGATTTGGAATTTTTCAAGGTTTCTATCATTCCTATTAGATGTGCTAGCCATCTTGTTCTATTTATTTACGGGTGAGCGGACTAGCTCTGGCCGGGAGCCAGCGCAACCCCAGCGAGGGGCCGCACCGACCCAACAGCTGCCGAGCCGGAACCGTGTTGCTTCGCTGCCTGGCGGGAGGCTGTCTTACGTTTGAGGTGAGGGGAATCGCAGCTAGTGGCGTTCTTAATTTGGGTGCTGACCCAGGGCTGCACGGCTTTAAGGACCGAGTCAGTGACCTGGGCCATAAGGTCGGGAAGTGCTTGCGTTAAAGCTGCCTTGAACATGTCCAGGAAGGACTCGCGGACTGCTGACATGATTTGATTCGGGAGGGCCGCCACTTGCTCCTCCAGTTGCTCGGTTTGGCGCTGCAGTGCCTCTAGGCCGGCGACGCGACCAGCAGATCCAACTACCGTGTCCCCGCTCTGCCGCGAGACGCTAGTGAAGCAAGATGTTACGGACGATCCGTCATCCTCGTCATCTGGCTCAGCTTCTTGCATTGGTTCGGATGACCCGGCCTGTTGGGCCTCTAATTCTTGAATTTTGCGCGCTAGAATTTGGTTTTGGCGCCTGAGCTCCTCTACCTGCTGCTGTAGGGCGGTTTCGGAAGGGGAGGGACGGGTAGAGGAGGGACGGGTAGGGGGCCCGGAGACTGCCCTACTCCAACTGCTCACCTGTGGTTGGACGGGTGCCAAGGGCGGGAAGTCCATGGCGTTGAGGACCGGGGGCACCGCCTGGGTCGCGGACTTGACAGGTTTCGATGTGCCGGGTTTGGGCTTGATTTCCTGATCGTCTGGCGCTTTCTTGGCCTTGGGCGGAGGAGCCTGCTTGGGCCCCGTCTTTGTCTTCGGTTTCGATCCGGATGGGGAGCTCGGTTTGATGGCTTTCCGGAACCGCCCGGCAGAGCCAGGAGCTCCGGTAGGGTGGCCGCCTCCGCAGATGAGGCAGCTCGGAACACAGTCATGTTCTGCCGGGCCGTCAGGAGTGGCATCGGCAACCTGGACTCCGCAGCGTTTGCAGCGTCCCGGCTGCGGTCGCGGGCACGCATCGGCCCGATGGCCCACTGTGCCACAGCGGTGGCATGCTGGCACTGTTTTCTTGTACAGGCGAACAGGGAGCCGTTCGTAGCTGTACAACACCGTCCGTGGCACCTTGGTCAGGGCGAAGGTGATCACCGCAACCGGGGTTCCCCCCAGCTTGCGCACAGCTTCCGCACTGAGTTTTCGCTTAACGCTTTCAGACGTTTCGTCTGGCGAAACAGTCACGACGCCTCGACAGAACGCACCGGAGAGTTTAGGGTGTCCCCGGAACGGTAGCTCGCGTTCCCCTACCGGGAGCACAATATCCCGGAGTAGCTTCTCCGCGGCGTCGACTGATTTCAGTGCACATACAAGGACGTTTTGGTCCCAAACGGGCCACACCGCAAGTCCAGCATTTGCGTCGTCCCCGAGGATGCTGCGGACTGCAGCGCCGGCTTGTCCAGGACCAAACGTTGCCTTGAGGTCCACCGTGTTTCTTGGTTTCAGCACCACGACGATGTCATCTTTTTCAATGCGCGGCGTGTTCTGCGGCCGCCACCGGAGTTGCTTGGAGCGCTTCGAGGCTGCGCTCAGCGCACTCCCTCCCTGCGTATGCGCAGAGCTAGCCGGCGCCTGTTGCTGGGTGGCACCAGCACCAGCGTCCCTCGATGCCGCTGCCGCGTTCTTTCCGCGCCCGACCAACACCACCTAGTGTTGGCCAGACGCGAACCATATCTTGTACGTAGTCGTACTCGGTTGGTAGAGGATCCTCGCCTTGAGTCGTATCCTCGGATTGATGGGCATCCATTGTTACGATCTGCAAGGACTGCGGGTCGTATCCAGTGACTTGATTTGGAGCCGCCAGAGCCAAGGGATTCCCGACCGGGGCCATCGCAGGCCCCGGCGCCGTTAGGCTTAACACCACCGCGGCGTGACGAAAGCTTCAAATGACCGAAAAGTGGTCAAAAATTGGCCCCACCTTGACAAACGTGGTGTAGACGGGTGCCGCTGAGGTTCCTGGAGACGATAATACGAGGCTTAATTGCAGGGGGAAAAGTTGGTGTATCGCAATTGATTGCGATTTGTCACGGAGCCGACGCGGTATGCGACCGCTCCCGTCACCGACGCTAGCTCCCCCAATCACTAGGAGGGATCCCTAGTCCGGGACCCCTGTGGCCTCCGCGGCGGCCCGGGCTCTTGTCACCAGGGCTCGTTGGTCCTGGAGAGTTTAGCAGCCGAGCAGAGCAGCCTCCCAGTCCTCTCGGGTGGAGTGGGGGTGGGGTGGGAAAGCAGGATTCGCCGGGCATGCCCACACCATGTGATACGTGTCCGCAAACACTTCCCCACAGTGTGGACACTAGCCAGAAAAGGCCGAATTGAAAAGTTTGAGCACTGCCGGGCACAGTACCGTGTTGGTGTAGAGGCGAAGTAGCCAACGCTCCTCTGACTTATTGAGGCCTTTACAGGGGGGTGGGTATCGGCCGTGAGTGTTTTGATACAGGAGAGAGATCTCCCGAGAAGTAATAGCCGGATTAAAATCAGTAGCCGGATCAGGCGGCGAGAGAGGCGATGCCCGGTGGTTAAGCGCGCGGGCGGTAGTGTCCGCTACCTTATTTCGCTCTATCACCGCATGTGCTGGGGCCCAGATGATGGTGCGCCGTGTTGGGAAATCCCGGTACTCACATCTGTGTAAAATTTGGAAAGCACGATCTGGAATTTGGCCCTATTCAAAATTGCTGCAAGCTTCTCTTGAGTCGGTGATAATGACTCGGGACGCTGGATCCGCAGCTGCAAGTGCGATAGCAACTTCCTCCGCGAATGTAATGTTGGGGGCACGGAAGGTGAGGCCCTGAACTGGGTTGTTTTGGTGGACAACGGCAACCGTGTACCAACCCCCATGGTGTGGACCTGCCGCGTCCGTGTAAAATACCCCTGGTCGAGCACCATACTGCTTGGAAATGGCCTCCGCTCGCGCGAGGCGGCGGCCATCATGGGCATCTTTTGTCATGTGCTTGGGGAGGGGGCGAACCTTTAGTGCGAAGCGCCAGGCCTCGGGCATGGATACCCGCTTCTCCTCTTGGGTTGTGTAATTGATGTGGAGGCGGGTCAGTAGGCGGCTACCCGCACGTGTTTTGCTTAACCGCAAGTATTGATCGCTGAGATGAGCCTCGCGCAGCTCCCCAAAGGTGTTCGTCATCCCCAGGCCAAGGAGAGGTTGGTTGGATGTTGCAATTGGGAGGTGGAGAGCTCTCTTATAGATTTTTCGAAGAATCACTTCGAAAGCGTTCTCATCGCATTTGCGCAGGTGGAGGTACGGTGCCGAATACAGGATTCGACTGGTTACGAATGCATTGGCCAGCCGCAGGGCGTCTTTGCATCGCAACCTCCCTCGTTTGTTTGATACCCGGCGGACCATACGGCCCACCTGATCCCCCACCTTGCGGAGTTTCTTCAGCGCGGTGTCAATCTTGCGGTTCTTTTGTATGTAGAGTCCCAATACTCTGATTTCATCGTGTTCAGGTATCGGGCCACTAAGCAGGGAGAGGGCAATTTTGGTTGTGCACCTTGGATTGGGACGTATGTGCACGAATTCCGATTTGCTCGGGGAGCACTCAAGGCCGCAGCGGTGTGCATAATCGTCCACAATAGCCGCCGCTTGCTGCAGGTTGGCCTCGATTTCTCCAACCGAACCGTGTGTTGCCCAGAGCTGGCAGTGTTGACAAAATAGCCGGTTTATAGTTCACAACCGCAGAAGCACTTTCCAGCGAAAAAGAACCGACCACTGATTAGAGGCGGACGACTTCGACAGAGAAGGCTCCGGGGGGTAGAACCAAGACATCTCTGAAGATGCCCCAGTTGAGTTTGCGGGCCGCCGGGCAGCGGGCCATCTCCGTATCCCCCCGGGCGCCGCCGTCTTGGTCCTTATCTTAAGATGTTTTTGGGCGGCGTAGTTCTTAAGCAGACAGAGGAAACGCTGGTGTCAAAGGGCTGCCGCCCCAAAAGGTAAAAGCAGCAATGGCAGCGAGGGGTGCCGGAAGGGGCCCCGTTCCGCGGACAGTGCGTAGTAGTCGCGTACCCCGGCTATTGTCGGGGTTAAGTTCAATGGCTTTTCGACAGCGGCGTCGAACAGTGCGAAAGAAAGCTTCAGGGACACTTGAGGGGGAAGCTTGCGTGGGAGGCAGCTGAGTGCAATTAAGAATGGTCGTGAGGCCGGATGGCGGGTAACGAGTTGTGATTACTCTGCGTCTGGCCAGAGGGCTCAGATGCCACCCTGTAGTGTTTGGAGCCACAGCTGATGGAAGTGGTGCTTGCGTGCTTTTGTTGTTTTGTCAGAGTGTTTTTACTGTGTGTGGAAAAGCGCAAAAGCGCTATCGGCTTCATCAAAGGCATGCGGCCCTCGCGAGCAAACCAGCTCGTGGGTACCGGCGTGTCTTTGGTCTGTTGAGTTGCAGAGAAAACGCTCTGATTGGTTGTAAGAAGCCCATCTCTCATTGGTCACTAAGTTGGTCCCCAGAATGCTGGGGAAACTTATTTAAGGAGGCGTTTTGGCGCCAAAGGGGGAGACTTGGGCAGGGACTCTTGGTGGAGAGTCGGAATCGAGAGAGACGGACAGGGTCTAGCTTTGCGCTGGCCGCGTTCGGAAGGACGAGGAGCCGCTACGCGTAGCGCGAGTTCAGTCGGCCAGGCAGGACAGGGTTTCGTAGGGGCGAGCTCTGGCCTGGCGCTCCCGATCGTACTGAATGCTAGCGACCACCCTGGTCGATGTGTATAAGTGTAAATAGTTGTAAATAAACCCAGCTTGTACATTTCCGCAAAGAAGTTCGTCTACGTCTCATCTCCCTCCTGCAACGTGTCGCGCCCAAACGGACCCCCATCTCCACCACCACAAAAGAGGAAGACCTGGACCCGAGTCTAACTGCCCCCAAACCGCAGGAAAAACCATTAGTGTAAATAAAGTTTTCCCTTCCTACGCGTATGCACGCAATTTTCAGGTGTTAGAGATTGGTTTTTGAGGAAAGGAAATGGCGTAGAATTCGTCACTTCTCGATGGGCACCTGAATAGCGCCGCAATGAAGGCATAAAGTAGGGAGTCAGAGAAGAAAGGAAGACAGGGATGCTGTAGTGGAGCACTCCGGAAAAATATTGACCGCCTGATGATAATAAACTGCACTGACTTAGAACAGCACAGGTACGGCCCGTCCATAGAGCCGGAGTACGTTTCGAACCTCACTGCGGCGGCCGCATTATGATGGGGGCGAAGCGCAAAAGGTACCGTGTGCTGTGAGCCGGAGTACTCGGGATCGAACCTATCCGCGGCCGCTGCGTTATGATGTAGACGAAATGCCTAGGCGCCCGTGTGCTGTGCGATGTCAGTGCGCGTTAAAGATCCCCAGCTGGCCGAAATTATTCCTACTCAAATACCTCGAACACGAGGGACTCATGCCTCACACCATGATCGTATTCAGACCCAGCTTGTGCACAGATAAAATGATGCTGCAACTAAAGCATGACATAATAGACTCGCGGTCGAAGGACGCGAAGGAAATTTCAATCTGCGGAATCTCCAACCATTGAAATAGGAAGTAAGGGTACCCCGCATATGTCGGTGCTATCCCCACTCTAACGTAGCACTGCTGGCGCTCCCGGCGAAAGTGGGAATAGTTGAGGGACTTAACTTCACCCTATATGCGGACGACATCATGACGTGGATCAATCGCGGCAGTGAAGCGGAAATCGAAAATAAACTACAAAAGGCAACTGACAAAACTATCAAGTACGCTGCGGAAAGGGGACTTGCTTGCTCCCCAACTAAGTCAGAAATTTTCGTATATAATCCAAAACGGTTCAGTGGCAAGTAGCAAACTGATATTCGAGTATCAGTAGAAATGAAACTGATCCCGACGGTAGGGCAGATAAGGATCCTCGGCCTGACGCTAAAGACTCATGGCTTCAATAAGGAAGCTATCAAACAGCTATAGCGCCATGCGGTGCAGACGTAGAATGTCATCAAAAGAATAGCGAGCAAAGTACTTCGGCTCGGTAGACGAGCGCCTTAACCACTGAGCAACCGCTGCAGCTGAGACCATTAACGCATGTGTGATACTGAGATGGCGAACACATACGGCCGCACATCGACAAGCAGACGTGTTGGTGCCAAGTAGTGATGTCACTAAATGGTGTCTCTGGGCATCTTCTCACGGCCTCAAAATATATTTTTTTTTCATTTATACTATTCCTGCTCGACGAAAAGAAAACAAATCTCATGTGGCCGTGCGAAGAAATACCGCGATGCTTCTAGCGACAGTACTCTTTTCATCAATAGTGTACCTGATTCCAGTACAAAGGGGGCTGGTTCATGTTTGAAAAAATTACCGTTCCGCTACTCAGACAATAAAGTGCCAATTTAACAGTAATACGCTCGATAGCCCATTTTTTAGGATGCGCCGTTCATTAAAATTCCTTTATTATAATTATAATCATTATAATCTGCACGAGTATTGACATTCATTTCAGCTGCATTGTAAAGATAGGCGACTTATCGTTTCACTGGGATTTGGGTACGTCACTTCCGCACCATGATATTCGGATTTACCTCTTCCTGACGGTAAAGATTTAAAACTGTTACTGATCTCATAGCTAAGCGAAAGCTGAACCTCAACAACCATCAAGAACCTAATTGTGCCGCGATGTTATGTGCAAAGGAGGCTTCGAAATTATGAGCGTTGTTCGTGGTTCCCTGGAAATATTTTTTAAGTTTGTCGCTTTTCTAGAATCGAGCCGCGCCTATATCGCACCACCGAAAAGTAACGATTTGTCTCCCATGACCTCACACACAGAGTCCCTCCTTCCTTAGAATTCTAAGTAAACTGCATTAATATATGCCTGCCTTTATGGACTTCTTCAAGATCACCAAAGCATGCAAACATCTTTCTCGGACAGCCTTTGGATATTGCTGCTTGGTTAAAAATTTCTCTCAGACACATTCTTGATAAGTTGGTGATGAAATTTTCGCAGAGACGTACAGTCTTTGTCAAAAGTGACCAGGTTCCAAGGTTTGTTTCTCATTCGTATAAAAGAGCCCTGACGGCTTCCCTAAAGATCGAAAAGTTCTTTGAATTTGAGAACAGGGGTTCTCCTTACTATACAGAGATTCATAGCTTGAAGGCTGGCATAATAGCTTTACTATAAGACTGAGAAGAAAAATGTGCAGCGTGGTTACTTTTGACAAAGACTACCTCATTTCAGATATCTCCTTCGCAAATATGTTCCTTTCATATGCCATCCTGCAGAGGCATAAGAAATTTTTTGCCACATTACTGATGTCTGCCCAATAATTCTGGTGCCCTATTTGACCCAACAGCTCCTGCGTAAGTGATGTCTAAAGACATCATCATCCACTATTTATTCTTGGTGAATTGCAACTGTGAGGTTCTTTATGGCTGTATTGGTACTTGTTTGTCAGACACCGAGGGGTTTATGGCTGAGAAACATTGATATAAAAATGCTAATCTTTTCTTCTCGCCAAGCTATTCAAAGAAGTGCTGCGCAGACTTCTAAGCAAGCATTACACTGCTTGCGAGTTCAATAACACTGTAGCCTGGCTTCAAATATATGTGCTGAAAAATTAAAACTGTCCTGATATAACGGCAGTTTTCTCCCTCAAAAGTTAGGTATTGGCAATAGTATATGGTTCGTATGGTATCGCCTACTATGTATAATATGTATCTTATCTCCAAAACAACTGCTGTACAGGGCCTGGAACGATACTTCATATAACCATTTACGAAAGCGATAACGGATACCTTGAAAAAATGTGTTTTTGAAAAAGATAAAACTTAATTACACGGATTTATTCTCGGTACTGGTACTCGATAGCGTATCTTCGATACTTCGGTGCATTACTGAAATCTATAAAACACTGATTAGCGTAGTTTATTTGTACATGGTTTTTTGAACCTTTAGTGCGTATAATATGGCAACTTAGTTTTTAAAGCGCTTGAACCAGACCGTTCACAAGAATTTATTTCCGCTGCAAGTTCTTCAAGGTGCACCGCCGGCAGCGCTAATTTTCTGACAACTTAAGTATTGTGACACCATGTTTAATTGTACTGACAAGAGAAGGAAACTGAGGAGCCATATTTAGTAAGCTAGCAAAATCACTTTTTTTTTAAATATGATGTTCCGCCCGCAAAGTTTTCTGTCTCCACTGAACTAGAGCCGTTTATTCTTTAAAGCGTTTTAGAGGCTGGTCATTCGTGGCATGCTGCATTAGCCTCTACCTTTGCCCTGTGCTGAAATGTAGAAGCTCCCGTATTTGGGACAGTCCATAGGTTTTTTCTCCGACAGTTTGGGTTAGCAGACGTTTCAACTTGAGCGCTCTGTGTATACGACTCGAAAGAATACAACAAAATTATAAGGTATGATAGGAGTTAATACATCATTCATATCATGTTGCTGCCATGTTATCTTTACATAAAATCTTAAACAAGAACATCTGCTCAAACCACCGGTCGGAAAGTGATCCGCGGTTCTGCCTTGCTATAAGTGTGAAGCAAATGAAAACAGCTTCTACAGGCGCATATGAGCACATTGCCAGGTTTTACTTGATGCTGGTACTTGTTACTAACGGATATCAGTGAAGCGTGGTTACGCCCACTCTCGCATATTAGTGTCAGTTAAGCCTTTTAAGAGCTAAGGCTTGCTGTGGTGCTGTGCGCTCTACATGGAAAGAATGCGTCATGTTGATGCATTTGATTTCGCAGCCGAAGATGAAATCATCCGCCCCTGTGTGCACAGTGCGTCACCTTTTTGGAGCTGACAAAGTCAACAACAGCCCCTTCGCAAGCTCCTGAGCATAGTGACGAAAGACGTCTATTTCTTTCGGCAGCAATCGCAACTTGGAATAGGGATTAGCAATAGCAGTAATCTTTGCATTTTTTGCACTACTTTTCAGCTACAAAAGGCAGTTTAATCTGCCGGTAAAGCCATCCGTAGTTGGCTAAAAAAAGTGGCCTGTAGTGGATGCGGTCCGCTTCAGCTTTTTCGTAAAGCTGGCTGTCATTAAACTGGTTAGAGATTTTTCTAGCAGTACCCCATAATAAAAGGTGTCAAACGAAAACAAACACTGAAATACTCAAAACGGGGAAATACTCAATGCCCACCGTAAGTAATATAGAAATAAAAAGCTAATGCGTGTACAGGGTTCCCTTCCGCCCCGTCAGCCACAAAGGGTGTGTCCGTGCTATGGCATCGAGCCAGGCGTCGATTTACCAACTGGATAGGCACTTGCCGAGGTGATCGCGGAGGTGATGATGTTTACTCCAAGTTGTCTCCTGCCTGCCTTCACTGCGATTATTTTTTTTGGCTGCTTTCCAACCCGAGTACTGTATACATGCAGCAATAAATAACGTAGCAAGGTTGATTGGTGTTGTCTAGTTAGGGCGGGAAGCCATGACCTGTAAAAGCCAGATTTGTTCTTGCGCGAATACAATTTCCAGAAAACAAGCTAGGCTGGTCGGTCCCTCTTCCAAGCAAAGATGCCACCTGCTTGAAATAGAACAAAAAGGAGCAAAAACAGCACAGTGCCACCCGGAAGCCCCACAATGGGCTAGTAGACGCCCCTTCTCACGGGATCCGCCGAAAAAGGCGTCGGCGTGGCTTCGAGTACCCATAAAAAAATAAAAATTTGTTGTGCACCTCGGTTTCAATGAAGAGCGAAAAAAGCCATGTTCTCAGGCATCCCATATTTTTTTTGAACTCGTAAATGAAAGTCCTTTAGTTTGCTGCAGTAGAGATGTTCTCCTCCGTTTACCAGTATTTTTGAGTATCGAGTATAGTTAAGCTACAGGACAGCCACCACTGGGTTCTCAATATCGATACTCTGAAACCATTAATTTCACCGAGCTATATCTGGGACACTTACACAAAATGTATCGAGTGGTACTATCGATGACACATCTATCTTTGTTACTGCCCATGCCTTATACTGTCAGTAAAATGCCCATGCCTTATACTGTCAGTTATACTGTCAGTAAAATACTGTCAGTCTTTATTTGTTTGCGGTGCCGTATTGATAGGTGCTAGTTTTCCTCTTTCCTCGCTGCATATCAGGTTAGCACTTATAATACTGTAAGCCACTTCGAAATGGAGTAAGCGCAGGATCGGATGCCACGGCCACGGCTGCGTCATTGCTAACGGGAGCATCCTTTTTGCTGACCGTCGAGAAAAAGCGGCTTATTTTGGATCCAGCCAATTTCCTTCATTACCTCCCCGTCTGTAGCTCTACGCCGTAGACAGCCAGCATGCTATCTGAAATTTTTGTTCGCTAAAAGGAGACCGTGTTCTTTTCTAAATACTCATCGAGCAAGGGGTGCAAATCCATGCATCTACACCAAGGTGTCGTCCGGCTACCTAAGAAGCCATTTTATTTGTTTGAGCGTGGTTTTGTAGGGAAAGCTGCACTACTATACCTCCGACGCATTTCGCCGTGAGCCTCTCAATGACCTTGAAACGACTTTGAGATAAGTCATAGCTAGTGCTACTATACACATATACCTAACTATGCGTGGTCCACTTTGTGGGACACCTCTGAGTTTGAACTTTGACCACCCCTTTGGATTTAACATCTTGCCTTTGACTTTGACATTTGACCTTTTCTTTGATTTTTCGGAAGAGGCATTAAGAAAGCCACGTGGTAATCATCTTGTGCCACGTGATTCAATTCGCAGTTGTGACGCCAAGTATGGGGTATATGCAGCCAGAGCTGTGCGCTTGACTTAGGCGCTATGATGGAAGGGGAGCGCGCTTAAGAATCCTTCGACGTGTGCAACCATCCCCGTTCCCTTCGTCAGGCTTTGGTAACTGCGTCAAGATCTTAGCCTTTGGCATGAACCTCACTATCGATCAGTCTTTGTCTCCATCAAGCCAATCAATGAAGACGAATAAGCGGCTGTGAAGTGGTGGAGAGGATTAAGAAACAATAAAAGATTCACCAAAGGTAAACCAGGTAAACCACTCCAATTTTGGGACCTTGTATGTTCGCCTTTTTTTTGGTTGCTGAGCGACGCCGACGAACAATATCGCGATCTTTCATTATTGCAGACGTTTTAAGTGAGTCGGCTGTGCACTCTTCAGATAGTGACGTCCGTATAAATGGAGTCCAGGTGGGGCCTTAAGTGCGCTCATTACCGCTGCTGCGGGTATGCTGGAGTACGCCTGATTTCTCGGGGTCTATTTTGCCAGTGAGGGCCAGTATCTTGGGAGCAGAGCGACAAGATACTATCATACCAGATAAACATGTTGGTTGGTTTGGTTTATGGGGTTTAACGTCCCAAAGCGACTAAGGCTGTGAGAGACGCCGTAGTGGAGGGCTCCGGAAATTTCGACCACCTGGAGTTCTTTTACGTGCACTGACATCGCACAGTACACGCATCTCAAGGACACTATGATCTGTTTATTCCAAATATTCCCTACGCCCATATGATCTGATGCTCTGACGCAGTGATTCAATTGAGAGGCGATCTAACTCATTGTTCTACGTCTCCCTACTCCCGTAACCGGACTGCTCGGTGTAGGCGGCCGCCGATTGCGTTGCAACGGAGGTAAAGGCTGCCTGGGTATACCCAGTTGTTTGTGAGGAGGAAAAGATGCAGCCCTCCGGCGTCGAGGAGGCCATTCACCCTGGCTGCTAGGCAGCGTTGGAGTAGAAGCTGAGGACACTAGCCGCGGATATGAAGGCGGTGGTGAATCAGGAGGTGATAAAAGCGGGTATTGTGACGCCGGGTAGGGAGGCGGTGGTGACTGTGACCGGTCTCGACGAGACGGAAGCGGCGGTGACGGAGGGGGCGAGATTCCACGAGCCAAGATCAGAGGCACCGAACCTGCAAAATACGAGAACGCAATGGTTTAATCGCGTATATTTGCTGCCGTACTG
This sequence comes from Amblyomma mixtum, assembly GCF_055824585.1. Classification (NCBI taxonomy): domain Eukaryota; kingdom Metazoa; phylum Arthropoda; class Arachnida; order Ixodida; family Ixodidae; genus Amblyomma; species Amblyomma mixtum. Next base: position 74,419,180 of record NC_143012.1, on the reverse strand, counting down.
CTGCGTCACTGAACGCAGAGAACATCGCAACTCTAACACGCCCACAACAGAGCTGATTTTAGAAGTGTGTTTACTGTCATGTGTAGCACAAAATGCTGACTTATAATAAAAAAAAAGCTCTCTGGAACTAAAAAGTTATTCTTTCTTGTATACATTTAATCTGTGCCGTTTCTTTAATCCCCCAAGTTCGGGTAGGATTTGCGCGAAAGCTCTCTACTTATACATTCTAACGCCTGCAGCACTTACGTTTTATAGGATCATGATCCTGGAGCACATGTCTTCATTTATTGGAACACGATGAAACGTGGAAATTCTTTATATTGAAAAGATTTATGCTATGGTGACTGTAACTCTGGCTGCGGAAGTACTTAAAACATTAGAAATTAATGGTTCTGGCTTGGACGAGTGATCAGCTACCCTACTTTTATCGGCCTAATATTAATTTGCTGTCGGTCTAAGTAGGCATGAATGGCAGTTTTTTATACCTGCGTGGACAAACAAGATGCTCACACGAATAACGCTGTAGTGAGGAGGCGCTGCGACCGCTTGGTAGCTAGTTACAGTGGCCAGCAGACTCGTCTTTAAAGTGCGCAGCAGGGAAACAGGTTTACAATGCTTGGTTTAGTTTGGTTTGATGAGGGTTTGACGTCCCAAGGCGACATAGGCTATGAGGGAGGCCACAGTGTAGGGCTCTGGAAATTTCTGCCCCAGGGTCCTTTAGCGTCCACTGTCATCGCATAGAACTCGGCCTCTAGAATTTCACCCCCATCGAAATTCGACCAGCGCAGCAGGGATCAAACCCACGTCTTTAGGATATAAAGGGGAATGCATTTGGAAACTTGTTGAGATATTCAAACTGGAACAAACTGTGTAATAATATTTTGTAAAGTAGCCCTACCCATCATCCTGTATCCGTAAAGCCTGATCATTTTGAACGTTCCGTATGATTAGAGGAATCGGAGCTGTTCAGTAGTTCTTAAGAAAGGGCATGAAAAGATGCAGAAATATTATTAGGAGAAATTATGTCGTTTGGAAACAACATGTTTGCTAAGAAATCGAAGTTCTTTAGACTATAAGATTTTAGTCAACCAAGGCAGCAGCGCGTTTTTTGTACGAATAGTCGAAAATACATGCCATAAACACACCATGAAAACAGCTCTTTGCAAAATACCTGGTTGTGTGCCACCTCCTATTGTCCTTTATAGATTTGAAAAATATTTTATTCAATAAATGAAGTATAAGTTAAGTAGGCAGTGAGCAAAGTAAAAATAGAATCAACTTGCATGGAGTTACCAAGCATTTAGAGAAGGCATGTCTATTTACTCCCACATGCACATAGATTTTACGTGCGGCCAGACACCTGCCTAACCTGTAGTCGCAGTAGTTCCGATCTAACAACAGATGCCCACGACTTAACGTCATGCTCAGCCGGAACAGAGCTGGCAAGTAACAGAGATGCGGTGATTGTATGGTGTCCAGTGCTGCCGGTTACAATTCAGGTTCGGAGCCATAGGTTCTCAGAACAGGAAAAACTAGAAAGTAGTTCTATCGTAATGATCAACTACACTACACACATGTGGAAACATGCAGAAAGTTCAGCTTGAAACAGGCAAGAATGGACTGATCTTAACGCTGCTACCAAAAAAAGACAAACAAAAAAGCATATAGTTCACGGGCACCGCGGCCGCCCGATAACGGAGAACACGAGAGTCGGTCCTGAAGTCTAGCTAGCTCTCCTTCACTGGTTCCTTTGCTGGGCGACAGCGGTGTTCATCCCCAGAGTCATAAGTTACAATTATTTCAAAATCAGCTGAAACGGCGTTACTACGGCAAGGGCTGGACGCTCGTACTCAGCGCCTTTATGTATAGTGGCTGGCTTGTTGGTTACACATCTTTGCAACAACAGCGCACGCGGAACACGGACAAGAAAGATTGACACAAACATAGGCGCTGTGTTCGCGTCAATGTTTCTTGTCCGTGTTCTGCGTGCGCTGTTGTTTTTAGCGTCTTTATCTTATAGATGAACTGCGTCTGTTTTTTACTATCTCCATGGGGGTATGCGCTTCAATAGGTATTCTAGCATGCAATTGCTCTTTCACCCTCCCGCTGGCGATGGCTTCACTACTGGCGTGGTGAGGAGGAAGCTTCGAGGAAGTGGGAGGGAATTGTGCACCAGCCGAGCTTCGCATATCCGGAGTTAACTGGATAGCGCATCTGGAAACACAGAAGTGGTACACGCTCCCCATAGGCAGTCAGAGGACATTCCTCTGTTGACGTAGAGCGTCCCACGGCGCACATGGGCTTCCTTCTTTCCGGCCGCGCTGCTAAGTACCCCAGCTATAGTTTATGGCCGAAACCACTGATATCGAACAAAACGTTCATGCCTAGTTACCTTCGCTGGGAGCCTGTTGGCCTTCCGTGTAAACGAAGTCCAATGATAATGCCCTGCATATCCAAAGGACAGAGACGGCATTACTAAAATAACTTCTTGCACGTGCAAAACGAGCAATGTGTTTAATGTCCCAGAATGATGTAATTAACTTTAACTTGTGGTTATTTCATCTCCCTGATGAACTTGATTAGCACAGCTGTATGTTTAAAACACGGGAAAAAAAGGTTTCATTTTGATTGTCACTTTGAGAAAAGTTTCTTGGCGAAATTCTGCTGTAGTATTAGACACTTCCCACCATTGTGGCACCCGCATACTGAGGCGGAAACAAAGAAACACAGTTGCATCTCAATAAAGCTAGAGTGAGGAGCTCTCATTGCACTGAAACAGGAGGCCTTTTTATGTTGCGCAAAGTAAACGCTTGAAGAGGCCAAATTAACGACAGTACTTCACAAAGCCTTAATTCGAATCGAAATGAGGTGGTCGCACAGCAGCAGATATGGTAATATAACTGGCTGTGTTACGCTTATTGCAGGAAATGATCATTGCCCCATATTAGAAACTACGTGTTATTTCAACTACTAATCAATGCCATTTCTTAAAAGGCGGAACGCAATCCAAGTGGGCCTTCAGAAAAGTGGGCCTTCAGAAAAGTCGGCCTTTACATCCTATTTGTCGCTATTGACAGCCTGAATGCGGGCCATTTAAGCTGAGTTCCACAAATAATTTAAACTAGTAGTTACTTTAAGTTGGTAGTAGTAATTCCCATTTTTAAGCAATTTAAGGTAGTAGTAGTAGTAGTTTTGAGGCAGCAGTAGTAATATAGTCTTATGGCAGCATTATGTACCTTTTGTTGCCGAACATGAGAATACTGGTGAATCCCTCCACCTTCAATGCGTATTATTTCACTTAATGCATTCAGTTACAATTGTATATTTCTAAATGGTGATTTATTGTAGCTGTAGGAGTTTTTTTTGAATTCTGAAAGCGTGATTACTACAGCCACTGCGGCCGAGAAGAGTTTAGCCATATCGCTCTGGTTTTTAGCGCGCACAGCATAACCTTCTTTTGCATGTGTATCCGTCGTAAATAAGCCATGTGACCTCTATCACACCGCTCTGCGCTGCCCCCACCCCCCCTTGGTACTGCTCTAGCCAACGCATGAAAAGCACTGTTAAAAGATGCGTGCAATATTGAAGCTAACACAAAAATGAACACAGCGCTTACTGAACCTCAAGCTAAAAAAAAATTAGAAGTCAGGAAGTAAAAAAATCTACACCCTAATGGAACTCCTTTCTGCATAATATTATCTGCTTCTGGAATAGCGTCGAACAATGTCAATAAATATACTCGTTAATGAAATAATAAAACTAATAAGAAGATATTTCTCTGATGAATATTTCTCCCAAACTTTCCCGAATTCTGATGAATTCGGGAAAGTTTGGGAAAAAAATTTGTCGAAGTTTATCTCTGGCTAAGCCTGGTGAGTTGCGTTAGCTGCGACGCTTTTCGAGTCATGCAGCGCGTTCTTCTGCTGTGTCTCGAGCGCGTTGTCTCTTTCTAGCTTGGTCTTGTCGCCGTTGGTTCTCTTTAGCGCCCTCCGTAACGACAAGATTCCACCCGGGTGAAGGGCGCATAAACCCTCGCGAAGAGCCACCTCCTCACCCTCTACCTCGGTGGAGAGCACGCATCTGGCCGGAGCGACCGACTACGCGCGCGGTAGCAGCGCGACGCCGACGACGGCGACGCCACGTGGCGGAGCTCGGCTGAAACAACTGCTAGGCAACGGCTGTTGAAGGCCATTCGTGCCTACCGGCCACCAGCTACACGACGAGGTGAAAATCTGGCGTAGTGTTGCTAACGCAACAAAACGACAGTACCGCCCGCCGTCGTCTACTCGTCGATGACGTGATCTATGAGGAGTGCTGGTTGTGACCGCCTCTCACTGTCATGTCATTCTCAAGTCACTCTGCCAGAGTACCGCGCGCCGCCATCCGTTCCCACGAGTCAGGCATACTGGTTGCGTATCTCTGTGCGTGCAGTACAAGAGCCGATCTCCGAGTCGCTATACTGTTCAGCGCTGCGTCTTCCATATGCGGTTGCCTATGGGTCAAATACCGCAGTAGGTGCGCTCAAGACCCGCATTACCAGGAAGCGCAACGGTCGGCCATTTCTTGGCATTCTTTCTTTAGAACGGTAGTAGCTATACTGGAGGAGGTACTGGCACTGAACTTCATTCTCTCCATTTTCATGATCATAAACTAGCAGAACCATCATTATCGCCATCAAAATTACAGGCGGTGATTGGTGTGTTACCCGCCCAAGCTCTACGTTCGCATAAACGTTCCGTCTTCTACGGACGAGACGCGGAAGTTGACGAAGCATTGCATGATCAGGGAATTTTTGTGCAGAATTGAGATTTCCCAAACCAGGGTTACAGCTGATCACAGTTACAGTTTTTGTTGCTGTCATTTCAACTTGAAATTCACGTATCGCCTTCTCAGACCCGGCAAACACACGGAACGTTACATCCAGCCTTCAAGCCATGTCACATGTAAGCCCAAAAGGCTGAAGTACTGCAATCTTACCCCGCCGTGAGAACAAAGAATTGACACACGATTACGGAAGCCGATAATGCGGAATTTCGGCGGAGCTCATCCCGGCTGGCAGGTGTCGTGTTACGCTGCTAGCAACTCTCCGGGATCTTCTCGTGGTAGACACCTTCTTGGTGAGGTTACAACAGGTTACATCGACGCAGATGACTACACCGACAGCCCTCCACCGCCCTAGCCGCCCTCCGGGATACGTATCTGGCAGCTACCTTCTAGGTGCCGTTTCGCTCTAATGCTGCGCAACCGGTTCCGCCAACCACTACAACGCGGAAGCCAGGAACGAGCGCCTAAAAGCTGCCCTCTAAAACAACACGGCAAGAAGCGGCTAGAGTAGCCGAACGTTCCCCTGCATGCGGTGGAAGGGCGTAGTCGTCATCTCGTGCATAGATAAACTTATGGCTTAACCTCCGAGTGTCATACGCAGAGCATAGCCTTCTTATTCACCATATCCGAGGCAGAAACGCACTGCGCCACGTTACGTTTTATTTTTTTCCTGGACGTGAACCTTTGTTCCGCATTGTTAACGACGCTTTGCATATCTCAGCCATTTAAGTTACTCACGAAGCAGTAAAACTAAAAAGTCTTCACAGACTAAGTTATTCAAGTCGACATTGGCAGGACAGAGTAGTCCAGTGGGACTAACTAAAATCACAGGCGTTACAGCCTTGCTCGCTGATGAAAAAAGTTGCTCTGTCCGTACAAAATAATGTGGAGAAGGACACTTAGGCCCATATACCATTCTGTACCAAACACAGTGCTAAAAAATCTTTTCTTACTATTCTCTATCTGGCAAGTTAACGACAAGGCAGCGAGCACTGGAAGTACAAATGATAGGCTAAGACTGGAAGCAGGCGGAGTGGGTGAGGGAACAAATGCGGGTTGATGACATCCTAGTTGAAATCAAGAGGAAGTAGTGGAAGTGGGCTTGGGCAGGGCATGTAGTGCGAAGGCAAGATAACCGCTGGTCCTTAACGGAGTGGATTCCAAGAGAAGACAAGCGTAGTAGGGGGTGGCAGAAAGTTGGGTGGGCGCATAATATTGAGAAGTTTTGAGCGGATAGGGTGGCCGCAACAGGCAAAAAACTTGGTTAATTGTAAAGATATGTTAGAGGCTGTGCGACTAAGGCCATGTGTTGCTTGTCATGGGCTTCCTCTGAGTTTCTATGAATGATTGCCAATACTAATTCCAGTAGACGTCTCCTTCACAGCACCAGTTTCGCCAAACGCATCTTTATGAATGATTGCCAATACTAATTCCAGTAGACGTCTCCTTCGCAGCACCAGTTGCGCCCAACGCATCTTTATATGCAGCGAAAGTGTCCAGAGTTTTGGGTTCCGCTCTTCATTTTTTCTGGTGGCCGTACATCCTTTCTGCTTGTGAATATTTCAACAAAGAGCTCTCATTTGCAGCCTTCTGCTTCATGCTTTTTTGCAGGGAGCACACAGAAGTTGTAGGCAGGTTACGTTCATTGACGGGGCAACGATATGAGGGCTCTTGCCTCCCATAGTTCTAGAACACGAAAATATAAGTAATACGCAAGATCTGCAGCTCCACAACTACGGGAAGAATATCAGTTGCATGAACTAGGGTTCATTAAACTGAAGATCTTGATTATGTGGCACATGATGACTTTGCTTTCTTACGTCGTACACCTTTGGGCAAAAAAAATTCACTTATATGAATTTCCTTTATATTCGCCAGAAACCGGCATATCTTCTCAGCTTACTCAAGGCTGGATTTGAAGCTTCGGAAGATAAGCTAGCAAAATGCATGCGCCGACTAGGGTTACTTTATAAAGGGAAATCTATTAACGTCATCTATTTCGTTATTCTACCATACAATTTATACCCGTTCCGAATATCCAACAGCCTACAAAAGGTCGCGGCAATTACGATCAACTGGTAGTTACTCTGAGGATGCTCATTGAGAGAATTTCTGCTCCAGTACACGAAGCTCCTCCCTTGCCTGCCTGCTGCCTACTTACAGGAAAAGAACGACCAAGAGCGGCAGTTGAGTCATGTAGAACTGAGCAGTTGTCATGGTGCCGAAACGGAAGACCTGTAGAGGTCCACAGAACGCGAAAGTTTGCGTCGGCCAGGCTGATGCCTCTTCTTTATTAAATGCGAGAAGCTTATTTGGAAAGGAAACCTTATGAAGCAATCTGAAAGAAACGCATTTTTGTTCACTGAGTAATGGCAAAATTATGTTCCGCGTACATATTCATAGAGTGGCAAGAGCATCATATTTCTTACTCTAATAACCCTGTTCTATGCTAAAATTTTGCGCGTAATTTATTCCATAAAAAACGCGCGGCCAGATGTGTTTACTTATCGGCAGAAAGTTCAATTAGAAGGGGGCTATTAAGCGCCAATATTTAACTTTTTCTTTCAGTTTGCTTGAAATTCATAAACATTGAAGTTTACCCTCAGGACTCATGCCATCGCTTATTCCTAATGGTAGCCTGAAGGGTAGAACATGGAAATTGCGTTGCAAGCAATCATATATATGTATATTTTGAAGACGCCGTATGCCAGCGCAAGAACGTAAAGAAGTATTGCGGAAATGGCGGCCTTCATCTTCGTCTGGACAGAAAGACAGCTCACGCAGAGAGCGGTTGCGTGTCACATACTAGCAGCAATGGTTAAATTTTGTTAAATCTATTAGTTTGCATTATGGTTATGATGGATTACGAATTACCTCACTGAGCATTTCACGCCGGTCATAACACCAGTGGAAGAGTGCTTTGGCATTTGCAACCATTGTTTGGAAAGAGCGCCATGTTGTTTTTGCTTTCAATTCGTTATTCATCACTATGGTTGGAAAAACGCCATTGTAGCAGGTGGGAGTCACCGCAGAACTGAAATCATCAGTAGGGTTGTTTTCTAAGATGCACCGTCATACCTAGAGCGGCCGCAGAAGCTGTCAACAAATGTTCCATTTTGACCCTCCCATACCAGATTAGTAGGCGGTCAAATCAATTGTGAATAAAATTTCTTCAGTACCAGTCTAGCTCAGGTGTCACGAGGTTCACGGAAGCCACTGCGAGGTTCGATTTCCAATGCGAAAACTGTACGCTTGCAGAGCTTAAAATTTCTTTGCCCATCTACGATACTCAGGCCGCTGTCTGTTTTTAAGAAAAAAAATAAAGTTTTAACAAGAGAATGAAGCACTACTTCACGCCATTATTAGGCTGAATCGTTTTGGCGCTTTATATTTAGGGCAGGGGCATTATTATTCGCTTTTTAAAGGTCTGCATTATTTGAAAATTTCATTCTCGTTGTGTTTCATAGTTTGCACTTATTGCGTATGTGCGCTCAATTTTTGATCCCCGTCTGTCTTAGCCTCATGTGAGCCTGTAGTTTGTGAAAAAATGGTCACGTTGCTATACATCTAAAAAATTTTTTTCTGAATTTTATTATATTTTAAACGCACACTCTTGAACCATTCACAATGATGCATGGGTTGCTAAATACTTCAGCGCGCACAAATTACCGACCAATTGGAAAAGGAATTCTTTTAGAGGAGTAAGATCTTCAGGAGGCCAGATACGCGTTCCTTCCGCATCATTTATGTGTCAATCTTAAGAAAAAAAAGTGTTTCAGTTTTATTAGACCATCATGTCTTCATATCGATATTTGATGACAGGCTTGATTTTATGGGTGGTAAACGTCCCAAATCGACTGAGGCCAGGAGATACGCCGTAGTGGATGGTTTCGGATAATTAAGACAGCCTGGGACTCTTTAACGTGCACTGGCACCTTGTGGAAAAAAGGGTGGTATCAAGCTCCCATGACTCCGTTACTCATTTTCATTATTTCCTCCATTAGCTGATCTCTTTTGTTGGGGAAAAACTTCATGCCGGTCAGATTCACTGACACCATCACAATGGTGTCGGAGCTTTGTAACTTACTCCTGAGATCTCCGACCGACGACGTACTCTCTCGATTATATTCACATGAAGTTAATCCATCGGGAAGGTTCGATTCGCCTGGCGCATGCCAAAAATTCTTTTCCGGGCACTTCGCAGTCTCCTGTGGATGAAATTGATCGTTTAATTTATTCGGTGTTAATGCTAGCCACTTTACTTGACCTATAGTTCAAGGTTCCCGTGCACCATGATGAGCCAGTCATTTTGTATTCATTCCCGTGTGAGGGAGAAAAAAATTTCGGAATAAAGAAGTAATGTTCTCAAAAAGAACGTGTAAATGAAGACTCACAATAAAGAAGTGAACTGCGGATAAATCAAACTCTAAACAGAAATTAATAACTAGGAAAAAATGAAAAAGTGCCAAGCTGTTCAGAAAAAGCTAGGCTGCACCCTGTATGCTTATAAGAGTAAACACTGGCTCCCGTACGCAGTCTGCATATCAAGCAGGAGAATGTGCAAAATGGAAGTGTCACAACGACGCGCGAACTGCGCATTTTGCCCCAGAATTGGGATTCTCGGGAAGGGTGGCAATAGCTTTCATGGCGATTTCTAAATTGAAGCAACTTCAGTTGCCGAAGAAGAAAATATAGCCGAAAAATAATATATCTCTGTGAGCCTTCATTTCATTCCAGCCTGCTGACCTCGCTTGACCCCAGTCTTTTGTTGAAACTTGTTTAAGACTCGGAACTATAAAATGTGCCAAGAGCAGTACAGACAACATCGGCATCAATCACTCAGGACCTCCTCAGGAGCTCGTGTGGCATAGTGTGATTACTGGCTTTAAAAGCGCTGACGTTTCAGTTATAATTTAAAAGTATAGCAGCTAATAGAATCACATGGCAGGGAGAAGTTTTCCACCGTAATAAATAATTACGCACGAAGGAAAACCGAAGAGCGACTAATCATCCTTCATTATAGATAAAAATACGCTGTTTCTTACACCAACACGTAAAAGCAGATGTTCTGTGGCTAAAAAAGCAACATTCCCAAAATGTATGCTGATCTCCGAGTAACCTGAATAATGAGAAAAACTATCGGGAGTGGCAGGTAATAGTTTCAAGTTTTTGCTCACGATGGTGGCCACCGTATTGTAAACGAAGTCACATATCAACAGAGAAATGGAAGGGCTGGGAGGTGACCAGAGGTAATTGAAGGATGTAGGAATTTCATTTTTTTTCCGGTAGTGGTGAAAAACATTTATCGTCTATTAAAAGTTTACAGAAAGGTGACTGGGGTAGGGCCGTATTCACCCTTTCCCCTCACAATGCTAGGCGGAGTCCCTATTCCGGGGCCCCATTGGCAATCAAACGCCACCCGCATCCTTTGAACCAAGGCCTTTTGGGTCTTTAGGTCCTGACAGCCGAGCAGGGCCGCCTCCCAGTCCTCTCTGGTGGGGTTGGGGTTGGGGAGGATAGATGGGTTTTACTGACTCGGCCAAACCATGTGGACGGTGTCAGTCACCTCCCCACAGAAGTGGCATGCGCCATCAAAGGATGCGTTGAAATGTTTAAGCACCGCCGGGCACAGTACAGTGTTAGTGAGAATTTTGATGAGGAGTCAGCGCGATCCAGTCCTTTAAAAGGGGCCGAGCAGCGCCGGTGCACCTGCTTGTAGTAATCCGTGATTTCTTTGAATTTAAGGGCCAGATTGTCTGATTGGTAGTAGGCTTCCAAGTACAGGGCGATAGGCAGGTTATTGAACTTTAAAGATAGTTGAGAGAGACGGTCTTTTTACATCTTACATTTAGAGAACGAGGTAATCCTGATATCGAATAGACTGCTTTGAGGGGAAGGCATGCAGCAAGAAGGTGGTTGAAGATGAACTTGTCAGTGCGTATTGACATATTTTTAAACATACAAGGACAGACGGAGAAATTCTAGGGGCCCGTGTGCTGTGCGATGTCAGTGCACGTTAAAGAACCCCAGGTGGTCGAAATTTCCGGAGCCTTCCACTACGGCGTCTCTCATAGCCTTAGTCGCTTTGGGACGTTAAACCCCATAAACCAAACCAAACCAAACAAGGACCGACGAGGTCAGGCCTGCTGTGGAGAGGGCCACTATTTTTTTCAAAACAGGAAAGAATCGCAACGCATTCTATGATCCTCCCTGCTTTGAAGTTGTTCGAATTACTCGTTGCGCGACATGTCGTGCCCGAATAACAGTGTCCAACGCCGTACACTTACTTGGGCGCCGGCTGGGCCAACGCCGGCTGTCCTAATTTTCTGGATTTGCGAATTAACTGGTGTCGAATCAACGAGCTGCGACATATAATACGCATAAGTTCCAAGCTGCCATTTTGTGATGCCGATGACAATACGGTGTCCCTAGCGCAGATTCATTTTCGTACTCTATACTAATGCACATGCGTTTTGGGACGACTTTTTTTGGGAAAGAACCTGCGTGTTAGACGCAAACAATTGCGGTAATTTTTTATTTTAATTGTAGTGGCCAGTTTGTATTGCGAAAGTGATGGTCGTCAATTCGTCCGTCGTGAGCCCCCTTTTTAGATTTCTTAATTCGAAATATGGTTCAAATTATCGAACTCTGCATGTACGAATTTGAAAGGTTGTTCAGTTCGCTTTCCCCCATGATCCAAATATAAAATGACATTCATGCACGTGGTATCATCGCTGTAATCGAGATGATTTCCTTTACTTCAACAGATACACTGACTCTCCTGTATCTGATGCGTAAGTGCGAGAGACAGCTTTTAAAAAATATCGAATCTGGAAAACCAACTCAACAAGCTTTCGGGTCCGTATTTTTTACGATCGATATTTGAAATAAGACAAGTTAAAAATACAGATCACCGTCGATGTTGACATTGATCCATTTTTTAATATTCTTGCCTGTGTAAATCAAAAAGTAAAATGGTTGTTCGTTATTTTTAGTTAATTAATAGTTTAATATTGATCCATATGAGGTACTATCGGGGACAAAAAGGGCATACTGCACCCGGCTGGAGCAGGAGCAACGGAAAACTGTTGCATTTGGCGAGTTAAGCACGAAACATTGAAATGATCCAAGCGACATGCCTTCTGATAATAAAGGTCACGCCCTGGCTGTCTCGATCCCAAATGCTGCGTATAGATGCTGTTGCAATGCAGTTTTTTGTAGCTCCGGCTCCCACCGCGTGGAGTATACCACTTTTGACCCCGATAGCACATAATTCCCGCTTTTCTGTACGATCCACCGCAGCAGATCGCACCAAGGTATCTCTAGCAGTTAAAAATAAATCTGGAAATGTTAAAAATACACCCTGTATGTGACACGTTGCCAATACAGATTTGATGCGGCAATTTTGTAACAACCTCTCCGCTACAAAAAAGGTCGACGTGTTTCTTTTTAAGATTTAAATGCAAGTGGCCTGGCTGGGCAAGGCTAGTCATCCTTTCAGTCGGATGGAATTCTTCATGTAGCTGAACTGAAGCTGCCGATCAAAAAAGGCGTTACTTTTGAACAAACTTATAAGACGTCCTTCGCCGCGCATTAAAGGATATTTTGTGATTTAAAATCCAACAGGTCGCACTAGGCTTTAGATTGCGCAGATAAATTCACAAGACAAAGTTTCACTCGGAACTTCAAAGCGCGCCTGATTTTGAAAAATCGAATATGCCAACTTGATCGCAAAATTTCCCCCTATTGTTCAGTGTTTGAACATGATCATCACATCTGTTGTAAAATATTTTTGCAGTAGGCGATTTCTGTGGAATTCCAATTGAAGCTCGCTTCCCAAGAAAAACATCATATGACGGCGCTGACGACACTCGTGCAGATGTAGGCCTGTATATAATTTCTTCGAGATTCCACATAAGAACCATTATATTGACAACTGTGGCTGAGAATAATTTAGTTCCATATGACATTTCAAGTTCCCGGTCCCTAAAAGAAGAATAGCTAAAAAGGTCATGTTTTGTTGCAGCACACTTTCTAGGACTTAGCAGCTGGTAAATGAGTTTGCATTTTCTAGACCGTCCGACCGAATTTCAGGCCCAGTCATTAGACACTTTTAGTTGACGTACGCAGTGAGCTTGCGCACGCAACGACACCGGGGGTAACGAATGCGCATGCGCAGAACGCAACGTATCTAGCCGCGCGTTGCGGACGCCCGCCCGCTGTAAAGCATAGCGTAGCGTACGCAACGCGGGACGCTACGTGCTGCGTAGAGAACATGGCGGCGACCATCTCGCCCGCTTCGGACCGATTTCACTTCGCCGCTGCTTTCTTCAATGCGGTGGCTCGCTCTAAACTGTGCTGTTAGCATTTATTTTGTCTACTCTCACCCACACGCCAAAATATTAGGGACAAATAGCCCTTGTTTTTCAGATAATGAGGCGATTTTTGACCTTTTAAGCCTAACCAACGTTGTGTACGTTTATCGTAATAGCAACCGCACCTGTAGAATAATTTTTTTATTGTCATGTGCCTACTTTTGCACTTTATTAAACATTACACATTTGTTCCTCCATTAAAAACAGTAATATACTATTCATATTGTCAGAAACTGAAAAATGTTCAGCCGAGCGCTACAGCGCTTTCAGTGTTTGTCACTAGATGGCGACACAACACAACGCGCTACGCGACTGCTCTGCGGCGGTACGGCCGACTATAAGTGTGACGAGGGTGTCCTTTACAGCGTACGGAACGTAGTAAGCATGTCGTACGCAATGTCGCTACGTACGCAGTAACTAAAAGTGTCTATTTCAAGTAAAATAGCAATAAAATTATTTCAATACGTGGGTTACAAATTAAAGCATGAAAGTTTGCAAGAATTTGCACATTGGTATTTCGCTAAAGATAGCCAGGATATGTTAACTGCAACGATAACTTCGCCATTCTTGAAGCGCCGCAGCGCTTATGGCGTTATATCTCTCAGACTTAACATCCTTCAATGCGGCCTCGTTTTGAGACTTTTCACAGGCCGTAAAGACGTAAACGAGAAAATGTTGTGGCGTCTGCGACAACAGCCACTGGACGGCTCCTCGGCACAAAGTTCATTCACTACGCTGGTGACTTTGGGAAGAAACTAAAGTTTCGCTCCGGCCGCCTTTTAGCGCACTTACTGCTTCTCAGTTCTGGCGTTCATCTGCCGTCTAAGCCGAAGTGCCGAACGAAGACTGCAACTCTACAATATCAAGACATCAGTTTCATTTTATACTGGTATTTCTCAACATATTCTCACTGTTTGATGGAATAGTTAATAATCTAAACGAGACATAAATTTGATTTAGGCTGTTTCCGGATTTTTGTTATAAATAATGCTGGATTAAATTTAGAAGAAACAACGAATCATTTACTTCGCTGCCCGCAACGCTTACAAGGCAACAAGGGCGACACGAGGTCTCCCGGAGGAAGAGGGAAAGAAGACATGAACTTCGTTTTTGTGAACGTTTCCATTCTGGACACCTGAATCAGTTTTGACATTTCATCTGGCTCGAAAAGTAACAGGTACTCACCCAGACCCCAGCTCATACCAAAGCAAGTGATCCTTCCTCTGTAGCAGAAACTGTGCCTGGCCAAGGCGCTGGCCATCTGAACGCGCTGGCAATAACGCTGGCACAGAAACAGAAGCACATCGAAACCCACGAAGAACGTATAACCAGAAGATTTGCGCAGTATCATTCTGAGGTACCGGCTGACCTCCGAACAGCTCAAGAGGAACTAGCATCTGCTTCAGCTATCTGGGATCAGAGACAAATTTCCAAGTGCTAGAAGGTCCTCATTTTTTCCCATTCGCCAAACCCTGCGAATTCTTTTCCTTGATGTACTCCTAGAGCCCACATACTCTAAAGCACCGATGGTGTATCCGTAGAAAACTACACGAAGCAGTTCTCGTCCCCCGACCGGTCGTCTACTCCACAGCGTCGGAGGAAGAACAGTTGCTAACGGACTTCATCCCAAAGCTTCACCGGCCGCCATACCAACAAAACCGTCGTTAGACTCGAACCGGAAAATGTAGGACGGTTTGACGGAATCGATTCATACCTTACTAACTTCACTGCTATCATCATCATCATTAGCTTGAATGCGCCCACAGCAGCAGAAAGGCCTGTTCCATAACTGTTATTTTAACTCTGTCCTTCGGTGCCGCAACCATCTTATCCCCGAAAACTGTCCTATCTAAATTTATGCCGCTCCTACATGACATGCTTGCATTGGGAACCAGTTAGTTACCCTCGACGACCATCAGTTATCTTCTCTTCACATTACAAGCATTGCATAAGCCCATTTCTCCTAGATATCGACTAGGATGTTATTGACGCCTTTGTTCACTAACCGACTAGGCTCGCTTTCTGTGTCGTAATATTAAACCTATCTTTTTCCTTTCCATAGCTCACTGCGTTGTCCACACTACTAAAAGAAAAGCCAGTCGCAGCAACGACGCGCAGAACCCCACTGCACTTGCTGCTTAGGCGGATGGCAACGGTTTGGATATCTACATCATTGTCATGAAGAAACAACACAAGATTTCGCTTGGCTACTGAGGGAATGCGAAAAAACAAAAAAAAATTACTGCCCATTTTTTTTCGCTTATCTAGACGTCACGCCGCATCCTTCATAAAATAACCCTGTCAGCAACTTTTTAGAACCTTGTTAACTTTCCTATTTACCCTTCCGCTGTAACTTGGGCGGCATTAGGCTCCCCTCTATCAGCGTAGCTTTGGCTGTGCCTCGCCTCGCTGCAGTTGAAGCCATGATAAGCTTTTCACGAAAACCACTGACATCTAGTCAAGCAACCCTCTGGACTGAAGCAGGTTGTTGAAGAACAGATGCCTTTATGGCATGGCGGCTTAAAGCAGCAAATACAGCTGAGGAGATTGAATGTTGTTCAGCATGAGGAGTGGCTGATGGAGGCTTCAAAGCCGCAGTACGTAGGCGCGCTGCCCATTTTGAAGAAGACAAGGGACCTAGCCGATAACCGAATGCGTCTGCCAGAGTTTATGATAGGTAAGAGAATGCATATTGCATACTTTTTATAGTACTGATTTAACTTTGTGCTTACTTTGTAGGAACAGACTGCAACTCACCGTGCTTTCTTTTTGGACAGGTGCTTCGCATTGGAATAAAGTTGACAATTTCGAGCAAATAATGAACGTTTTCCCTGCATGCAGGTCTTCACTAAGGAGTGTGTCTAGTTCATGGCAACTGGCTCAGCTAACGCCTAATCTAACGCAATGTCATTAAAGGCCGCGGTGTTCAGAAAAACTTGTGGCAGCGTTATTAACGTCGGCATTGTCGGCGTCCATGTCGTGGACAAAAAATTGCGGGCATGACTCTGCAGGTGTTGCTGAGAGAGCAAGCTAGGAGGAATGTGGGCCACCTAGATCAGGTGCCCTTGCGGCATCATCACAACCTGTCCACCTGATATTAGCAAACTGGGCTTACTACCGTTCGTCCGAGAAGACCCCTGTTCATTCTACGGATATATCCGGGGTTCTAGAATTCTTCCTCGGCAGCACATTTCTTTTTCCGGTTTTCCGGTTTTGCGGTTTTCCGGTAGTTACAGAACTTGAAAGCATGCCAGTGGTTACTTCAGTTTTTGCAGCCATCGCGACCCTGACTGAGTTCTTTCGAGCAGTGCGGCCTTGAAGCTTTTACAGCATCACCAAAAATTGTTAAGTATGTGGGAGACTGCTTTTTCTCGTTCTGCAAAGATGTTATGTTCGTTTTTAAGCCTCATTTGATTTTTACTGATGGCGAGAAGAGTAAGAACAAATGCCTCGTTTCTCTCTCAGAGTCTCTTCGGTAAACGTAATTGCAGAAAGCCCTCGTTAAGCGGTTGTAGCAAGCTGACTAAAACTGGAAGATATCGTAGCTTCAGTCTGTTCACTAGGCCACCCAAAAGATTGCTGCAAAAAACGTTCCTCAGAAGGAGACCGCATTTGCAGCTGTACCGAAGATCGGAAGACTGAGTTGGAGATTGCGCGACAAAAACTTCGGCGCTTGTAATAACGATTGTATTTCGAGTGTATTTTGTAACATGTGTGAAGTAATGGATCTCTCCTCCAGCGCGATACAGTTCCCAGTTATTTTCTTTAAAAGTAACTGCTGTACCATACGCCCATGGAAAAATTGAGGACATGTCCCGCATTGTGGACACATTTAACATGCATTCAAGCTAGGCTCTCTCCAGAAATTTTTCATATGCATCAGCAGCGCCAACAAAATCAGGAAGAAGATGCAGATACTATCCGCTCTGCCCTATCTGCATCTTTTTGCTGATTGTGTTCGCGCTGCTGACACATATGGATCGCAACAAGCTAGCCTGGCGGATCGTTTTATTCAAGAAATCTTCCACATTGGTTCAGAACTTCAGCGATGGAGTCTCGTATGAAAAGTTGTGAGGCGTCGTATACGTGAAACCATCAATTCCCACTACGTTTACGACTGCGATATTGGATAGATTCAAAGCGAGTTTAAAAACTCAATAAAATGTCAAATAACAGAAACTGGCATTTAATCTTGCCGCTCAGCATGGCGTATGCGGCGACAACGCCATTAGTCGGACGAAGCGCACAAAGCAATTTCTCTTCTACCTTAGGTGTGCATGAAAATGGTATTTCCATATACCATTTTTGATGGATGGTAATTTTGACGATGGAAATCAAACGTCTGTTTACGCATGCTTTCTACGCTCTCATGAAGCTTGTCTCAACAACTGTTAGTTTTCTTTGTTTCATAGTCAAAGATGCATCTTTCTTGGAGTCCAAACACCTTGACCTCGAATTGCCTTATGTCACAGTGGGCAACCACAGTTCATGGCTTAATGGCTGTCAGCGATGAATGAGTATTTCCCTATGTCCTCATTTTACGACATCAAAAGCTTTAAACTCCGCAAAAAAATAAAATCTTAAGAGAGATCTATTGATATTAACGGTCTTGTTAATATTCAGCTTCAAAGTCAACACCGCATACTCAGAATCGCATGTGCATGACAGACTTCGAGTATTTCGGTACTTGACTTATGACTTTAAATGAATGCAGGCTTCACGTGTTAAGAACTAAACCAGAGTCGGAGCGCTTTCATCATTCACTGCAGAGGTGAGCACGTGTGAACGGGAGGTGGATTCGTCTCTGCTCTCTAAAAAGGGTTACCCTCGAGCAACGCGCTGCGATCTTAGAGGCCGCGTACGAAAAGACGTCATTAATAGCCTGTGTGGGGTGATAGCCGCAGGCGTAGTTGAATGATATGAAAAAATCCTGTGTGACACCTTGCCATTAGCGTTTTGATCAAAGGACTGCCCACAGCAAGCGTTTACGGCACCCTTTTTTTCGAAACATTACTTATTGCGGCGCTTCCTCCCCACTCAGGGCAATAGTATGGTTGCCATCCGGCAGAAAATGCACGTCCCGTAACACCTTCGTACATTTTAGGCGATTAGTTTCGGTTGCTTTACAAAAATGTATTTTATTTCCGCATACCCGTGCCCCGTAATTTTTTATCTGCGAACGGTATCCGTGCCGCACGAGGGAAGGCAATTAGGGCATAAAAAGTGTCAACTTAAGAAAAGTATTCAATGTGCAGCTGCACTTTCGCTCACTAACATCTGACTATATTGGGCAAGGTTCAACAAGTAGAACTAAATTTTCCTACTTTTTTTCTCCGGCAGCACAGACTCATTGAGACAATTTTTGAAGGCAAGTAACATAAAGAGCCATGCAAAAGAGATTTGAATAGCACAGTAATCGCTTTTATTTTAAGTTATGAGCTACTCCTTACATAAGTGTAAACCTTTATTCTCAAAAAAAGCGAAAAATAACGTTTACGCGTCCTTAGTGTCTATATGGTGACGCGGCGTTGTCGACGGCGCGAATTACGCCGCGGCAGGGAGTTAGACATCGTATCCGCATGATGCGCGGGTTGACGCAGCACCATTGAAGCAGGCGAAGCTCCAGGCGTCCTCTGGACATCAGGAAAGTAGAATCGAGGTCCTGAATATGGAGGCGGTGGTGAAGCAGGCGGGTACTGAGTTCCAGGGTATGGCGGCGGCGGTTGAGAAGGCGACGCTGGGGGCCCCGGGTATGGAGGCGGTGGTGGTGAGGCGTTGTCCCACGGATATGGAGGCGGTGGAGAGGAAGGTGGCGTGAGCATACGAGGTGAGATTAAAAGCTTCGGATCTGCAAAGTACAAAATGCACAGAGATTCAAACACGCAGTATTTGAAGGTCTGATGAACAAGGCGTAATGGTTTTGTCCAGACTACAGGGCCCACCAGGTTTGCCTCTGGCTCGGGCTGCGCGGCATGTTTCAGATAGCCAGCTGTCAAAATCTCTTGACGGTCAGTCCAGCTCTTACAATCTTTCCTGAGGAGCCTAAGACTTCCCCCGCAAGACGGCTTAGAGGATAACCTTCAGGTCTGTTTGGTGGTCAGAAAAGCTGCACTGAACTCGGATAATATGTCCGGACACAAAAGATTCTTTGTTTCGCGCGGCTAAAAACTTGCGCGACTGGCTAATTTTTAGGTTACCATGCATAAGGAGGCACGTTAGCATAAGACTTGCGCATAGATTATGGCATGTGTAATTTCTGCGGCGAAGACCCCAAACGGAGGCCTTATGTCTTTGCAGAGAGCTGGATAATAGGCACTGAGGGATGACACCTTCGTATTTTCTAATTGAGGGCCGCAGCGGCATGCTGTACTGCATTTACATTTTATCCGTTTAAATAATAACAGTGTGCGATTGAAATGGAAGTGAAAATGGTACTCAAAATTATAAAATTGTCCCTTATATGCGAGAAATGATATTAGTAAGATTTCTTCGACCATAATGTACCTGAACACAATTCAAGAACAGCAAGGAAGAAGATACGAGGTGACGAGGGACGCTTTTCATTCTTGAAACCCGCTCTTTCTCTTCAATTTTCAACTCAGCCCGCATTCTTTCGGGTTCCTGTAAATTCTGCGACAGCTTTCGCTCTTAAAACCTTTATTCCCGCACTGCGGCTGTAAGGCCTTCGCTTAATCTCTGTGTATTTGAAAGGAAAACCAATTTTGTTAAGCATCGCTGGGCTTGTGTTTTGAGGAAACTTCCCATTCGTTTTCTTCGTAATAAAATAATTTATTCTTGGCGTTTTAACATTGCACTTATCATGCATCCTTGATTTCTCTTATATAGAGGTATTCTACCAGTCTGTCAAGAATACAGTGCGCGGCGGTCTCATGTAGCCTCATCTTGTGTTTGCTAAACAATTCTGTCACGGCAAAAATAGAAACGAAACAAAGTGTGCCGATCACTAGCACCTTGTTTAAATTTTTTGTCAGTTTTTTTTTTTAAATAAAAGTTTACTTTTATTACGGGTCGGCCTGATTGCATACGGCAAGACGAGAGTAGAAACCACTGCTCTACTCTACGCTCCAATAAAGGGCAAATGCTTTCTTTTTGAGAATCCCGCCTTATTGAAGAATTCAAGTCTGTATAAGTTGTAGCCAAAGTATACCAAATGGTCTTTCCGCTAGCATTTGAAATGGTAGCATAATCAAAGACTAAATCCTCTCTTCAGAGCACTCTAGCAGTGCGGCGGCGCTCGGTGTGACGTCACGGACGAAGAAATTTGAAATTTGCGCTGCTGTCCACGGCACTCTGCTGCGCGTATTCAGAAGCTACCAAACAACGCTCGCCAGAATTTGTCTTCAGTGGCTTAGGCCTTCTCCCTTCAAAGCAAGCATTTATGCGCTTCAAATGTATAATTACTGTATATGACGTCATCAAGCGCCCTCCGCTTGGCGTTGTGCGCTGCGGAGAAGCTTGAAGGTAGTCAGGATTTTGCTCGGCGATTAAGCCAAAATATCTTGGCGTGCTATACCTGCAAGTTTCACACTTTCTAGCCTCTTAAGCTCGTCGAATTCTAAAACCTCTGCAGTTGGCATTTCAGAGCACTCGACCGCTGAAAGGCGGCCATTCCGTAAACTGCTTCTCTTTCCGTTGCCACTAATTCTTGCTTTCCTGCCAAAAGTTAAATGCACACGAGCAGCAAAATCATCATTCAGCTCACACTGTTTGGTCAAACATGTTCCTTGAGACAATGCCTGCTTCTTATTCATTGACACGGGTGTTGTAAACGTGGCCTCTATTACACGTATGCAAAAACTCGGTGAAAATTACTTAAAAAACAACTTTAAAACGCCGCCATAGGACACATTTCAGACGGTTTATGATGAAAACCCGCAAAAAGCTTCCTGTTTATTAAATAAAGCATTCCACCCGATCCAGAAAAAAAGAGGCTTAGTTTTGCCGCTCCACCATTAGCACCTCATTGAAGAAATTATAGGAGGGACAAGTTTTTGGTGCGCTAACATTGAAAACGAAAAGAACGATAAGGCACCCTTACCTTTACTGGGAGGTCCATGCCCGTCTGCATAAGTCATGTCTCCTAACGACATTCTGCATGTTCAAAGAAGGCGTATTAGATATCCACGCGTAATAACCAACCGAAAAAAAGAGCCACGTTTTTCACTCGTGCTACAAGAAACAGCAGAAGTAATGGCTGATCGAGGTGGGAACATATAGTCGCTTCGAAGCGAAGACAATGCTGGCGCCGAAAACCTGTTTCGTACAGGCTGAACACGCTCACGGAAGCAGAAAATTTGTTATTATTAAGCTACATACCAAGCAGTGCACATTGTAACCAATTTTTCAGCGGCAGACCTATACAGGCAGAGCAGAACGGTGGTCTAAAATTAGTATACAGTGAACTAAAGTCCTGTTCGGAACTAGGAGAAGAAAAGAACTGTTTATGATTTGCATCGAGGTGTTGTATACTGGAAGAGAAAACGAGTACTAAGGGAAGTGTTGACCGTAGGTTCGGGTCACGAGAGTGAAATAACTAGAGGAAGAATTATAAGAGAGTGGAGCGCTTTTGGCAGGTACTCTAAGATCAGGATGGCTGTTTAACAACAGCATTCAAGAGAAACGTATATACGAGCTCTATCCATAATACCGTTTCGCAAGAGCAGCCGCAGGTTGACCGTGCTATCTCCCTCCGCTCTCACCATACACTTCCTGCTCATTCCATGGTAACCACGTTCCGAATGGTTGCCTTGGTACACCTTCATACACTCTCGCCCTAACCTCCTCCTCTTCCCATCCTCTCCTTCCACGGCTATCATCCCTGTCCTTCTAGGGTAACTACCATCCGGTTGGTTTGTATGGCATGGCAGCATTATTAAACAATCTCAAGATTTGGTTTGGTTTGGTTTATGGGGTTTAACGTCCCAAAGCGACTAAGGCTATGAGAGACGCCGTAGTGGAGGGCTCCGGAAATTTTGACCACCTGGGGTTCTTTAACGTGCACTGACATCGCACAGTACACGGGCCTCTAGAATTTCTCCTCCAAAGAAATTCAACCGCCGCGGCCGGGATCGAACCCGCGTCTTTCGGGTCAGCAGCCGAGCATCATAACCGCTGAGCCACCGCGGCGGATAATCTCAAGATTTGAACTTCTGCTGGCATTGATGATATTAATACAAAAATTCTCAAAAACACAGTAATCCATTCAAGCAATATTCTCTTCCATATCTTTCGTCAGTCGCTATCAACTGGTGAAATTCCCAGCGATTGGGAAGTCGGTAAAATTATCCCCATCTTCAAATCAGGTGATAAAACGAACGAGCAAAATTATCGCCCCATACCTTTGACATCTGTCTCATGTAAGATCCTCGAACACTTCATCGTATCAGCAGTGGCGCAGCATCTAGATCGTAATAATTTCTTTTTTTTTCTAACCAGCACAGGCTCAGGAAAGGCTTCTCTTGTGAGACTCAAATACTGGAATTTACTAACGAGCTACTGAACAATATGGACGAGAACTTCCAAACGGACTGCATATTCTTAGATTTTCAAAAGCATTCGACCGCGTTGCGCATTCACGCTTAACAGGTGAAATTACTTCTCTCAACCTAGACTCACTAACAACCTCATGGCTAAGGAAGTTCTTGTCTTTACGTAAACAGTTCACAGTTGTTAACGGTCACTCATCCCCGTTTAGCGATGTTCTGTCTGGTGTTCCTCAAGGAAACGTCCTGGGCCCGTTGCTGTTCCTGATTTACATTAATAACCTGCCATCCAACATTACGTCAACCGTTTGCTTGTTCGCAGATGACTGCATAATTTACCGCAAAATCCGATTACCGGCAGATCATCTTGCACTTCAAAGGGACCTCGATCATGTAACCGCTTGGTGTTCATCATGGCAAATGTCACTTAACACCGAAAAATGCAAGTTAATGGCATTCAGCCGCAAAAAAATCTAACTGTTCGTTCAATTACATACTCAATAACAGCCTAGTCTCTCAGGTGTCTTCTTACATATACCTCGGTGTCCATTTTTCATTTAACTTGTCCTGGTCTACTCATATACAGAAAATAACAGCTAAAGCATCCCGGACCTTAGGATACCTAAAACGGAATCTTCTTATAACTTCTGCCAATACCCGTAAGCTCGCCTATCAAACATTTGTTCGTCCGCAACTCGAGTATGCATCACACAATTGGTCACCTCACCAGGCTTATTTAATTAATTCCCTTGAATCGGTCCGAAATCGTGCAGCGCGTTTTATCTCCAGAAACTATGACCGTCACTCAAGCGTCACAAACATTAAATTATCGCTCTCTCTTTGTACCTTGCAATCACGAAGATTAATTGCCCTAGTCTGCTTATTTCACAAGATAGTCTATAGCACTAATCATTCGACTCTCCCTCTTGCGCAACATCACCGCACCTCGCGCCGTTTAAACAACCATTTCAGCTTCCAACGCCTTTCAGATAAAAGCGTTGCCTTCAATTCATCCGCTTTGCCGTAGGCTATTATTCACTGGAATGTTCTTCCGGAACACGTCGTCAATATTCGTGATCCAGCTTCTTTTAGGACCGAAATAACAGCCATTTTTTCTAATTACTGACGCGTCAATAACTATTGTATAATGATGTTCTTATTGTTTTATGTTCAGTACTAACAGTCAGTTGGCATTGTATAATGATGTTCTTACTGCGTAATGAGTACTACCAGTCATTCAGCATCGTATAATCATGTCAATCATGCTCCTGTTATTATCCCTATTTATGTATTCCCCCCCCTCACACAATACTCCACGCTTGGAGCCTGTGAGGCAACCTGAATAAATAAATAAATAAATAAATAAATAAATAAATAAATAAATAAATAAATAAATAAATAAATAAATAAATAAATAAATAAATAAATAAATAAATAAATAAATAAATAAATAAATAAATAAATAAATAAATAAATAAATAAATAAATAAATAAATAAATAAACCACGTACGAACTGCGGCATCTCGTGCTCTCGCCATACCCTGCTCCTTCCACCTCATCGCACATTAACCACCTTAAGGTCGATTACCTTAGTAATCATCCTGTGGTTATGCCTTCTTTTGTTCTCGGCAAAGGCTTCTCCTTGTAACAGCCGCCGTTCTTCCACGAAAACTACCCTCCTGACAGTTTGCGTGGCAACTGCCCACCAGTGGCGCCTTCTTACACTCTCGCCATACCTTCCTCGTTTAGATTAATCATCCTTATGTCGAGGGTTCCACCAATCTCCCGATGCCCTTCTCTATTACCGGTAACCACCCCCTGGATGGTTTCTGAGGCAACCATCCACCTTTTACGGATTTCTCCGGTGACGCGATACCTTCCCTCCCTGCACGTTAACCATCCTCCGAGTGGTTCCCAAGATAGCACACCCACCGGTTACACCGACGACAAAAAACCTGAACAGAAAACGACAACATCCTTCTACTACGCGAAGCCCAGTTAGGTGTCCTTAACAGCTGCTGCTGCACAAAAATCACCAGGCGGTTTTTTTTGTGGTAATGTGAACTCCAGCAGTGGCGTCGATGGGGCGAAATGCTGATGCCAGGAGGAGTCTATAATAAGGGAGTAATTACTCACTGACATCCACCCGAGCGCAACCATACGGCTACTAAGGAAAGCTATACAGCTTTCTCAGAAACTTCGTAGTTAAAGAAAAATTCGGAAAAATTTTTCTTTAACTACGAAGTTTCTGAGAAAGCTGTATAGCTTTCCTCTGTAGCTGCATGGCTGCGCTCGGGTGGATGTCAATGAGTAATTACTCCCTTATTACAAATCTACTCCACCTAGGGGGATTCCCCTAAACATTTGGTCAACACTGTTCCCACTTCGAGTTATTGATCAATTCGCTCTCATCCTACCAAAAGCTTGCCGTCCCGGTTAGCTCAATTGGTAGAGCGACTGCTCCGGTGAGACGGTAGTCCCGAGTTCGAACCCCGCACCAGGACGAATTTTTCTTTAACTACGAAGTTTCTGAGAAAGCTGCATAGCTTTCCTTTGTAGCTGCATGGCTGCGCTCGGGTGGATGTCAATGAGTAATTACTCCCTTATTACAAATGTACTCCACCTAGGGGGATTCCCCTAAACATTTGGTCAGGAGGAGTCTATACTAATTGGCCTATGAGCGTATGCGCCAATGGGAAATTAAATGGGCACCCTGTATGAACCCGAATTATGATCACTGCTATCCTCTACTTAAGGTTGCGGAATTCGTCCATGTGGCCAGATTTATCTTTGTCGATTAGGAATCGCACATCAAATGCGAGACAGTACGTTAAAAACGATAGCATTGTACGTGCCTTCTCTTTAACAAGTACAGGCTTCAGCTCGCCTCCTATCGTCACTAATTCCTGTCCCCACCTTTTAATACCCACTACTTCTACGAGGCGCTCTGCTAGGCAAGCTTCATTGCATAGGGTTCTAGCGCTCAGTGTCGCCTTGTGTAGTTTCCGATAGTGCAGAGGTTATCTTCCAGTGACTGTTCGGCCGCAAATTTGAATTTCGAGCCTCATTGTCTGGCTGGGAGTTGCACAAATGAAATTCTGTGGCTGACTGGCTTTGGCTGACTGGCTTTAGGTCCTTCTAAGGACCTAAAGCCAGTCAGCCAAAGTAGGCATAATAATAACAACTCTAGATAGAGCAAAATATAGACATTCAGGGTCGCCTGCGTGAAGTATACTTACACCAAAACCAGGGCGCAAAGATGTAATTCAGTCATAAAAAACAATGAAACTTTCATGGCGCGCAAAGCAATCAGACCGTACAATGCAACAGATCGCAGGAACTCGTATTAGAAACTAAAGCCTGGCGATGGAACTGAAGTGAAAACTTTATATATAAAATATGGGATACGCGCTAAGTTCACTAAATTCCGCTTCCTAATGTATTCCGTCCTTCAGGGCTGCTGATATGCTAATAAGGACATTGTGGCAATATATAAAGGAGTATTTATTACATAATTGGCCAGAGAACCAGCTCATGCATATTTAATTATTCGTGAATCACACAAGCGTCATCCACAGTGTTCATTATTATGTGCAAAAGTGTGAAAGCGCAAGGCGAGACCTAAAGAAACAGACAGAATTATCCAGCCTCGTTTCCCACAAAAATGTAGTATGAATAAAATTGGACTGTAAAATGAAGATATTTCTATCTCGGAGGACCAAGATATAGAACTCGTTGGCTGTTCCTTACATATTAATGCCTTATCAAAAAATTTAAGGAAAATATCGAGCATGAAAACCGCCTTTAAAATCATCCAGCCTCTGCTGTCCTCATAGTGATATTTACAAGCCAAAATTTTCAACGCATATATCATTCCTGTAGATGAGAATATTACAAACCACGTTGTTTTTCGTATTTTGATTGGATAAGGCCACTGCGTGTTTGCGTATTTGTTGCTATGCATACACGCCAAGCATTGGCACTGTAGGCAAAGAATCCAATATGCACTTCTGCCGTTCCATTCGTCATTTTTGCGGTCAGCCAGGACAGCTACGACGCAGTCAGCGTCATCTCAAAGAGAAACTATTTCCATTAGACAATTTATCCGTGTGTGAGTGACTTATGCCACCATAAACGCTTGGCTGCAAATCGTGCAGGGCGTGCCACTCTAACAGCCGTTCCTCCCTTCTGGAGTTTTGCCCGCGGCCTGCTGTACTAATCTTGCTGTCCCGTCGCTACTGCGGAATTTCCAACCCTCTGTTCTCCTTCCTCACAGTTAGTGTAGACGGGCAAACTAGCCGCAGGAAACCTTCCATCACCTCAGTCTACATTAGGCAGCGTGGAAATAGAAGTACCCTCCCTATCCGATATGGGGGATAAGGACTAGCGCTCCGCAAGTGCGCATGCGCGGAACATCAACGCCCCTCATATATTAACGCCCCGCATGCGCTCCGGAGGGCGCTATTCTCCTTTCTTACTAACGATGGGGTATCCCATTATAAAACCCTCTTTTTTCTCTTAAGTGACAAGCACGCTGTTTAAGACGTCCGACATGCTTCCGGTTGCCCATGGAAGGAGACAAGAAGGAGACAACGCGTTGAGACAAGTTCTATCCGGTTGACTTCATTTTCGGGATTTTTTTATGGTAAGGGCAGACGAAAATATGCTACGCCAGCAAGGCGAAGTTGCAGGCACTAAAGCTATTTCTGCATTTTCATTACTGCATCACCAATAGTTATCAAACATCTGGATACTATGAAACTTGATGGTGGTGGCCTCAAGACCAGCTCCACAAAATATGTATTTAAAAAGTAGCGTACATAGAAAAATTCCGTCTAGAAAGGAATAAATTGCATTACTAATCAGTTTCCAGAAATTGCTGGAATGCAGTAAATTACATAACCAATTACTGCCGGCAAGAAAAGTAAAGTAGCGGCATTGCACTGGAGTTACTTCCGAAAAACAGTGCAATGGTCCTAAATAAAGTTTTGGTTATCATGCGTAGAAAAAAATAAACAAATAGAGAAAAGAAAACATCAACGCCTGAAAATTATGACGCACAAATTTTTCAGATTTCTCTACAAATTCCGTCCCAGCCAATTATTCCTTCATTGCTCTGCTTTTTGTAGCGTGGCTGGTTGCAAAGATAATAAAACGCCAAGAAAACACATAAAACAAAGGGATGGCCCCCCCATTTGGCAGTTTCAGAGAGTTCAAAAAAAGAAATAAGCGGCAAACCTAACACCCTTACGCCTGGAGCTCCCTTCGCCAATAAGTCGCGTTAAAAGCGATCACTTCTCAATTTCACCAGCAGAATAGAATTATTTGCAACAATCTTAGAAGTCTCATACAGAAAAAAAGAACAAAGTACGAGAAAACCAGTTGGATGCAGCATAATGGTGCAAATTCAAAAACGAGCAAACACAAATGACTTGCACTATTTGCCGGATGGCATACCGTGGATAGAGAAGTATAGTTTCGGAGGTCTCATGTGTTTTATGTCCCTGATTGCAAACGTCATGCGATAGACAGAAAAACTCAAATAACATCGTATTTCTTGTGCTACGATTTTATTTCCAGCTCTTATATTTCTCTTTTAAAAGCCCCCTTTCCCCCTATGCCCCCTTTCCGCCGCAATGGGCCCGACGTACCTATATCGATTTATTTCTTCAAGCGGTTGGGTGCTGTCTACAGTCAGTGAAACTTGAACCGGAATGAACTGTGAGAGAACTAAAATGTCTCATCTCCCATTCATCGTCAGCTTAAATTCGTGAGCATAGTTTCGTTTTTCATACGGCTCTTTCATAGGCTAACCGTTTTGCAAATGTCACGCCTCCTAATGACGATTTTATTTTCACGTATGATAAAAATAGCCTAAAAGGAAAATGAGAATCGTAGAAAATATCAATATAGGCTAAAAACATCGGAAAATGCTCAAACGCGAAGGATCTAACTTCACATCTGAGTAGGCAGAAAGAGTGACAGTGAACCGTGGCTGCACATTCGTATGCAATATGTTCAAAGCGTTTTGCACACTTATAGGACTGGTGCCCTCACTGACCGCTCACTGAACAGATCCAAGCTATTCAGGAGCTGCACGACATTTTCACCTATTGCGTCAGTGACAAGACCGTTAAGTCTGTATTCATCGCTTAAGAGGATGGCGCAAGCAATAACTCAAAATATTAGTGAAATAAATATGTACTGTATTCAGTGCCCTCTTTTCATTAGTACGTTTTAAAAAAAGGCTAAGCCAACGTGATGCCTCCTAACAACACTTATAGTCATGTTTCATGCAGTTATATTGAGCTAATAGCGAAAAAAGTATCCGAAAAAATGCAGTTTCCGTAGCTCTCTGTGAAGGGGAATAAAGATTCAAATCTTCTCACTGAAGAAAAAAAAACAGCCAGAAGCCAACAGAGAAGACACGAACCACACATAAATATTCTGAACAATATTCAGTTATAGTTTGCTATGAAAACATGATTTGTTTAGAAAAGAAAAAAACGTCGTGGGTTTTCTAAAATTCTATTTTAATTTCCTGTAAATCAGCTGGCAGAATATGCGCTTCTTGACGTTTTCAAGAACTCGTAGAGAAATATATCTATAGAAAAGGGCCCTCAATATTGTCTAGGCTGTTTGCAACCTGTAAGGCGAGTTTCAGCCAAAGCTTTGGTGGTACGAACTGCTGAATTTTCACCACACTGTCACATTGCTTTAATATCGGTTGCATCTTGATGCACGATAAAATAATCTCCAACATTCGTCCTCGTTTTAGTATTGGCCCCTTATTTATAAAATGCACGAGAAGATTTCTTGTGTTCGCACGCGAATGCGGCTGTGTCACTTTGGAGCACGAGTTTTATGCACTTCCTAAACAGTCCAGGCCCGTCAACGCCGCGAACATTGCTGCGCTCACGCCTAGATGCATCGTGACTAATGGGTACTAAGCCTCTTTCTAGGGAGGGTATGAGAAGCGTTTCACTGGTGAAAGGCGTTCCGTATCAGTATGGCCATGACTGTACACTTTGGTTATGCTTCCTCTTGGTTCATGCCGCGGTTGCGTTTGCAGTATTTTACCCACCACAAAACTTTGGTGTTTGCTAGGATCTAGCGGCTCAGCGCTGCCAGAGCACCTGAGCGTCATCGGCGAAAGGTAACAGTTACTGAAGCGATTTATACTATCTGGCGGGCACGTCCACACATCAGACGACATACCGCAGAGAATCTACGTCCTTTAAAGGAAATGCAGATAGACTTGCATTCAGAGTCATTAAACAGTGGTTTGGTTTGGTTTATGGGGGTTTAACGTCCCAAAGCGACTCAGGCTATGAGAGACGCCGTAGAGAAGGGCTCCGGAAATTTCGACCCCCTGGGGTTCTTTAACGTGCACTGACGACGCACAGGACACGGGCCTCTAGAATTTCTCCTCCATCGAAATTCGACCGCCGCGGCCGGGATCGAACCCGCGTCTCTAACGGGTCAGCAGCCAAGCACCATAACCACTGAGCCACCGCGGCGGCTCCATTAAACAGTGGGAAGCTTTTTTCCCCCGGCGCAGCAATGCCGAATGGAAATAGAAGGATGGTAGGAAAGAAATGCCCACTAGAGGAAATGATTTCTTTTTCTCTTGTGCCCGTCAGCAAATGTGTTTTTGGAACATCTGTACACGGCTGAAAACTTCATCGGTGTGTGGCCATGGTTGTTGATGAAGTTTCATACTTTGCTTTTGGGTAATGCTAGCGGTCATTCCGTGGTTTTTTCCGCACTGATGCAGGGACTATCATCATTTCGAGAGGGCAATGACATCGCTGATTTGGCATTCGTTTGAGGAGCGAAAAATTCCGTGGTCGCAACACAAGCTCAACGGCCACTTTTTAGAGATGCTAAACGCAAAAGGAAACTTGTGCTGCACCATTGCGATGTATATAAAGTCTCGAGAACTTCATTTCGACGTCTTTCAGAGCTGGAAAGCTATCAGGGTCCCTGGAAATCATAAGCGAAATCTGTAGTGTTCGGCTTGGTATTTGAGTGTTTATTCGAGCTAGGCGCATAAAATGAATTACCTACGCACTTTTAAGAAAATTACACCAATGGAAAATAGCACAGCTGGAGCTCAATTTATTTTAAATTCATCCGGTCGTTGCACGTTGCAGTGTTCTTTCTGGTCGGTTTTTTTTTTGCTGCAAAGGCAGTGAATCTATGATTTTTGTTCGATGTAGCAAACAAGCAAACATTAGGCACATATAAAGAAGCTTATTACGTGCAAGCATTTATTTAAAATATCCGGCCTCGTGATACGTATATTAAGTCGAAAGCCTTTAATAGCTGATACTGTCGTCCGTTAACGAAGCTTGTCACACGCGTTTAACTCGGGAACATTTTTTTATTCGAGCTGTTTGCCATTAGGCATAATGAAAACTCGTTAACTAAAAAAGATAGAATATGAAAAATGAACCTAAAAACCAAGTTTGATGACTGTAGATTAATTGGTTAATTAATTATAGTCAGAAATGTCGAAACTGCGTTTAGCGCGACGGCGATAAAGCCCGGGAACGGTGTGACGTCCCATCCACCGGAAGTCGTCACGGCATAGTGAAACTTGTCACACAATGGTCGGAAGAACGTCGGATTTTTGTGAAATTAGATAGAAAAATCTGTAATTAAGCGTAATCAACAGTAAAGAACCCCGAAAAATGTATAATTTGGGTATTAATATAGCCACGAGAACGGTGCGACGTCCCATCCACCGGAAGTCGTCACGGCATAGTGTTCTCGGTTTTCGCCTCTCAACACTATAGTTGCCAAGCGTCCTCGCAATTTTGTTTCGTCACTTTTGTCTAAACGCTTCCCGTCCGCGCGTTGTCCCAGATTGCTGCCTTGGAGAAGATGGATGCGGTCCGAGCGATGATGTTTGCTAATCGTTATCAATTTCGGCCTTCTCGGTATTTCTCGGTATTTTTTGCACCCACTTCAATCTGATGAATTGCTCGAAGCAGGGTGAGGGAAATATTCGTCTCATTAGGCGAGAAATTTCAAAGGAAGCACATTGTCGTTTTATGCGAAGCATACTAAAATAGCCCAACCCAGCTCCTCGAGCGCGGCGGTGTCGTTACCACTGACCTTTCGTGACCTCCATGTCATACCACGTGATGCGTGACGTCACAGCAGATGAAAAACGGGGGCCCAACTCGCGCCGTCGCGCGAGGCGTCGTGACCAAGGATGACCACGTGGTGCGTGACGTCACAGCAGATGAGAAACGGGGGCCCAGCTCGCGCCGTCGCGCGAGGCGTCGCGACCAAGGAGGACCACGTGATGCGTGACGTAACGACATAGGAGAAACGGGGCCCCAGCTCGCGCCGTCGCGCGAGGCGTCGCGACCAATGTGTTTCCTGCTTCTGCCACTAGGTGCGCTGTAGTGAACACGTGATGCTGGAGCGGCGGTATACAAGGGGGTGCGCCGTGCGCCTGCCTCTGCTAGGCGGTGTATCTGTCCTCGCTTCGGCGAGCGCGGCTTCGGCCGCTTATCTGATTTTTTCAGCAGCGTCCGCTCCGGCGGACGCAGTTGTTGCTGCGACGCGCGTCTTTTCTTTCCTTTTTCTCTTTCCTCTAATCTCTTACCTCTCCTCTATCTGCACGTGGCAGCGGTGGTGGCTTGGCTCGAGCCAGTAGCAGGCCCGTGCAATTTCCTTTTCATCCTTCTCTCAGTCACAACAACAACAACAACTCTGCTAGGCGTACACGGGGTAGAGATGCCTCCTGGAGACAGAGCTGCTCGTTGAAATGAGAAGCAAAAGTTGCGGCGTCCTACAGAGTGATGAAGAGCGTGAAGAACGTCTAGCCAAGCGGCGTGCTCGATATGCAGCTCGGCGACAATATGCTTCGCATCTGACTAGGCTTAACCTAAGCTAAGCCTCAGCCATTTTTTTATTGCTTTATTTCTTTTGCGGAAGTCCAGAACAAATTGCACAGTATAATCCTGTAGTAGGCTATTCTCTCAAAAGTTAAAATCGCCGAGAATATCAATCAAGTTCATCGCCACACAACAAGCCCACACGCAGACTTTATTAGTCCGCCATCCAGCCGAAATGACGAAAATGTTAATGATGATTCTCCACTGACGAGGAAAATGTGATAGGGCTGACACGTCATTACTGTTCCTAGCATGGGTCGCCTCACTGGCCGTTCACTAAGGTTGTCTGTGTGATGCATGTGCTTGGTCACGTTCATGCACGTACTGTCAGAAAGACTTTACCAGGAATTATGCACAACTCCCAGCCAGTTTACCTAAGTCAGCTTCCTATAGCGCATGAATGAGACTCGCTCACTGTCTTTCTTTGTAATCTCACGAGTATATTAAAGCGCTATTTTCGATTCTTTAAAGCCATGCGCCACGTGATGTCAGCCAACGAAAATAAAAGCACTTGGCCCGAATTCCTAGTTATGTATTTGCTAAATGACAATCGCTTAGCGATGAACTTTAAGTGCCAATCAAATAATAAGGAAACATTAAGAAACAATCAGAGAGCAACGTACAGGTGCCGTCAAAAGTAAATGGTAGGCAATATTAACGAAGAAATTTAATCATTGCCCGCTCAATTCATGCATCCTTGAATACGTATGTGCAGACTAATTGTGATTGTGCGAATTGCACTGTGCACCAACAAACATGGACCATTATGCTTTAGATTTAAAGAAATTAATTTTTTTTGACAAAGTCGCCTTCCATTTACTTTCGACGGCGACTGTACGTGATACCCAGATGTTGCGGGTTTGGCTCGTAGTGGCTGAACGTAGATTATTCTGCTACTCTTTATTCAGTTATCGTTCGTGCATAAACTGATTACAGTACTCATCATCATCAGCCTGACTACGCCCATTGGAGGGCAAAGGACTCCCTCATGTCTCTGAACATTGTCCTTAAACAAAGCTGCGACCACCGAAATCCCCACAAACTTCTTAATCTCATCCATCCACCTAACTTGCTCTATTGATTTACAGTAATTTACCACCGGTCAACAGCCAAGTTAAAAAAAAAATCCTCTACACTGTACTTGGGTTCAGAAACAAAGTGTAACATTTCGGAGTCATTCAAGATTACTGCGGAAGTGGGTGTGAAACTACGTCACGCACCAGACTTTTGTTAGCATGCTTGAAACGCGAAATACGTTTTCTTCGTGAACATAACTTTCTTTAAAAGGATTTCATATTTCCATCGGTTGAATATCCCACGAGCTGCACCGTAAGGGTTAAAAATAAAACAGCATGGCACAAGCACCTTTCAAAAAGCGGCATGGAGCATGGGGCTTGGCTGTCCTATCTTCACGTCTCTCTTTTCGGGAAAGCGGTATTTAAAATTGCAGCTGTACGACAGAATATATTCGAACCGAACGTTTAGGTGTTGTTTAATGTTTGAACTGCAATATTCAGCGCTTCGCTTACCTGTTGAAAATATAATCGAGTTAGACATACAAGTGCGGACATAAGTAAACAGCGCGCGCTATACTTTTTCAAATTCACTGAGAAAACACGATACCGTAACCTACCAGCGCTTACACAGCACAGCTGTGAGTTTTAGTTTGGAAAAACATGAGAAACATTCCAATTCGATCTCGTCTTCTGTTTACTTTCCACCCCGCCTAAAAATTATGTACGTCCGAAAGAAAGCACCGCCGACACACTCACAGGGTTAGAAATGTAAACCACGGGGACATTGATTTCGCCTTGCATCTTTTAGCGGAGGCTGCGGCAAAGGTCTTCGAGGATTTCACTGCTTTCGAGCACGGCGACCTACTGTGATTTTCGCTCGCTACGTATACTAAACACAGGAAAAAAACGCCAAACTTCTGTTTTCTGCAGAGCTATCTTTTATTTAAGAGTACTAGCATCGACATTTACAGGTAATTCCTTCATGTGCTATTTATTCAAATCGAGAGTCGGCTTTATCTCAGCGTTCTCCGCCGGCGCGTTTGCTCAGCAGGACCGGTCGGGGTGGGTGGCCGTGAGCCAGTTGATGACGGTCGTAACGGCGGCGTGGCTGGACGCGCCTGCATCGCAGCAGACGAGGCAAAAGGAGGCACATGTAGAGGCCGCGCGTGTAGCTGCCGTTGTCCACCCTGTCTGCCAGGCGAGGGCGCAGGCGCGGAGTAGAGAGGGAGAGGTCCACTTGGGCTGGAGGGGGAGGATGGAGGCGCTGGCGGCAAAGGCAGCTGTCGGCGTTGGCTGCCAGGGGTGGATCCAGCTGCCGAGATTATCGGTGGCAGCGGGGAAGACTGCAGTCGTCTCCTCCAATGTAAGAGCGGTGATGATGAATGGGTTAAGGGAGGCAGCCTATGTGCAGACAGCGGTGCAGGTTGCAAGGAAGGAGGTGGTTGGTATGGAGGCGGCGATGACGGAACTGGGGAATTGGTTGGCTCGTATAGAGGAGGAGGGGAGCCAGGCTGTCGACGAAGCGGCTGCATTGCGTACGGAGCTGAATAAGATGGTGAATGAGGGGGCTGGGATGGCGACAAAGATGAAGGGAACAAAAAGTGGTGGTGTGCAGCGGGATCGGAAAAAGGTGGAGAAGCAGGTGGTTGGTATGGAGGAGGAGGCGAATGAGGCAAGAAAGAGAGTGACTCGTATGGAGGAGGTGTTGGAGTAGTTGGAGGGAGTACACGAGGCAAGATCAGAAGCGGCGAACCTGCAGAGTAAACATTTTCTTAAGTGATTGCAAAGCTGGCATTCAAAGCGCTTGTTATGCGTTCGGGAAGAGCAGATTTGATGTTTCACGAGGTAAAAATCCTGCGGATGTTAGCATAGTTTGGCGGCATACAGTAGCCGTGCCGTGGCAAGCGTGAATATCTGGGCATATATATGCAATGGCTAGTGTGCATGGTAGTGTGCATCTGCGTATTTTATCTGTTTTGTGTGAGTTAAAGGATACCATCATAGCGCCGAGTGGCTTACGAATGCAAACAGCATCGGTATGCATTCATATTTTCTACTGGTGGACAAGGGGGCAAAGTAATTAAGAAGTAATTATTTCATCTTCCATCCACATCACGCTGTTCATGCCCTTTCAAATGTAACATCGATTGTGGGTGTCATATTACAGCCTTCGCTAGTACAACATATCTTCTCTCATGGTATTTCTAAACGCGTGGCATATGCTAAGGTCTTTTGAACACAAGTAAAAAAAAAAAACGGAGTACCACAGGGAACGTGCTATATTTAAACATAGACCTCGTCCCTTCAAAAGTCTTCATTTACTTCTTACACAGTTACAGCCTGGCTCTGGCTGCAGTATAGCTAGACTCTTTTTTTTGTATATGTATTTCGTGGGAAACCTTCTGAGCAACAGCCTGTAACCCGCCTAGAGCAACGCCTGCACATCAAGAAACCAGTGACATGGACATAAACTTGATAATGCATAATGGTCATGCATCCAAAATTAATCACTACACTTTTCTTGTAGAAAGTGCTTATTTTCACAGAAATCAGTGCCTTGTACGGGACATTGAATAGCATTGAAATGGTGATCTAAACCAGAAAATTCTGCATCAAGAAATCCTGCCAACAAAACTGTGAGTGGATAAGTAGGCTGAAGCTTTATACGACCTTTGCTATATTGATAACCGCTACAGCTGCGGCTGCGAAGTGAATTTAAGCTACGCACATTTTTACGCCTGTGCTAAACATTCATAAACACTCTTTTATGTACAGTGAAGTCTCATTGAAAGCTTTTTACATGTCGCGAAAAGACGTTTGGATGCTTTTCTTAGCCATCCTCCGCGAATTGTACTGCTCCGAAGTCCATACCTTCTCTATTTATTCGTGGTTTAATTGTAAAATTGCCCTCCTATGTTACCTCTAAATTGTCAGAGACGTATGCTGATAAAAGTGGCAAGAATACCGTTCACCTTTATTTTTCATGAGATTTAAAATTGAATTGCCCCACTGCATCCTTCGCATAATTAAATTTGCAAT
The DNA here is from genome assembly GCF_055824585.1 of Amblyomma mixtum. Lineage (NCBI taxonomy): Eukaryota > Metazoa > Arthropoda > Arachnida > Ixodida > Ixodidae > Amblyomma > Amblyomma mixtum. The sequence goes on along the minus strand of NC_143012.1, from coordinate 74,382,508 downwards.
ATAAAGCCTAGAGTTACGGCATTATTAACACGGAGGAACGCAAAATTATTCATATCTTGCATATTTACCTTTCTTAAGTGTCTTTAGCCCTTCTCCGGAAACGTAGTCCCTTGAAGAGGTTCTGCAGGCTCAAAAGCAAACAGATAATGTTGTTTAAAAAAATACGTTTCGTGTATAACGACAGGCGTTTCTTCTTTCTAAAGGGCACCGTTTGAAACACGGTTAGGAGTGTTGCACAGGCACTATTCTAAAGTTAGTGCTGGTGAACTATGGTAAAGGTTACTCCTTTACGGTGACCTCAAAATGTACTCGTGTGAGCTGAAAGTTGAATCTTCATATTGATTCTCATTTGTTATCTCTATTGTAGTGTCATCCTATCAAACACCGCACAGAAAAATTAAGACATGAAATGCTTCATGTATCCTTTGCGCAGTTCTATAAGGCCGATAATGAGGAAGAACACGACCGCAAGATCTCCTATGTCGTGTACTCAAAAGAGCTGGTAGTTTTGACGGCAATCGAGCAACAGAGCCAAAAGTTTTCAAGGCTATGTTCAAAGTTTATTCATCGCAAACTTCACGTGCCGAGGTGAGAGGTCAGTATATTTTCTCTTACCGCAAGATAACAGTCTACTACTTTATGAAGACCCGTATTTTTCTACATTGCGATATTGCTGCTTAGTCTGGGCCAATACAACTGGTGCAATAGTACATACAATAGAAAACAAAACACTGCGCCAAATTGAAAACGGTGCTAAAGACGCACACACCGGGCTAATTTTTTATGCACTCAGTACCACTGCTTGAACTCGAGAAATCTGTTTTTGTCTCATGCTATCAGACCTTGATAAAATGAAACTATCCTTATTTCAAATAACTATAGCCGCCTGAAATCCCGTCACTATGCCTGTAACACAAGTAACACGAAACAAGGACAGCTACTTTTCACCGAAACACGCTGCTGTCACCAAATGCTCCGATACACTTTGCTGACGCAACTTAGTTCGATCACATTTCTTAAATATTGCACTCTGCATTCTTTATCAACAAAGCAATAATTTTTGGATGTATATCATTCTAGTGTGTATGCTTCTAAACACATGCTTACATCGAACTAAAGACAAACTGCATTTATTGTTCTTCCTTTATTATTTTTTGCAATATGGAAGGCTTTTGGACAGACCGGCGAAGAGGTAACGATGTAGAAAACGAATATAAAAGAAATGCAATGCTGGAAATTCTTTATTGATTTCTCCACTAAGCAATCACAGCCAATGTGGCTTTGTGGAGTACCATTGGGAACTTGTGGGAACAAATTTAAAGAAGTGCTAGTGTCAGTTGTTTTGCTGCCAACGTGTACTTGGCGTACATCAGGTCAACATCAAGTTTTCACTAAGATTGGTCCTTCCCAGGCCCTTAAGCTTCATGACATCGAAATTATGCCGTCGCTTTTAATTCAGCATTATCAGTCGTTCCGCAAGCTACAAGAATTCACAAATACCTGGCAATTATATACTTACAGGAAAACGACGGCAATGAAGAATAGCTGAATACAGTAGAACTGACGAACACCCATGCTGGTAATGACCTGCTGTCTACGGCTGATTCCGAAATCCTGCACCGTGGATAGTGATGATGAGTTTTTGTAAGCAGCTAAATTATTGTTACCTATTGAAATTTGCGAGAAATGAAGAATACGAAATGGAATGCAAGTTTCATTTTGTTTTTCCTTGGCTGAAAAGTACTGTGTATATGTTTATTGTGGTGTCCCACAGACGTCTTTTTTACGGTAAATATGCTTTGTGACCCCCAAATTCTAATAGTTTTCTACGCACAAAATAAGCCTTCCGATTTTTTGTTCATTTTGCTCTGGTTGGTGAGACAGTTGGTAAAGAATCAATCCGATAAACAGATGCGCAGTAGGTTTCAAGATTAAATTTACGTTAGAACTATAATTTCAGAAGCTACAATAATGCTGAAATGCAATTTGCCCTCCTCGTCACATTTTCTTATTGAACAAAACATTTACTATGCAAATTGTATTTTGCGTTATTCTTAACATTGCGTGTGAGCAAGCGTACGCGTTGTCAGCTTTTCTTTAAATGATATTCCTTCCAACGCTTCCTCAGCCTGCTCCTTCACTATGCGGTTCATATGTCAACTAATTGTAAGAAAGCTGCCGTCCGTTTCCCTGCTATTTATGACCGCTGTAGCAACTTGGACTGATAGTGCGAGAGGATTCAGAGCATTTGGAGGTAAAATGAAGCCTGGCGTTCATTCTTGTCTTCAATCCTCTCCTTCATGGCAATGTCATTTTCCGTACAACAATGACAGCAGCCACAGAGACTTCACGAGAGAACCTGAAGATTGTTTGGAATCATTTGGTGGCGACTTACGAGCACGCGTTTGTACGTCAACGAAGGTTGCACAAGGCGTGAGTCCCGGACTTATTGCAGTTCATGGTCTCTTGACAGGCGGGAAGAGCGGCACGTAGTCGTCGCGAGCTACGCGTGACTAGCGGTGGAAGATGTGCCATACACAGCTCTCAAGTTTCAAGCTTCAGTTTTATTCGTTGTAGCTTTAAAACCGTTCTCCTTCACAGGAGATCTGTTCGCAGTGTATACACTTGTAGCTTATAGAATGCCTCGGCGACCCTGACTGGCACCCCTTCGACATCCACCGCCAACCCCGTGTAGGTCGTGCGGCCTACACGCAGCTCAACTAAGGCCAGATAGCCACAGTGCTCATGAGAGCGATCCCTCTGGATCCTGCAACATTCGTTGCCATCGGATGGTTGAGGTGGATGCAAGGTTCCCGAGAAATGCTCCAAAATGGTCTTTGGATGGTCTATGAGCGTATGTGTGGAAGCCACAGTTGGTCAATCCACCGTCGTAAGACAGTGGAAACAGCAGGAAACCTACAGCTGGTGCAGTTGTCCAAAGACTTTTCTAAAGTGGTCGAACGGCGCACAGATGAGGACACTTGCGTCAATTACAAGAGCCCTAGAGCTTGAAACAAGACCTTACCATGCGTGCACATGCCCTATGATCGTTTTTAAATCGTCATGTCTTTAAAAACTAACGCGGCCTCTCCAGGCAACGTCGACTGCCATAAAAGCACAACAAAGCGCGCCACTCAAGCGCTCTAGACAGGCGCGCGGAGGACTGTACTAAGAAGGACGTAATAAGAAGAGCTGAGGGTAAAAGCTTGTGGAGAGCAGCTCGCTAGGCTTAGATTTCCTGAGGCCGTTTCTCTTGTAGGTAATTATGGTGATGGGTTACAGAGCATGATTATTGACCTACACACTCCAAGCACGATACTTTGGCAGAAGAAATGATTCGATAAGGACTGTTACTAAGATTCAGGGAAACCCAAAGCTGTTTCTGTTAGGGAACTACCTTTTGAAAATTGCCAGTAATACGTATATGTATATTAACTCAGTAAAAAGCATGATAGTAAAATAGTAGACGTGAAATTGGTTGAATGCCTTTTGATTGCAGGTGCTCTCAGGAACAGTTTACTAATATCCCTATGGTTCGCTTCCCCACAGTGCAACCTCATTAGCCGTGTTAGTTACTTTAACTAACAAGGGAGGGTGCCGGTGTCGCAGCGACGCGAGCGTCACGGATGGCGTGTTTGCTGCGCGCGCGCGAGAGGGAGACGGCCCTCTTCTGCTTGGACCTGGGAAGCGCGCTGACGTTCACGCCCGACGCTCCGCTCTTCGTCGGCGGGGCGAAGCCTCGTGGGGTGGAACGTTCTCCTGCAGCTAGTCCCGTCCGGCCTCGGAGTTTTCTCTTGCCCTACCGTGGGCGAACGTTCACTCGTGACCGTGCTGGTGAGTCGGACGTCGTCGATTCCTCAGCGTATTTGGTTGCTAGCTGGCGTTATTGTTATTGTAGCAATAAATTCCCTGTTTTCGTCAGCCAGTGTGTCGTTCCATTGTTTTCTCAGAGCAAGGCCCGCTCTAGTCGGCGTGCGCTTGGTAGCGTACGTGACTACGGGGTGGGGTCTGGGAGGTTTTGAACTTTGTTAGCCACGGTTAAAGGGGGGATATGTATTTATTTCCCCAATTAAAAACCCCACAGTGTTCACCTGTGCGCGAAATTTTGGACTTTAATGACAAGGCTGGAAATAAATTAACGACAACATAGCGTGCTACTGCAAGCTTAATGATACCGGGTAGAATTCCTGGACAGGAAATGAGCAGAGTGAGTTATTAAACGAGCAGCAGTTAGTGTTACACTAGCCGATATCCTGAATGTATCGAAATGGGGAGCGCAGGTAATGCGCAGAGCAAAAGCCGATGGTCAAGAAGATTTGAGGAGTGCACTTCAAGATATGAAAAACACAAAATACAGTGGCAAGGAGCCAGGCGGGCATTGGGGTTCATAATTCCAGCCGGGTAGGGTGGCTAGAGTTCCTTCTGTTGACGATGGATTTGAGCACAAAAGAAGAGCATCCATTCTGCGACGCACGTTGCCAGTCTGATGACTAAGACTATGATGTCTATTAGTTTGTGAACTGAACTCGTGAAACCTATTGGTCCCAGGGTCCAGCGTTTTCGGACCTGCGGCGCATTCCGCGGTGTTGAAAGCGGTATGAAATACAGCTTTTTAGATTGAATAACACAATCTGGCGGGCTAGTTGGTGGGAATCCATACGATTTCAAATGTAATTTCTGTGTTTTTAGCTTTTTTATGCTTGTGTTTTCTTCAGACCTTCATGCACCCTCAGCCCTGTTGTTCCATGCTTTTTAAATGTTTTTCACTGGTTTTTAGTCTTTTCTTTGTTAGCACTCATGCTCGTTGTATCCTTGATAACCCGGGAAAAATTGATAATTTATTCGTTCGCGCTCTGATTGTGTTGTGCTTAGATAAATCCCCCAGGTGGGCGTGTTCTGTGGCGTGTGTATTTAAGAGCGGGGCCTTGGGCATTCTTGAAATAAAGTTGATAGTTCAGCGCTCTGTCCTGTCCGCCTTCTGTCTTTTCCTAACCGTGTTCGCGCTGCTGAAATCGTATGGTTTTTAGATTGGTCTGACAATGGTACAAATGAACTCCACAGACGCACACCATATAACGACCTATTGTACGGGCCTATTGGTACAGCGCTGGACAGGATATCTGTAAGAATTTAAATTGTTTGCACCTTCGAATGACTAAGCAAATTTCATTTATAAGCACTCCGAGCACATGGATTGTTTGAGTACACGGACTTTAAAGCTTCAACAGTGGTAGCAATGAGTGGACAAGAGTGGTCACAACTGCAATATTAATTGTATTCATTATAATTGCTGGAAACAGAAAGTAAACAATATGTTAAAGCAGGACAGTTAAATCTCAAAGATAAAACATGCTAGCTTAGATGCACCGGTAACGGCACGTGCAAATGCAAGAAAACAACGCGCATTGATTTACTGACTCCTTAGATATTCTACCAGGATACAAATAAGGATAAAGATAGAAGAATTTAGCCCCTAGGTGGATTGTAGCCCAAAGTTGACGCTTCAAGAGGCAGAAAGAGCCGTCTGAGCTTCCTACTATTCGCTCAAAGTGAAATTTGAATACAGCTCAACGCTCGTGTGTGAAGGTTGTATGAAACAAAATAGATTCCCTTGAGTCGCGACGTTCTGCTGGTCATTTAATCAGGCGGTTTCCTTGCTTTTGCTTTTCTTTCGCTAGAAGCCGGGTATGCTGTGTCCGATCAAGACTCGCAATCGGAATTGCTCGCCATCTGGAAGCACTTTATAACCGATTTCGGCTGAACACTGCTTTTAAAAATGGCTTGCGATGCCGATTCGGTCAAATGAACAGTCCGCTTTGTGATAACTGCGGCTCGATCGAAACTGTGGAGCATATCCTGCTTGAGTGTCCTGCGTATGCTGACGAGCGTCCGCACTGTGAACATTGCATGGAGAAGCTCTCCCTGCGCCTCTAACAGTGAACAGTGTTGCCTAAGGCAGGCCAAGGGATCTAAAACGGAGACCTGCAATTAGCTTTTTGATTGCATATTTAAAGAACATCGGACCTCTTGAAAAGCTCAAAATTTACCTTGCAGGTTACCCTCACGCGTTCTCCGAGCAGTGAACTTTGTTAGCCCGTTTGTCGGACTATGCACTTCAACATTTCATTAGTTTATTTATTTTATTTATTTGGTACATACTGCTAGCCTCATGCCGAGGCTGTTGCACGATGGGGCATATTATACAAGGGGAGAAAACGACAGTAAGAAAAGTACAGTTAAATTATTGTTATACAGTTCTAGTTGGCACAGTGGAACAAAGGAAACAAAACTACAGTCAGAGATCATCAGTCACAAACAATTTGCAGGAGGGCAAAAGTAACAAATCAAGAACATTCTGCAGTCAGGGTACAGTTGATAGCTGGGAAAGAAAACTTTCCAGGGACGGGCACTTGACCACGTCATCAGGTAAGGCATTCCATTCACGGACTGCTTGGGGAAAGCTTATATCATTACTTGCCGGTGCTCCTTAATGCGCATTTAATGACCGCATTTAATCTTCCCCCTTTCTTATTTCTTTTATTCTAGCTTTTTCGCACCGCCCTCATTCCGTCTTTGTCTCCCTAATTTCCTTCTCTGTGCAGAGTAGCCTGCAGTGATTTTTAAACACTGGCCGAATTCTCTGCTGTTCAATAAAAGCTTTCTCTTTCTTTCTCTGTCTGAATTGTGGCAGTTATCGTTCACTGTTATTGCACTTTGATGACTGGCATAAAAAATTATAGATCAAATTTTCACGGCTAGAAGTGTATCCTGTGCATGGGAATCAACATCGTCACACCCGCAAAAAGCAAAAATCAATTTTTACTATCAGTAATATCTTCATAGAGTTTTCATTAGTTCATCTTTAAGCAATGCCACAGGTAAACCTTTCTCATCGAGGAAAGAGCTTACTTTCGGCTTGGAAGGTGGATATACTTACTGGAAGCTGAGAAGCTTGAATACAAGTGGAACAGGCCGGAGAGGAATGCCTCTTATAAATAGTAACTGCGCTGTCTGCAGTGTTTGGTGAATCACAAAAGACTGTATTAGGATGAGTGATATTCAAATTTTCCGTGCGGCACAAATCCTCTTTGCTATTATTTATGCTCGAGAAAACTGTACGGACTAGAGAGCCATCAGAATATTGGAACTTTAGGCTAGCAAAGATCCAATTTCAACAGCACTCTCAGCATGGTGTAAACATCGTGTGCTTATGCAGGTTGCGGAATCAATTATTTCTTCACTGATTTCCGTCGCTATACAGTGATCAGAGACATTTTTTTAAGGTGACATTCAGAATGTAACTTTTCATCCATAAGTACAGCCAAGCGTCTCGTTTTTGCTTCGAGCCGATCATGTTCGCTCCACTGTCATATGAAATGATAGGCTGCAATGTTCATGTTATTCATAATATTTTTTTAATATTCAATCCACTGCCTGCCATTTTCACAGGAAGTCCTTCTTTAATGAGAGGGGCAACCGGAAAGTGCACTTCCCGCGTGTCGTCATGAGGCTCACAAAAATATAATGGGTGGAGAATACCAAGGGAGATAATTGTTCCAGAAGAAACTCATATGCGGACAATGACGTCCCGCTAGACACACAGCAGGAGTTGTGGTGGCCGAAAGTCACTCTGGCCAGTTTACTGGAAATACATGCCACAAGCTTTAGGCGTCGGTCCTGTTTGAAGGTGAGCAAATAACAATCGGCTTATAGGTCTCTTTTTTTTTCAGCAATATTTTTTCGGAAAACCAGAGCATTTAACGTAAAATCGCAATCGCCGCCAGTTCGCGTCACACGCGGGAAATATTTTGCACTTTCTCCATCTTACCTCATATATATCGTGATCATCATCAGTAAAGCTCAGCATGGCGATATGGAACATTCCTCTCATTTCCCCACTGCGAGGCTAATGGTAGCGCCATCTATTAATTTCGCCCCGAGTATTCTCGCTAGGGACGTTTCAACGTAACATTTACTAACACAGAATGAGGGTGGGGCAGCTCCAGCATTTTTATTGCGAAAGCAATACTGCTTGCGCTTTTCAGCCATCGATGGAGGTTCATCCTTCGCTCCGGCGAAGCTGCGGCGCGCTACCACGTGACCGCGTGGCGTCACGACAAGAGGAGAGTCGTGACGTCACGCGGTCAGTTGTCGACAGAAATGTCACGCTTTTCAATAGGTGAGGTGCGTTTCCGTCGTCAACGCAAAGAGTCATGGGAAAATCGTCTGCTAGCTACTTCCGGTTCCAAATTGCTCAACTGATTGCATGCATCGACCTATTCACCGCGTAAGTTCACATCGTTTATGCGATAAATAACTCTTGGTACTAGTCACTGATTGCTCTGAAGCATCGAAAGAGAAATTCAACTTCGCCTCATGAGCAGTCTGCAAGTTGATTCTCCTTGTAGCCTACCGCAGTTGTGATTTTAGGGCGACGAAAGGAGCCTGGTACCTAACGCACTTTTCGCTCTAATATGGTACGTTACGCAGCGCAGGGCTAATCACACATGCGATTGAAGTAAGTAACATGATGACCTTGACTTCATGCAATATATTTCCAACGGATCACTGAAAGCAGTAAGTACTCGATAAAATATTTCTGCTCCAGAACACGCGGGAAAGCCATTTCATTTTATTCACGCAGCTCCGTACAACACAGCGTGGCATATATAATCTAACCCCTCTACTCTCCTTTGCGGCATGTTCCTGCGTGTTCTCACATGAAATGCCACCTGCACTGCATCTGGAATAACAAAAAGGCGATTTATTACTGCACCATGCGATGTGCGCATAGACGCGCGCCGCGCGCAGTGGCATATATGGGTCGTATTCTAGCATACTGGCGGCTCCACACGCTGTCAGGAAAATACGAGCATCGTCTAATCAGCTGCACAGATTGTAGTTTACCAAAGTGCGGCAAAAAAACGGCTATATAATGTCTTATGCGCTAAACATGTCGAAACGCACACGAAATCACCCTGAGCGCATATGCACAACAGACATGGACTACGGCAGCCGCCATATATCAACCATGAAAAAATACGCTTACCTCTTTAGATTGTCCATTTCTGCGCTCAGGTCATGCAGATACGTAGTACGGGCTTCTCTTTCGATGCTTCAGTGCAATCAGTGACTAGTACCAGGAGTTATTTATCGCATAAACGATGTCAACTTACGCGGTGAATAGGGCGAAACATGCAATCAGTTGAGCAATTTGGAACCGGAAGAAGCTGGCAGACGATTTTCCCATGACTTTTTGCGTTGACGGCGGAAACGCACCTCACCTATTGGTCGAAACGGTCGTGACGTCACAGTGCGTGAATTTCAAACGGGGCCAATTCTACTTTGGCTACTAACCATGCAACCAATTAAAGGGACCGTATAGTGATGCTCCAAGTAAGTGGGACTGAGTTTAGTTAATTGCTTACTTAACCAATCAGCCTAATTAACCTTTCTAGATAGACCAGACGAATAAACAAAACCGAGAAGGAAATTGGCCGAGCTCGGGAATCGAACCCCGGTCTCCGAGTGCGAGACGAGCACGCTACCACTTCGCCATGCCAGCTCGATGGTTTGGAATGAACAAAGGCGCGAGGCGCGTCTAGTAAATACGGTGTCTTCGTTGACTCCCATCTTTCTCCCTTCCCGTTACGGCGAGGTTTAGGTGTGCACCGAGATATGAGATACAGATACATTTCCTTTCCTCAAAAACCAATTTACCGACGAGCAAGGCGTAGAACCGAACGGGCGAGGGCGTTCTACGGACTCCCTGCCAGCGTTGCAAGACGCGGTCGCGTTCCGCTCTTAGGGGCGGGTTGGTCGATTGGTCGGTTGCGACTGAGAGAAGGACGAAAAGGAAAGTGCACGGGGCCTGCCTGCCGACTGGCTCAAGCCGAGCCACCATCGCTGCCGCGTGCAGAAAGAAGAGCGTTGAAAGACAAGAAGAGGAAAACAGAGAGTAAAGACGCGCGTCGCAACAACCGCGTCCACCGAAGCTGACGCTGGCTGAAAAAACAGATAAGCGATCGTAGCCCGAAGGCTGCAACGCCCTCTTACAGGCGAATCTTAACATCTTAACCACACATCATTGACACAAGCAGCAACACCACGCTTAAGGCTTTCGCCTCACCGCACAAAGTGCCCCCTGAATTTATTGTTCATGTACGCAATGCTTTTCTATTGGGGGCGCCTGTATTAGTCTCCCGAGCGCGACGTCAGCCCAAAGCTCCTAGCAATGGCGGGAGTAAATAATCATGAGCAAATATTGTGCGTTTCTTGTTCTGCTCAACATGCTCCATTCTCTGCATACCTTTCTTGCTAATGATGCATCTTTATACTAGGGATGTGTCATAATAATGTGCAGTTTTGGATCTGTCCCACCGCATCGGTTATTATTAGTGGCGGTAGTTTTGCACCATCAGATGACAGCGCGAGTCGCAGGCATCGACTGTGTGGTCGCCAGAGCAATTATATCCTGCGCATGCGAAGAGTTAAGTGGGCAAAACGTATGGTAACTGCCAAGGGCATCACTGAACGAAACAAACGTTTGTATGCTTGCCTGTGTTTTTACGCAAATATATCGATTCTTGATGATATCCTACTTGTAATATTTCCCTAGAAAAAGCTTTTATGCAATTCTCGTGACGTCCATCTGAAACAATGGTCACATATTCATTCAAAGGCAACCGGCCTGAGAATAATTCTTCACCACATAATCCACGAGCCTGTACATTCAGCCACAAAACCGTGTAGTGGCCATAAAGACATCGATGCGATTTGTAACATCACTCTCCTTGCCACTCCGCGAGTCAGTACTCCACTGACCGTACACCACTGTGGATCAAGTTAGCTGCCTAAAAAAAGCATTATCCACCATATCCTATACTGGGGCTCCGTCGTTTATTTGTTTGGCGTATATGAGTACAACATTTTATCAGTCCACTATCTTTTTCAGCCCCACCTAGGAATAGTGTGCGTGCGTGCGTGCGTGCGTGCGTGCGTGTGTGTGTGTGTGTGTGTGTGTGTGTGTGTGTGTGTGTGCGCACTGAGATATCGGAGAGAGAGAGAGAGAGAGAGAGACACAGGAGTCGTTTTCGGTCCTCAAAACCAATTTTCCTCTCATTTTCCTTCTCTTACGGCGTAGTTCGGGTGTCCACCGAGATATGAGATGCAGGAGTTCTTTCTTTTCCTTCGGGCAAGACGTCGCACCGGGCTGTTTTCTCCTCCTCGTCCGATCAGGAACCCGATTTTAATCCGGTCTATACATTCAAAGATATTACAACATATTATCAGAATTGTCATCGCCTTTACCCTAGCCCATGTAAAGGCCTGAAGAAGGCGGATGAGCGGCTCCTTCCCCGCGTTCTCACCAATACATTGCTGTGCCCGGCAGCGCTAAAACATTTTGGCCCCTCCTTTAGCGGCAGCTGCCCACACCGTAGGGCAGTGTCTTCTGACACCTATCACATGGTGTGGGCCTGCCCCTCCAACCCCGCCATTCCCCCCATCCCCAACCCAACCCGGGAGGACTGGGAGGCGACCCTGCTCGGCTGCCACGACTTACAGGCCCAACAAGCCTTAGTCGGGCGCGCCCGGGCGGCGGCAACCGCCACTGGGGTCCCATACTAGGGACCTCCACCTAGTGTTTGTAAGGATCGGTCCCTTACGGGCTAATCCAAACATACCTCCTGCTCATTCGTAATAAATGTTTTCACCACCACCACCGCCGAACAGGTGATGGTGTTTCGTGGACCCCTTGGCAACGCTGCAACACGCTGTCGCGTCTCACTCTTAAAGAAGCTTAAGCGTTCTCCAATTTTTTTTTTCTACTTGCCTCAGAAATGAGGCCCTCAGGTACACCGGGTGCTGTGGAAATATAGGCATCATGAAATTCGGAACGAATCTTCGTTTTGCAGGTTGACTGCATTTGCCTATAAAATGCAATAACAATTTTTTGCAACTCATGAAACGCAGTGCTTTTTTTTGGATGCGACCGCAATTTTTTTTTACAGAATGGTGCAGTTTACCCAATAAATCGCGTAATATTGAATATCTTTACTGCGCTAAATTTTATAGCCATTGGTAGCCCAGGTTACTGGATACGTCTTGAGTGACTGTAGCTCGTGCGTTCTTATGTGTTCCATCGTGAACCGATGTACTTGGGAGAGAGAGTTTGCTTGTGATAGTAGGTGTGCGCATCGAGCGACATCTGTCGCCGTAGTGTGTTCTTCTGTTTTGTAGAGGGACGGCAGTCCCTTTTATGCTCCTGGGTCTAAATAAACGTCTCTTCAGGTGATCTTATTTGTTGATTTTATGCAGTATACATACTGCAGAATATATGGTTTCGTGGGAATGATAGCCGTCAGTTTTGGCCGCTAGGGGGCCGTGTAGTACAGACGCACCCCACATCGGCTCCGCACAAAGACAGCGGAATTCGCCAATCGCCAGCATCATCAGTCAAAATTTCACCACCCACGGATCTGCGAATGTGAGCGCTGCACGCCATCAATTTTTGGCCCGCCTACGCCATTTTTCGGGCACCCACGGCCCTTTCTTCTCTGTGACCTCTCCGCCTGAGCGAGGCCTCGCTCCGCTGGGAGCTAGGCCTACTCCGACGGACGCTTCCGCCACCAACGCCATCATGGAGATGCAGGTGCAGGGCGAGGTTCTAAACCCCAACGACTACGACCCAAGGGACTGGACGCACATTCTTAGTGTGCCTGCCCGCTCCAAGGACGTCCTTTCAACAACCCGACGCCAGGAGGGCGCAGCCTCTGCTACCGGTACCCCCAAGTCTCCATGCCTTGAAAAGTCAGCGCACCTGCAAGCAACGCGCACAGCTGCGCAGCGTTCGCGGCAGCAGCCACCGCTTCCAGCTGCAGATTACAAGATCGTTTTTAGATCACGAGGTGGGCTGCAGCTGGACCTGCTTCCACCCCAACTACGAGAGGCCATCCTCCAAGCGGCGTCCCAGCTTAAGGAGCCAGCGCGTACCCAAATAAGGGTACACCCGGTAAACAACACCTGCACCGTAAGCACGCCCCTAAAGGATGACGCGCTCGCTCTGGTTCGGGTGAACACCATCACACACCAAGGCAAGGAATTCGCCGTAGCACCTTACATAGCCCCGCCTGACGGAGCAGTACGCGGAGTCATCTCCAATGCTTATTGGAATGAGACCCCGTCAGAGCTCCTGCAAGACCTACTCACCGGCAACCTAAACGCCCTCATCGTGGACGCCCGCCGAATGGGCTCCACGCGTTCCATCTTAATAACTTTCCGGGCTGGACCTGTCCCACGCGCAGTTCTTTATGGAGGAGCCCTCCACAGATGCACACCGTACCGGGGGCATATAGACGCCTGCACGAACTGCCGCGTCCCAGGTCACCGGGCGGATGTGTGCGTCCATCCAAGGTCTCATAAGTGCCCCCGCTGCGGGCAGTCCCACCCAAAGGAAGATGTGCCCTCATGCACCCCCAGCTGCATTCTCTGCGGCGGCCCTCATATGACCGGCACCCGGAACTGCAAGGGACGGGGCCGCAAACTAGCGTCGCCGAAGAACGCTCTCTCTCCTCCGGATACATCGCGGCTTTCCCGCTGCGATCAACCAGGCACAGCCAGCAGACGCAGCTCGCCGACTTCCCGGTCGCCTTATACAAGCCGGCAGAATGGCAGCAAGAACGCCACGCGTATCACCTGGGCAGACCGCGTTTCTGGCAAGGCTACCCGTCATCCCCCACCACCCCAGTCCTCCCAGGCAGATCCGAGAGACCAGGAGCTCAAGGCCTTGCGTGAAGAGGTAAGCCGCCTTTCCTCCCTCCTAAGCACCCCAGCCCCCTCCATGCCCCCTATACCCGCACCCGCTGTCATTAACTCGACCCCATCATCCACAGACACATCGAGCACCCCTCCCGCAAAGAAACAACGCACCACAGACGCCACACCCCCTCCCGTACCCTCAGAAATAGACGCTAAATTAGCAGCACTCGAAGCCAAATTTGACCACAAACTAAAAGAGCTAGACGCACGCCTCGAGGCCAGATTCAATCACCTTGCCGCCACCCTCACCGAAAAATTCAGGGGGCACTTTGACTGTCTAAAGTGCGTAGAGGCGAAAGCATTTTCCGCACAACTTTTAGTGCTTCTGTGGCACTGGTGGCGTCACATGTAATTGAGTACTAATTACTAAGTGATGACAAATCACTAATTAATGGTTAATTACTGATTAATGCCTGAATACTAATTAACTGCTAATTAAGCTTAAGCTTCGCCTTTAGGAGTGGAACGCGACAGCGTGTTGTAGCGCTGCGAGGGAGTCCACGGAACGCCACCACCCGTTCGGCGCGATGCCTTGCCGTTTCAACGCGACGGTTTTTGAGGAAAGGAAATGGCGCAGTAAATCTGTGTCATCTCGGTGGACACCTGAACCGCACCGTAGAGGAACGGAGGAAGTGGGAGTGAAAGAAGAAAGACGAAGATGGCCCGTAATGAAGAAAATGAAAATTGTATTTGAGGAAAGAAAATTACGCAGTAACTGTCTCACATATCTCGGTGGACACCCGTCAAAATTCAGGGGGGGGGGGGGGGGGGGGGGGGGGTGCACTTGGGGGCGGTGCACTTTTTTGACCTAAAGTGTGGTCATTGATGTGTGGTTAAGATGTTAAGCTTCGCCTCTAAGAGTGGAACGCGAGAGCGTCTTGCAACGCTGTCAGGGAGTCCATAAAACGCCATCGCCCATTCGGTTCTACGCCTCGCTCGTCGGTAAATTGGTTTTTGAGGAAAGGAAATGTATTTCTCTCTCATATCTCGGTGGACACCTAAACCTCGCCGGAAGGGAAGGAAGGAGGATGGCAGTGAGCGAAGACACCGTATTCACTAGACGTGCCTTTGTTCATTCCAAACCATCGAGCTGGCATGGCGGAGTGGATAGCATGCTCGTCTCGCACTCCGAAGACCGGGGTTCGATTCCCGAGCTCGACCAATTTCTTACTAGGTTTTATTTATTTATATGGCCTGACTAGAGAAGTTAATTAGGCTAATTGGGTAATTAAGCAATTAACTAAGCTCAGTCCCACTTACTTGGAGCATCACTATATGGTCCCTTCAATTGGTTGCATGGTTACTAGCCAAAGTACAATTGGCCCCGTTTGAAATTGGCGCACTCTGACGTCACGACCGTTTCGACCAACTGAAAAGCGTGACATTCTCTGTCGACAACTGCTGCTTACAACGACGAGACATTAAAGGCTTTCGCCTTAAAAACTTGAGCAGCGCATGGACGCTATGCTTACCAAGATGATGGAGCTCTTGGAGCATAATCTTAACCATCGCTTCACCCAACTTCAAACCCCCTCCACTCCCCCCATCCTTCCTCCGCAAGCACAAACCACCTATCCTGAGCCACACATACCAATTGACACCCGTCTTACTTCCATCCTCAATCCCCCTACCACCCAATATGGCGGGGGGGAACACTAATTATCTACCCATTTTAACATGGAACTGCCGCGGCTTCCGGGCAAAGCGCGCGCCTCTGCAACTTCTCCTTCCCACCATCACACCCACGCCCCACATACTACTTCTACAGGAGACTGCACACTGGGAAACCCTCCCCTCCTACACATCTACACACTCGGATACCACTAACACACCCAGGGCCTCCACACTCATCCACCGCAGCCTCACCTACAAAACTCATCACATCACGTCTGAGACGCCCTGCGTGATCACAGAACTTATACATCACACATATTCACTTCCTTCTATATTTATAGCAAACATATACCACCCCCCGTCCCTGCCGATGGCCCCGCTAGAATCACTTCTGCGAAAGCTACACCATCTAGCAGGGAAACATCCCCTACTCATCGGTGGGGGCTTCAACAGTCAGCATACTGACTGGGGATACACAACCACGACACATCGAGGTCGCAGGCTCTGGCTGCTCTTGCAGAACCTCCAACTCACTGTGCACAACACGTTTCAGACGCCTACGAGGATCGGCATCAGTGTCAGCATGGACACCAGTCCGGACCTGACGCTGAGCCGCTGTATCCGCGGCGTTACCTGGAACAGAACACAACATACACTGGGCAGTGATCATTACATTATACAAATCACTGTCCCGTACAAAGCACCCCGTCACGCAAATACAACACACAAACTCATTAACTGGGATGCCTTTCGCGCTGTACGCACCGCCTTCCCAGACACTCCCATCGCAGACATCGACGAATGGGTGCAGTCACTCAAGCATGACGTTCACCACAACACGCGAGACATTGAAACTACAACCGAAACACCTACCCTTGACACACGCCTAGCCCACCTCTAGGAGGCTTATCATAGCATCCTAGAACGCTGGAAAGGCAACAAACACAACAGAACGCTTAAGAAGCGGCTGGCCGCGCTGCAGACACAAATCCAACAGCACTCTGAGGAGCTCTGCCGATCCAACTGGGGACAGATATGTGACGGCATCGCCGGAAACCTGTCCAGCAAACGCGCATGGCAACTCCTCCGACACCTCATTGACCCCACGCGCACCAAATCAGCAACACAGCACCACGTGACACGCCTCACACATGAACACATTGACGATCCCGACACCCTTCTAGACACACTTCAAACCATGTACACATCTCCAGGCGGCCCCATACCTCTACCGCACTACACAGGACAAGCAAATCCAACACTCGACACCGACATCACGGAGACGGAAGTCAGAGCGGCCCTCCTGACTCTCCGCGCCAACTCCGCACCTGGTGCAGACCAAATCACAAACTCCATGCTCCGTAATCTGGATGACCAATCGATCATCCACATTACGAAATACTTCAACCAGTGCTGGAGGGAGGGTAACCTCCCGCAGTCCTGGCGCCACGCGAAGGTAATATTCATACCTAAACCCAACAAACCACTTACACTTCAAAACCTTCGCCCTATTTCGCTAACCTCATGCCCTGGGAAGCTCCTAGAGCATGTTGTGTTAGCGAGACTCACAAGTCACATGGCGGACAACAATCTTTACCCGCATAGCATGGTAGGATTTCGCCCCCATCTATCCGCACAGGACGCTATGCTGCAACTGTCACACGACATTTTCGACCCGCTTCTTCTGGGTCACACCAAGGCAGTCTTAGCTTTGGATCTCTCCAAAGCTTTTGATCGCATTGAACATCAGGCGATCATGACTGCTCTATCCCCCTTTAATGTGGGTGTGCGCACGTATGCCTACATTAAAGCATTCCTCAGTGACCGCACAGCTGAGATACACTTCGGCCCTCTGTCTTCCCCCTCCTACACTCTTCAGAGTATCGGCACCCCTCAAGGGTCCGTCCTTTCCCCCTTTTTCTTTAAAATTACCCTCATCCCCCTCGCCCGAAAATTGGCCACCATTCCCCACCTGAAGCACACTCTTTATGCCGACGATATCACCCTGTGGACCACTCACGGCAGTGACGGAGACATAGAGAACACCTTACAGGAAGCAGCCACCCTCACCGAAAATTACGCACGGTCCATCGGACTGTCTTGCTCCCCAGAGAAGTCCAAACTCTTCCTCATCCGGCCTAAGAACCACCGCTGCTCCCGCTCCCCCATTGCCATTGAACTGAATGGTGACCCGGTACCTGAGGTTGGAACACTCCGTGTATTGGGCGTGCACATCCAGAACGATGGCAAAAACACCGCCACCCTCAAGAAACTCAAGCAGGTTGTAGGCGCGATATCGCACATCATCCGTAGGGTTTCAGGACATCATAGAGGCATGAAGGAGCGCGACCTATGTCGCCTCATTCATGCCTTTGTCCTCAGCCGTGTACTGTACACTACCCCATACTTACAACTATACAAACATGACATAAACGCTTTGGATGCTTTGATTCGCAAGGCATTCAAGGTAGCACTTCATCTTCCCCTCAACACACGCTCAGACAGATTACTGGGCCTGGGCCTCCACAACACGATCGGGGAACTGGTGGAGGCCCACCGACAGGCCCAATACATCAGGCTCACAAAAACTTCCACAGGTCGGTATATCCTGGACTCCCTGGGAATCAAAATACCGGCCAACGACCCACCCCTTCTCGCCATCCCACGATCCCTTCACCGAGAGCTTCTCATCAGGCCGCTCCCGAGGAATATGCACCCGTCCCACCATGAGCAGCGCCTCAGAGCCCGTGCGAAGGCACTCCATCGAGCGTACGGCCCCCAGCCGGACGCCGTATGGGTGGACGCTGCCTGCGCGGGTGATGAAGCGACAGCAGCTGCGGTGGACTCCTCTCCATCCACCCTCCTCACACTACCTCTCCCTCCAGATACGTCCCCAGAGGCTGCAGAGGAAGCCGCCATTGCACTTGCTATAACCCGCACGGAAGCCCGGTATATTTTAACTGACTCTAAAACTGCGATTCTAAATTTTGCTCGAGGCCGAGTTCATGTCCCTGCTTTTGGCATACTGGACTCGCCCGATGCACCCCCGCCCCGCCAAGTGGAGCTGATATGGGTGCCTGCGCACTCCGGGAATCCCGGAAACGAGGCCGCCAACCTTTTAGCTCGAGGTTCTTTAAAACGGGCTCAGGTGGCCTCGGATCGGGGATTCACGTAGGATCGCATGCACTCATTCAGTGAGCTGACCCAGGCATACAGAGCCTCTCGCCAGCTCTACCCCCCGCCCCACCCCTCCCTAGATAACAGACACGCAACACTCTGGCGCAGATTACAAACACATACTCTCCCCTCGCCCCTTACCCTAACCCACTATCATCCCTCCTTCCCCACTCCTGCTTGCGCCCTATGAACAGAACCCTTCGCTTCTTCCGTCCACATCCTTTCCCTCTGCCCGGCGGATCCTCCCCCGCGGGACGTAGAGAACCTCAAGACCTGGAAGGGCTGGGAGACCCTGCTGCACTCGGAGGACCCGGCCGTGCAGACCATCGCCACCGGCCGTGCTGCCAGTGTTATGGACCTCAGGAACATAAACACTTGAGTGCAGTGGGGTCGTGCGGGGACCCTGGGGCGTGCCCCGAATTCCTTTGTAAATAAAGTTTTCTCTCTCTCTCTCTCTCTCTACTAAGGCGTCTTCGTTCACTCCTATCTTCCTCTCTTCCCTTAGGGCGAGGTGCAGGTGTCCACCGAGGTAAGTGAGAGAAATATTTCCTTTGCTCAAAAAAACCAATTCACCGTCGAGGAAGGTGTAGAGCCGTACGGGCGATGGCGTTCTGTGGACTGGCAGCGTTGCAAAACGCTATCCCGTTACACTCTTAGTGGCGAAGCTTAACGTATGCTAACCACGCATCAGTGACACAAGCAGCAATACCGCGTTTAAGACTTTCGCCTCACACGACTTTAGGTCAGCAAAGTGCCCCTCTTAATTTTTCGAACGCTGCCTTAGGGTCGGCTCATTTTTACCGCAAAAACGTTAAGGGCTGCGTCTCGCAGAAAGCCCATGTCGTCGTCGGCGGCTTTGCCGTGAACGAAAATTCCCGGGTGCGTTAATGGATAAATAAAACCGTGCAGGAAATTGGTCCAGTTGAGGAATTGAGCTAGGGCTTCCGGAGTGCAAGGCGAGCTCTCTAACCTCTCCTTCACGCCAGCTCGATGGTTTGGAACAGTGGTTTGGAATGAACAAAGGCGCGTCTAGTGAATACGGCTCTTATAAGTGCGCTTTAGAGATCCACTGTGGTGTCCATTTCTTTCGGGTGTACACGAGAAAGGTACAGGCGTATTTTTCTCCTAAAAGAGCAATTTTCAGTTTACTTCCCTTAAGATCCTTACGGCGGGGGTCGGGTGTGCACCGAGTAATGAGAGAGAGACAGGCGTCGTTTTCTGTCCTCAAAACCAATTTTCCTCTCAATTTCCTTCCCCTACGCCGTGGTTCGGGTGTCCACCGAGATATGAGAGACAGGCGTGGTTTCCTTTCCTTCGGGCAGGACGTCGCGCCGAACGGGCGATGGCGCTCCGTGGACCCCTTGGCAACGCTGCAACACCCTGTCGCGCCTCACTCTTGAAGGATAAGCTTATGCGTCCTCCAATTTTTTTTCTGCTTGCGTCAGTTGAAATGAGGCCGTCAGGTACACCGGGTGCTGTGGAAATATAGGCATCATGATATTCGGAACGAATCTTCGTTTTGCAGGTGGACTGCATTTGCCTATAAAATGCAGTAACAATTTTTTGCTACTCATGAAACGCAGTGCTTCTTTTTGGAAGCGACCAAAATTTCCTTTACAGAGTGCTGCAGCTTACCGAATAAACCGCGTAATGCTGCATGTCTTTACTGCGCTAAATTTAATAGCCCTTGGTAGCCAAGGTTACTACAAAGGACTTTAGTGACGGTAGCTGCTTCCTTTCAACGTGTCCCCTTCTTTTATAGCACATGTTGCTTTGGGTTTACTGTGTGTAGGCGGCCTCCACCTTGTACGTGTATTTTGAGAGGAGAGAGAGAGACAACTTTATTACAACAGGAATTCGGGGCACGCCCCAGGGTCCCCGGAAGTCGCAATAGCTCTCGCTGCCGCCGATCAGATGGGCGCTGCCCGCACTGTGGAGAGATCTGCGATATCTTTCACATGGTGTGGGCATGTACTCAGAATCCTCACCTTCCCCCCTCCCCCACCCCCACCCGAGAGGCATGGGAGACTGCCCTCCTCAACTGCTCCACACTGGAGTCCCAAAGGGCTCTGGTCAAGCGGGCGCGAGACGGGGCCTCGTCATGCGGTGTCCCGGACTAAGGATACCGACCATGCAGCAGGGTTATTTATTTATTTTTTTTAACCCTCAAGCTCTCTTTGATTAAAGTTTTTCACCACCACCACCACCACCACGACCCCACTCCACTCAAGTGTTTGAGTGAGAGAGAGTTGAGAGGAGGTTCTCCCCCCCTTTTTGTGTAGGCACCACAAGGTGCCTTTCTGATACTTTGTGAATTGGACTATGTTCAATCCCAAAAGGGTAATTGGTCTCACTGTATGATCTTTTGTTCGGAGCATGCTCCGCAGTGATATATGTGTGTACTGAATTATTTGTTTGGTTTGTACACAATAAATTTCTCTTTGTGTGTTCCCTCTTGAGCTCTGTACTTACGGCACACTGTGTTTTGGACACTTCTGTTCCTTGTGATTTTATGTGTGCGCGTCGGACGACATCTGTCGTCGGAATGTGTTTTGCTGTTTTGTAGAGGGCACGGCTGTCCCTTTTATGCACCTGAGTCCAAATATACTTCTCTTCAGGTGATTTGAGTTGATTGTTACGCAGTAAATATACCGCTCAATACATAGTTTCATGACAATGCTGCCCGTCAAATTTGCCTATCTCAAGTGGCCATCGAGGACTGCTTTGACGTTACGAAATCAACCAATACTCGATTCGCTTTAATAAATTTTGAGAAATTTCTGGAAAATACCAAGGTAGCACCGAAAATTTCTTGAACAGTATAAACGTTATTTCTGCCGACAAAAGTAGCAGATGCTGTGGGGTTCAAGAACCATCAAGTGGCCATGAGCCCGTGGCGTTCGGCGACTTCTTGGGCTCTTGTCATCACCCGGATTAGTGTGTCCGAGTAGGAACTGAGCAATGTGGCCTCCTACTGGTCTGCATTCGAGAGCTGCAAACCTCGAGGAGGGGAGTCCCGAGGGCAAGCCCAGAGTATGTGAACTTCAGAAATCTTTGAAGACCAGTTTACTTGTGAACATTGCGTATGTCTTATTTTTTGCTCTCTCTGTGGATCTTGTCGTACGCGCTGAACAAGCTTTTACCGAAAATATACCCTATACCGATGCACAAAAACTTAGAAAGGAAGCATCGTTAGAGTTTGTGGTGGTGGTAAAACATTTATTCAGAACGGACCGGAGGTGTTTGGATCAGCCTGTAAGGGACCGATCCAAACAAACACTAGGTGGACGTCCCTAGTTTGGGACCCACGTGGTGGTAGCCGCCGCCCGGGCGCGCCCGACTAAGGCTTGTTGGGCATGTAAGTCGTGGCAGCCGAGCAGGGTCGCCTCCCCGTCCTCCCGGGTGGGGTGGGGGATGGGGGGAATGGCCGGGTTGGAGGGGCAGGCCCACACCATGTGAGAGGTGTCTGCAGACACCGCACTACAGTGCGGGCAGTTGCCGCTAAAGGAGGGGTCGAAATGTTTTAGGGCTGCCGGGCACAGCAATGTATTGGTGAAGAGGCGGAGAAGAAGCCGCTCATCCGCCTTCATGAGGCCTTTACATGGGATAGGGTAAAGGCGATGGCTATCTTGATAGTAGATTGCGATATTTCTGAACGTATAGACCGGATTAAAATCAGATTCCTGATCAGGTGGGGAGGAGAAAACAGCCCGGTGAGAGAGTGCGCGGGCGGCTGCGTCTGCTGCCTCGTTTCCTGCCAACCCCTGACGAGCAGGGGCCCATATGAGGTAACCGTGTGCGGGGTCCGTATCCCGTATGCAATTTTGCTATATTCGATAGGCTAGGAAGGGAGTGCAGCCTTGTTCGACGTTCTGACAGCCCCTCGCGAGTCGGTGATTATGTATTTTGAATTGGAATGTGAGGCCGCGAGAGCAATCGCGACCTCTTCTGCTTGTGTTGCACTGCGGGCTCTGAAAGTGAGGCCGTTGACTGTGTTGCTGTTGTGAACTACCGCGGCCGTGGACCATCCCCAGTGGTGAGGGCCGGAGGCGTCGACGTAGTATACACCTGTTCTGTTGCCATAATATCGGGCTAGCGCTTCCGCCCGTGCCAGGCGCCGACCATCATGGTCTTCATGGGAAATGTTTGCTGGAAGAGGCCGCACGTGGAGGGCACGTCTCCACAGTTCCGGGATGCGAAACCTGTCTTCCATTGGAGGGGTGTGTTGGTAATGGAGTCCAGCAAGAAGGCGGCGACCCGACTGCGTTAGCGACAAGCGCATGTACTGGTTTTTAAGTTGCGCCTCCCGGAGCTCCCGCAAAGTATTCGCCACCCCAAGAGCCATAAGCCAGCTGTTTGAAGTAGTGATGGGGAGGTCAAGGGCACGTTTAACAATTTTGCGAAGGATGACCTCAAGGGCGTCCTCCTCTTGTTTCTGTAGACGGACATAAGGAGTCGAATAGAGAATTAGACTAGTTACGAAGGCGTTTGCCAGCCGCCAGGCATCCTTACTTCGTAACCCTCCGCGTTTGTTGGAAACCCGGCGGACCATGCGGCCCACCTGGTCCCCCACCTTACGGAGTTTGGCCAATGTAGTGTCTGGCCGCCTGTGTTTGTGAATGTAGAGTCCGAGTACCCGTATCTCATCACTTTCGTGTATGGGACCAGTCTCAAGAGAAAGAGATATTTTAGTTGTGCACTTCTGTGAGGGGCGCAGGTGCACAAATTCCGATTTTTGAGGGGAACATTGAAGACCGCAGCGGCGGGCGTAGCGGTCTACTATCCAACTTAAAACAGTGCGCAGGGACAGGACACAGTCAAGAAACACACAGACACAGCACTGCTGTGTCTTCTCCGCCTCTTCACCAATACATTGCTGTGCCCGGCAGCCCTAAAACATTGCGACCCCTCCTTTAGCGGCAACTGCCCCGCACTGTAGTGCGGTGTCTTCAGACACCTCTCACATGGTGTGTCCCTGCGCACTGTTTTAAGTTGAAAAATGAACCAACTGGCCCCGCTACTTCCCATGATGGTCTACTATCGTCGCCGTTCTTTGCAGGCTGGTTTCAATGTCCCCTGTGATGCCCTGCGTGGCCCACAGAGTGATGTCATCGGCGTACAGGGCGTACTGCACGCCGGCGACACCACCCAGCTGGGCCGGCAGGTGCATCATGGCCAGATTGAAGAGCAGCGGGGAAAGTAACGCGCCTTGAGGGGTTTCCCGCGTGCCGAGTAGGTAAGGACCATGCTCTCTATCTGGAATTCGAATGTAGTATTGACGATCCATTAAAAATTGCATGGCTTATGCATCGGAATGTGTTGAGGCCACAGTCGGTGTGACTTAGGTTAGTGAGTATGATCTCATGTGTTACATTGTCAAATGCCCCTTTAAGATCCAAGGCGAGTACTACCCGGTCATTATGGGGGCATTCGAGGGGGTCGAGGACTTCCCGATTGAGTTGCAGGAGCACATCCTGTGCGGATCTGTGTGGGCGGAATCCGAACATGGTGCTCGTAAAGACATGTTTTTGTTCAAGATATGTAGATAACCGATAACGCACCATCGTCTCCATTAGTTTGCCCACACATGAGGTGGGAGAGATGGGGCGGAGGTTATCTGTGTCAATTGGCTTGCCAGCTTTAGGAATAAAAGTGACCAAAGCCGTTTTCCATTCTATTGGCAGGGGGGTGTCCCCGCGCCAAATCGCATTGACGTATTCCAGGAGGGACTGGTATGCCAAGTCGGGCAGGTTCGTCAAAAGCTTGACGGTGACCTTATCCCGTCCTGGCGCTGTGCACCGTTTCATTTTGGCGAGAGCCGCCCGCAGATCATGGAGCTGGAAAGGTTGATCCAGCTCCGTGTTCTCTCTGCCTGCATAAGAGTACGCAGATCCACGGGGGTCTTGGGCTGTACACAGATACTGGTCCCGAAGTTTCTGTGCCAGTTGAGTCGTGTTGCCAGGAAAAGCGTGCAGTGCTCGCTGCAAATGTTTTCGTGTTTCGGATCGTGTTTGGGTTGGGTCGATTAGGGCTCGAAAGAGACGCCACGTGTTTCGGCTGGACATTTGTCGCGCGGCCGTGTTGCATCTATCTACCCAGTTGGAGTCGGCGAGTTGGGCCGCGTACTCTGCCGCTTTCTGGGTAAGCTCGGCAATTCGAGCTTTAAGCTTTCTATTGTGTTTCTGCCGTCGCCAACGGCGGACGAGGCTGCGACGGGCTTCCCAGAGGTGTAGAAGGTGGTTATCCACGTCCGTGACCGCCTCTGAGAGCTGTATGTGTGCTTCATGCGAGGAAAGGTGTGCCAGTAGCTGCTGGCACCATGCTGTGTAGCCTTGCGCGGAAATGGGTATATTATCAAGTAAGTTAAAATTTTGACTGAATTTCGTCCAATTTGGGATACGGGCTTGTGTTCTGGGACGCTTGAGGGGGGTGTGCGTAGAGTAGTGTTAATGATGCAGTGGTCGCTACCGAGGGTCTCCTCGGTGTTCAGCCAGTCTGCGTGTCGTATGTTGCGAGTGAAGGTTATGTCCGGGCACGTATCCCGTGTCACGGAGTTTCCTAGCCGTGTTGGGTGGACGGGGTCCGTGTGGAGGGTGAGGCCCAACGTGGACGCAAGCTCCACCAGCCTACGTCCGCGCAACTCCTTCTTGCGATACCCCCACAGCTGAATGCGAGCGTTAAAGTCGTCCACAATCAGCAAGGGATCGCAGCCCGCTACTCTTAGCGCGCGGCTAAAGAGGTCCGCAAAAGTCACTCGCTTGAGTTGACGTTATCGTTGACAGCGCCTGAGGTTTGTACGGAAGAGTGAATTGTATGATGTAATGATCACTGCCCAATGTATGTTGTGCTCTCTGCCGCGTAACACGGTGGGTGTAGCGGCTCAGCGTCAGGTCCGGGCTGGAGTCCATGCTGACACTTTTGTCGATCCACGTAAGCATCCCAAACGTTTTCTGAACAGTGAGTTAGAAGCTCTGCAGGACCAGCCAGAGACTGCGACCGCGATGTTACGTGTTTGCGTATTCCCAGCCAGTATGCTGACTGTTGAAGTCTCCCACCGATTAATGGGGTATGTTTCCCTGTTAGGTGGTGTAGCTCTCTCGCCGAAGTGATTCACCGAGGTCATCGGCTGGATCGGGGGCTTGTATATGTTTGCTGTAAAGACTGAAGGAAGTGCACGTGTGTGATGTTTAAGTTCTGTGACCGTACATTGCGTCTCGGACGTGACATTATGATTTTTATAGGTGAGGTTGTGGTGCATGAGTGTGCACGCGCTGATTGTGCTATTGGTGTCTCTCTGTGTAAATCTGTAGTGGGGAGAGTTGCCGGGCGTGCAGTCTCCTGGAGAAGAATTATGTGAGGCGTGGGTGAGAGGGTGGGAAGGAGAAGCTGCAGACATGCGCGCTTGGCCGGGCAGCCGCGGCCGTTCCAAGTTAAGATGGATAGAGAGAGAGAGAAAGTTTATTTCAACAGGAATTCGGGGCACGCCCCAGGGTGCCCGCACGACCCCACTGCACTCAAGTGTTTATGTTCCTAAGGTCTATAACACTGGCAGCCCAGCCGGTGGCGATGGTCTGCACGGCCGGGTCCTCCGAGCGCAGCAGGGTCTCCCAGTCCTCCCAGGTGTTTAGGTTCTCTAGGTCCCGCGAGGGATGGTCCGCCGGTCAGAGGGAAAGGATGTGGAGGGAAGAAGCGAAGGGTTCTGGGAATAGCGCGCAAGGAGTGGGGAAGGAGGGATGGTAGTGGTTTGGGTAAGGGGCGAGGGAATAGTGTGTGTCTGTAATCTGCGCGAGAGTGTTGCGTGTGTTATCTAGGGAGGGGTGGGGCGGGGGATAGAGCTGGCGTGATGCTCTGTATGCCTGGGTCAGCTCACTAAATGAGTGCATGCGCTCCTTCGTGAATCACCGATCCGTATCCACCTGAGCTCGGTTTAAAGAACCTCGGGCTAAAAGGTTGGTGGCCTCGTTTCCGGGATTCCCGGAGTGCGCACTCACCGATATGAGCTTCACTTGGCGGGGCGGGCGTCCATCGGGCGAGTCCAGTATGTCAAAAGCAAGGACATGAATTCGGCCTCGAGCAAAATTTAGAATCGCTGTTTTAGAGTCAATTAATATATACCGGGCTTCCGTGCTATGATAGTAAGTGCAACGGCGGCTTCCTCTGCAGCCTCTGGGGACGTGTCTGGAGGGAGAGGTATTGTGAGGAGGGTGGATGAAGAGGAGTCCACCGCAGCTGCTGTCGCTTCATCACCCGTGCAGGCAGCGTCCACCCATACGGCGTCCGGCTCGGGGCCGTACGCTCGATGGAGTGCCTTCGCACGGGCTCTGCGGCGCTGCTCATGGTGGGACGGGTGCATATTCCTCGGGAGCTGCCTGATGAGAAGCTCCCGTTGAAGAGGTCGTGGGATGGCGAGGAGGGTTGGGTCGTTGGCCGGTATTCTGATTCCCAGATAGTCCAGGATATACCGACCTGTGGAAGTTTTTCTGAGTCTGATGTACTGGGCCTGTCAGTGGGCCTCCACCAGTTCCCCGATCGTGTTGTGGAGGCCTAGGCCTAGTAATCTGTCTGTGGGTGTGTTGAGGAGAAGATGAAGTGCTACCTTGATTGCCTTGCGAATCGAAGCATCCAAAGCGTTTATGTCATGTTTGGATGGTTGTAAGTACGGGGTAGTGTACATTACACGGCTGAGGACAAAGGCATGAATGAGGCGACATAGCTCGCGCTCCTTCATGCCTCTATGATGTCCTGAAACCCTGTGGATGAGGTGCGATATCGCGCCTGCAACCTGCTTGAGTTTCTTGAGGGTAGTGGTGTTTTTGCCATCGTTCTGGATGTGCAGGCCCAATACACGCAGGGTGCCAACCTCAGGTACCGGGTAATCATTCAATTCTATGACAATGGGGGAGCGGGGACAGCGGTGGTTCTTTGGCCGGACGAGGAGCAGTTCGGACTTCTTTGAGGAGCAAGACAGTCCGATGGTCCGTGCGTAATTTTGGGTGAGGTGGCTGCTTTCTGTAAGGTGTTCTCTATGTCACCGTAACTGCCGTGGGTGGTCCACAGGCTGATATCGTCGGCATAAAGAGTGTGCTTGAGGTGGGGAATAGTTGCCGATTTTCGGGCGAGGGGTATAAGGGCAATGTTAAAGAGAAAGGGGGAAAGGATGGACCCTTGAGGGGTGCCGATACTCTGAAGTGTGTAGGAGGGGGAAGACAGAGGGCCGAAGTTTATCTCATCCGTGCGGTCAGTCAGGAATGCTTGAATGTAGGCGTACGTGCGCACACCCACATTCAATGGGGATAGAGCAGTCATGATCGCCTGATGTTCAATGCGATCAAAAGATTTGGAGAGATCCAAAGCTAAGACTGCCGTGACCTGAAAGAAGCGGGTCAAAAAGGTCGTGTGTGAGTTGCAGCATGGCGTCCTGTGCGGATAGATGAGGGCGGAATCCCACCATGCTATGCGGGTAAAGATTGTTGTCCGCCATGTGATTTGTGAGTTTCGCTAACAAAACATGCTCGAGGGGCTTCCTGGGGCATGAGGTTAGCGAAATCGGGCGAAGGTTTTGAATGGTGAGTATTTTGTTGGGTTTAGGTATACATATTACCTTCGCGTGGCGCCAGGACTGCGGGAGGTTACCCTCTTTCCAGCACTAGTTGAAGTATTTCGTAATGTGGGTGATCGATTGGTCATCCAGGTTACGGAGCTTAGAGTTTGTGATTTGGTGTTGCACCAGGTGGGGATTTGACGCGTTCCAGGATGCTGCGATAACCCTCCCAGAGGTGGGCTAGGCGTGTGTCAAGCGTAGGTGTTTCGGTTGTAGTTTCAATGTGTCGCTTGTTGTGGTAAACGTCATGCTTGAGTAGAGGTTTAGTGTTCCATCGCGCCATACTGAATGGCAGGGGGATTGAGGAGGGTAGTGATTGTGGTTTATGGCTTAAAATGATTTAACGTCCCAAAGCGGCTCAGGCTATGAGGAACGCTGTAGTTAAGGCCTCCGGAAGTTTCGACCACTTCGGGTTTTTAAAGCGAGAGCCTTTAATGGCTCATACTGTCGTCTGTTAACAAAGCGTGTCACACGCGTTTAACTAGGGAGCTAAGAAAAGATAGGAGAAAACCAATGATTGCATTATATAGGCGATTAAAAGAATGAACCTCAACACAGCAAAAGCAGCATAAATTTTATTCAGGCCACGTAACAAAGACAAGCATAGTGTCATTAACTTATATTTTAATGAAACAGAAACTACCCGCGTTAAGGAACAAAAATTCTTAGGTGTAAGATTTGATGATCATTTAACTTGGGGCTCACATATAAGGCGGTTATGCAATGATCTTTCTAAATCGATAGGTATTATAAAAAAAATAGCAAACCTAACTCTTCTTTGGCTCAAACAACAGTTATACAATGCCGTTTTTTTATTCAAAACTCTGTTATGGGATCCCGGTATGGGGAACAACAACGAACTACAACAAGCTTATTCTTTTACAAAAACGCATTCTTCGTGTATATAGCAATTACCATGGCCGTTACGCAGGTCTTGCAACAGCTCCATTATTCCAGCGTTATTCACTCCTTGTTGTCTCACTATGACCAAACGTTCCGGCATTGACTTATTTGGTTCAACACCACACTTGGGCCCCTGGCTGAGGAATTGCGTAACGTTTGCAGGGAAGGAAACGTTCGCCGTTTGCGTGGATTCGTTGTCCCGGCGGGTGAGCCCTCTTCGGTAGAAGCCTACGCAGTTTAGGAAGCGTCTGCTGACAAAGACGCTCTGTGGTGCGGTCGAAGCGCCCTCGTAGCTGATTCCATTGGCTCCTTCAGCGGGTTCATCCTGCTGAATCTTGCACACGAAGCGGCAGATGCTCCCTGTACACTCGCACGTATTCCATGCCATTAAGCTCGGAGAATTGGGCATAACCTCTTTCTATGGCCTGATGAGGGTAGCGCACCACCAAGCAATGCAGCAACTTAGGAGGAAGGATTTTCTTGCGGATGCAAAAACCGAGTGTTCTCGTTGTGGACGATGCAGTGGCGACAATTGGAACAAAACAAGGAGCATTTATAACACATGCAAAAGGGCCCTTTGTACGGGAAATGAAGTTCGATAAAGCAAGCTTTTGGGTAAGTTGGTGACGATCTTCAGAAGTTACAGTGCGAAAGACAGTACAAGAGAGGACGACAGAATGCAGTGCTGTGTTCTGTCGTCCTCTCTTGTCCTGTCTTTCGAGCTGTAACTATGGATGCCCTATCTGAGTGCGCACATTGCGTTACGGACACAGAACTTCGAATACAAACGACGTGATTTGTTTCATGTACAGGTGCCGTCAGGAATAAATGGAAGGCAATATTAAGGAAGAAAATTAATCTTTGCCCCCCCCCCTCCCCAAATTCATGCATCCTTGAATACATATGTGCAACCTGATTGTGGTTGTGCGAGTTGCACTGTGCACCAACAAACATGGACCATTACGCTTTAGATTTAAAGAAATTAAATTTTTTGACGAAGTTACCTTCCATTTATTTTTGACGGCGAATGTACCTATGAAAATGCCTTCTAGGAAATTTTAGACGCTGCATCGATCTAAATATACTTGAATTTTACTTGTTTAGCTGCCAAGCATTGCCACTAACATGAAGAGTTATCAAGGTGCACTTATCCAAATTATTGTGATGTTACCGAACCCAGTGATTGTCCTCAGTAACTACCAGTGCTTCGTGGCGAGGACAACGTCATCACCATTGTCAGCCGGTCGACCGTGGCGTCAGGTGCACGTCAGAGCTGGCGCCCACAGAGACTGAAACTGCAAGCGCAGAATTGCTTGTAAATTATTATTATTATCGCTACGCACAAGTTTTTTTCCGGTATTTCCATGATTATTATATAGGTGCGAACATCTGAGCAAAAGAAACGTACACCAGGGCACTCTTGTCTCAGTGCCTCTTTAATATCGATCATGCTGGCCTTCTTCCTTGATGTCACCCAGCTGGCGGCAGTCTGTAGTGCCAGAAGTCGTTCTTCAGGAGTTTAGGGAAAGGCTCGTTGTAGAATGACAGTCCATGTCGATATTCTCTCGCCGCGTTCCAATACTTCCGTCTGTGGTGACGGTGTTACTGCCTGGATTCGCGTCCTTCCTTGTGCGGAGAGAGTAGCCTAGCGAGTAACCGTGCTTGAGAAGTAACAGGCAAAGTTAGCGCCTGCGTGTATGTAGTCGGCTGAAGTTTTTCAACGATATTGACACGACATTGCCGCTTGCCTGTCTGGTGTCGTTCCACGTTCTGATGCAGTTGTTTCAGATTAGTGTTCGTTATGTGCTTCCGCAAGTGTAGCAGCGATGACCCCTAAACTTTGGCGGCATTGCTCGGCCTGCTTTTGTAGATTTTAACTACACGAAGCAGGTGAGTTGATGAGCTGAGAAGGTTCACGCGCATTCGTGAATGCGTCGTCTGATTTACGGGATCGGATTGTGTTTTAGGACCAGTTGGATGGAACCCTAACCGCGATTAGTTGAAAGACTGAACACTCCATCGAACGTACGGCTCCGAGCCGGACGCCGTATGGGTGGACGCTGCCTGCACGGGTGATGAAGCGACAGCAGCTGTGGTGGACTCCTCTTCATCCACCCTCCTCACACTACCAATCCCTCCAGACACGTCCCCAGAGGCTGCAGAGGAAACCGCCATTGCACTTGCTATCACTCGCACGGAAGCCCGGTATATTTTAAGTGATTCTAAAACTGCGAGTATAAATTTTGCTCGAGGCCGGGTTCATGTCTCTGCTTTTGACATACTGGACTCGCCCGATACACCCCCGCCCCGCCATGTGGAGCTGATATGGGTGCCTGCGCAGTCCGGAAATACCAGAAACGAGGCCGCCAACCTTTTAGCCCGAGGTTCTTTAAACCGGGATCAGGTGGCCTCTGATCAGGGACTCACGAAGGATCACATGCACTTATTCAGTGAGCTGACCCAGGCATACAGAGCCTCACGCCAGCTCTACCCCCCGCCCCACCCCTCCCTAGATAACAAACACGCAACACTCTGGAGCAGACTACAGACACACTCTCCCCTCACCCCTTAACCTACCCCACTATCATCCCTCCTTCCCCACTCCGGCATGCACTCTATGCCCAGAACCCTTCGCCTCTTCCCTCCACATCATTTCCCTCTGCCCGGCGGACCCTCCCCCGCGGGACCTAGAGAAGCTCAAGAGCTATGAGGACTGGGAGACTCTGCTGCGCTCGGAGGACCCGGCCGTGCAGAGCATCCCCACCGGCCTTGCTGCCAGTGTTATTGACCTTAGGAACATAAACAGTTGAGTGCAGTGGGGTTGTGCGGGGACCCTTTGGTGTGCCCCGAATTGCTGTGTAAATAGTTTTTTCTCTCTCTCTCTGTCTCGGAGCACCTTGCCAGCATGTAGGATATTTGCGCCGCTGCGATCGTTGTTGCTGTTTTTGAAGCGACTGAAAGATGATTGATAAGGAAAGGGCAGAGCGTGTATACTCGCTCGAGTTGAGCTACAATCAATACCACCTGCAGATACAGGAGAGTTGAAGGAGATATAAGAAGAAAGATTGCGTCCACGCTTGTATAAAGTATGGCGGGCGTGGTGATTACGACTCGCTTGCAGCTCCGCTTGTGTGCTATCATGTCTGACTTCTAAGTTTCGTGAAGCACTTCGCCTCTCTTAATTAGCACCTCATACTACTTCGTTACGAAAAGAGTTGTATGGTTTTGCTGAAGTTATAGCGCGGTTTACACGCACGCTGTGTGCTCGCGTATCTCTCAAAAGCGTCACTTCGAGTGTGCCGCTCATATTGATTTCTTGAGAGTCTCCTATGGGATGACGGTGAAAGGTAACCAATTGCGGCATTGCGAGCGAGGCCTTTTGTCCTTAACCTAAAAAAGAGGAAGGGAACATGGAGATTCTATTGATTCCTCCGGGAGGAAAAGACTTTCATGCGCCAATGTTTGCTTATCTGAGCAGTGCACGAAATAATTAGGCTTCATAAAGAATGTCTTCTCTAATAATCCTCAGAAATCTGATAAAAACGACAGGGAAGCGCAGTGCTTCAGGTGGTTGCTCACAATCACTTGAATCAAGTTGCTATAAACAAGACATTCTAGGCGAATTTTAGACATTTAAGCAACTTTTATTTGGTTTGAGGCTTGCTTTGTATTTCTTTTTTTACCGCCCTCTTCCGGTTACAGCAGCAAAATAATGGCTCCCTATAGGGAAAGTTTTTATTTTTTTTTAGGTACCGTAAAGAAACTGCGTGGCTTTATGTTGATATTTCAACCATGCCCTGTGGGAAGGGGTGACAAAGAGTAGTGAAAGTGGCAAGAGAGGAAGAAGCGCTTAACGAAGGTGCGCAGATCAATATCGACCACATAACAACCACTAAACTTGCTCTCATATCGTACCTCACGGAGGCATGTTTTGGGTTCCGCATTCGTTTCAGTGACGGCACCGCGGCTGGCATTTGGTCACGCAACCTCGGTTACTGAAGCAAGGCGCGGAACAAAATTCGTTTCCACGGATCTAAAGAGCGAAGCTTGTGCTTGCGCATTTGTCTATATTAGAACATAGTTTGCTTTAGCCATGGCCCTTCGCCCTCCTCCTGCAGGAGAAGTTAACGGTCCCTTGTTAGTTGAAATTCATTCATTTCATTAATTTATTTACACTGTCAGCCCAGATCACGGGCTATAACAGTAGTGGATAATAAGGTATGAAAAATTGCAAGAGCACAAACAATTGAAACGGGCACAAAATTCACTACATAAAGAGTTCACCACTTATACAAAAAATAAAACACTGGCATATATTTCATGTAGACAATGAAACATCATGCAGCTTATCTAAAAATTCCCTAAGTGATTGTGAGGTGACAACAGAATTTGGTAGCATATTCCATTCCTTAATGGTTCTTGGGAAAAACCAAAATTTAAAGCAATCATTTCGGACTGTGGGCATTGGTATGTACAAGCTGTGACGATGGCGTGATATTTCTCCAGTTTTAATTTCAAAGTACTTCGAATGGTTTATTTTCAATAAGTTGCGATTAATAATCTGAAAAAGAAACTTGAGCCTGTCACATTTGGTTCTAAAATCGAGCGCTTCCAAATCAGCACGTTTACACAAAGATGTTGGGGAATCAGATTGTCGGTACCTATTAAATATAAACCTAGCACCGAGACGCTGAATTCTTTCCAGCTTAGAGCAAATGAATGCAGTGTGGGGGTCCCAAAAATTTTTTCCATATTCGAGAATGGGCCTTATCAAGCTCTTAAAAACCAGACATTTGATTGAAGGGGTTGCACTATGCATATTTCGTCTGAGGCTCCAGAGTGCTTTTGAGGCCTTGAAACATGTATTATCTATGTGTGAATTCCAACGTAAGTCAGAAGTAAGTGTTAATCCAAGGTATTTGTATTTATTGACCCTTGTTATTATTCTATCATTGATACTATAACTATAATCTGAGATAGTTTTCTTTCTTGTAATGGTCATAAAAACTGTTTTATTTGGACTTAATACCATCTGCCACCTTTTGCACAATTCGTTGATTTTTTGCAAATTTAGATTTAGTTCAACGGGATCTTCCAGAGTACCAATTTGTTTATAAATGACGCAGTCGTCTGCATACAATCGGACCGGTACGCTCAGTTCGTTAGGCAAGTCATTGATGAAAATCAGAAACAGGAGCGGGCCCAGGACGCTGCCCTGCGGAACGCCGGAGTCTACTGGACTAATGCTGGATTTATGAGCATGAACTTGAACATACTGTGCTCGACAGGAAAGATAGGACGTAAACACAACCACTGTTGACAGACGACTGAAAAATTTTAGCTAGAAATTTGGAGGTTCACTCTTCCAGAGGTGGCCACTATCCAGAGGTGGCCACTATCGCACCCCTTCCTCTCTTCTTTCATTCCCTCCTTTGTCCATTCCCTCACGGCGTGGATGTGAAGTGATAGTGACTACGCCCTATCCGCTGCCACAAATAGAAATATAAAAAATTCAGCGGGCACTTTGACTGTCTAAATTGCGTGGAGGCGAAAGCGTTTTCCGCACCACTTTGCCTATGAGACAGTGGTGACGTCGCCACTGGATGACGTCACACATAACTGATGACGAAGCAAGGACAAATTACTAATGAATGACTAATTACTGATTAATCACTCATCACTAATTGACTGCTAATTAATGACGCTTAAGCTTCGCCTTTAGGAGTGGAACGCGACAGCGTGTTGTAGCGCTGCCAGGGAGTCCACGGAACGCCACCATCCGTTCGGCGCGATGCCTTGCCCTTTGAATGCAACGCTTTTTGAGGAATGGAAATGGCGCTGTAATTCTCACTTATCTCTGTGGACACCTTAACCGCACCGTACAGGAAGGAAGGAAGTGGCAGAGAAAGGAGAAAGAGGGGCCGTAATGAAAAAAGTGAAAATTGTATTTCAGGAAAAGAAATTATGCAGTAACTGTGTCACATATCTCGGTGGACACCCGTCAAAACGCGGACACATCTATCGACACGGCTGCCGACACGGACGCAGACACGGCTGCCGACACGGACGCGGACACGACTGCCGACACGGATTGCTTACGACAGCATGAGGCATTAAAGGCTTTCGCCTTAAAATGTGTTTTTAAAAACGAGAACTAGCCGCAGGGCCATGGAGAAAGAAAAGGTAGAGTAAGCCGCACGGTAACGAAGTGCAGTATGACTGCACCACTTCTTCGAAGACACCTCAACCACGAAATTTGCACAGATTCCCAGGCCGCGTACCGCCACTACCTAAAGGGCGTAGCGACGCCGGCAACACATCGTATTCTTGCCACAGTCACCTCTCTCGACCGAACGGTTACTCTGTCGTGGGTCCGTGGGCATGCCTCGATCCCCGGTAATGAGCGCGTTCATGCGCTGGACCGAGAACTCTCCTCCAGGACCCCGTATGATCAGGCACCCAACCCTGCGAACGAGGCTACATCGGTCCTGTATACATATCATCAAATTACAACATTCTACAAACTCAGCCGCATGACACTGCCACCACCCCACAGTACCTTGTCGCCCTCATCCAGAGCCACATGGCGGCAATTACAGACAGGCTGTTTTATTTCCCCCCACCGTCTCTCATGCTTTCACACCACCTTTCCTCCTGATTGTACCACCTGTGGCGTGCCCAGATCTACACTTTTCCACTACCTTTGGGAATGTCCTTCCCCAAAAGCAGTACTCCCCATCCCCAATCCCACTCATTCTTCCTGGGAGGCTGCTTTACGGACCGCTCAGCCCGCCGGCCAGAAATGGCTAGTGGATCGGGCTTTACGTGAAGCGCGAGCCCGTGGACTCCTGACCAGTAGGGGACCACCCTGGAAGATTTTTTTTTGTGTAATAAAGTTGTTTCCATCCATCCATCCACGGCCGCTCGACGCAAAGCGCACATCGCTTTGCGCTTTGCATCGAGCGGCCGTGCCTAAACCATGGCCTGGGGTGTGCACAGGGGTGAAAGGTCGATATTCGATCGCTGCCTGAGGGTCGGCTCGTTTTTAAAGCGAAAGCATTAAGGGCCCCGTGTCGCTGAAAAGCAGGTGTCGTCGTCGGCGTCGGCGGCATTGGGCGTGAACGAAAAATCTCAGATGCATTAATTAATAAATAAAACCTAGTAGGAAACTGGTCGAGTTGGGAAACCGAATCAGTGCGATGTCAGTGCACGTTAAAGATCCCCAGGTAGTCGAAATTATTCCGGAGACCTCCACTACGGCACTTCTTTCTCTCTTTCTTCTTTCACTCCTACCTTCCTCCCTTCCCTTACGGCGCGGTTCAGGTGTCCGCCGATATATGTGAGACAGATACTGCGCCATTTCCTTTCCTCAAAAAAAAATTACAATTTTTACTTCTGGAGTGCGAGGCGAGAACGCTAACCTCTCCGCCACGCCAGCTCGATGGTTTGGAATGAAAGGAGCGTCTAGTGAATACGGGTGTCCTAGAAGGGTGCTTTAGAGACATGTACTGTGGTGTGCATTGCTTTTTGGTGTACACCGAGATATCAGAGACAGGCGTATTTCATTTCCTTAAAACTAATTTTCATTTCATTTTCCTTAAAGCCCTTACGGTGCGGTCCAGGTGTCCACCGGGATATGAGAGAGAGACATGGGTCATTTTCTCTCCTCACAACCAATTATCATTTCATTTTCTTTCCCTTACGGCGCGGTTCGGGTGTCCACCGAGATATGAGAGGCAGGCGTCGTTTCCTTTTCTTCGGGCAAGGCGTTGCGCTGAATGGGCGATGGCGTTTCGTGGACCTCTTGGCAACGCGGCAACACGTTGTCGCGTCTCACTCTTCAAAACTAAGGTTCAGCGTCCTCCAAATTTTTTTCTTTTTTTTATGCGAAGCATATTACTAGAGCTACACTACAGCCCGTCGAGCGCGGCGGTGG
Source organism: Amblyomma mixtum (assembly GCF_055824585.1). Lineage (NCBI taxonomy): Eukaryota > Metazoa > Arthropoda > Arachnida > Ixodida > Ixodidae > Amblyomma > Amblyomma mixtum. The sequence goes on along the minus strand of NC_143012.1, from coordinate 74,345,459 downwards.
AGCTACCATTGACCTTTAGCGTGACCACGTAACACCACGTGACAACATGACGTCACAGCAGTGGAGAGATGGGCTGCCGGCTCGCGCGGTCGCCCGCGGCGGTGGAGGCTCCACATCAGAGGCGCGGCGGCTGACCACGTGACAACATGACGTCACAGCAGAGGACAGATGGGCTGCCGGCTCGCGCGGTCGGCCGCGGCCGTGGAGGCTCCACATCAGAGGCGCTGCAGCTGACCACGTGACGCTACAGCAGCGGTATAAAGCTCTTTCCTCTGATCTTTTAACTCTCCTCTATCTGCACGTGGCAGCGGTGGTGGCTTGACTAGAGCCAGTAGCAGGCCCGTGCAATTTCCTCTTCATCCTTCTCTCAGTCACAACAACACAACAACGCTCTCCGGACAGTATCTGTTCTCGCTTCGGCGAGCGCGGCTTCGGCCGCTTCTTTTTGAGCAGCGTCCTCTCCGGCGGACGCAGTTGTTCCTGCGACGCGCGTCTTTTCTTTCCTTTTTCTCTTTCCTCTGATCTTTTAACTCTCCTCTATCTGCACGTCGCAGCGGTGGTGGCTTGGCTCGAGCCAGTAGCAGGCCCGTGCAATTTCCTCTTCATCCTTCTCTCAGTCACAACAACAACTCTCCGGACACACTGTATCTGTTCTCGCTTCGGCGAGCGCGGCTTCGGCCGCTTATCTGTTTTTTCAGCAGCGTCCGCTCCGGCGGACGCAGTTGTTGCTGCGACGCGCGTCTTTCCTTTCCTCTCTCTCCTTCCTCTGATCTTTTAACTCTCCTCTATCTGCACGTGGCAGCGGTGGTGGCTTGGCTCGAGCCAGTAGCAGGCCCGTGCAATTTCCTTTTCATCCTTCTCTCAGTCACAACAACAGCAGCTCTCCGGGCATATCTGTTCTCGCTTCGGCGAGCGCGGCTTCGGCCGCTTGTCTGTTTCTTGAGCAGCGTCCGCTCCGGCGGACAGAGTTGTTGCTGCGACGCGCGTCTTTTCTTTCCTTTTTTCGTCGTGTAGCCGTTCCAGCTACACGACCTCCGGGCGGCCTTGAGCAAAATGAAGCGGGGCACTGCACCCGGGCGCGACAAGGTTACGGTCAAGCTCTTGGCCAACCTTCCCGACGCAGCCTACGCCGCGCTCCTGAAATACATCAATAGCATTTGGGACGGAGAGACTCCTCTCCCTCTCGATTGGAAATCGGCTCTCGTGACCTTTATTCCGAAGGCCGGCAAACCTATTGATGTGGAGAACCTTCGCCCCATCTCCCTCACGTCCTGTGTCGGCAAGCTGATGGAGACGATGGTGCGCGACAGACTCTCCGATTTTCTCGATACACAGCACACTTTCGCGGACACCATGTTCGGTTTTCGCCCTCACAAGTCTGATCAGGATATACTTCTGCAGCTTCACCACGACATCTTAGATCCTGTCGAATGTCCCCACAACGACAAGGTGGTCCTGGCCTTGGATCTTAAAGGCGCATTCGACAACGTCAAACACGAAGTAATACTGGACCACCTCAGTAACACCAACTGTGGCCACAAAACATTCAACTACATAAAACAATTTCTTACAGACTGTCAAGCCTACATACGCATACAAGATGCGGAACACGGGCCATACACCATCGGCTCGAGGGGAACACCTCAAGGCGCGGTCCTGTCTCCCCTCCTCTTCAATTTGGCAATGCTTCATCTTCCCTCCAAATTGTCCTCTTTGCCCGGGATACATCACGCTCTTTATGCGGATGACATTACAATCTGGGTCACGCAAGGTAACCTGGGCCACATGGAATCCTGCCTGCAAGCAGCGGCGACCCTAGTCGACGAATACGCGGCCTACTGCGGACTCCAGTGCGCCCCGTCTAAATCAGAATTTGTGCACATACGTCCCTCCCCTCGGGAGACAACTCCGCTTTGCATCAGTCTCCCCTCGGGACCGATCCGGGAGTCCAAGGAGATCCGCGTCCTTGGTCTCTTCATACACCACCAATGCAGAGTCGACACCACCCTAGCCAAACTTCGCACGGTGGGAGACCAGGTGGGCCGCATGGTCCGCCTGGTCTCCAACAAACGGGGCTGATTACGAAGCAAGGATGCACTGCGGCTTGCCCATGCTTTCGTAACGAGTAGAATCCTCTACTCAACCCCCTACTTGCACCTGCGCAAACATGATGATGACCAACTAGAGGTCATCCACCGGAAAGTCATCAAGCGGGCTCTCGACCTCCCGGTCACCACGTCCAACCAGCGACTTCTGGCCTTGGGCGTGGTGAACACATTTCGGGAGCTTCGAGAGGCCCACTTAGTCAACCAATACACGCGTCTTGCACAGACCACGTCCGGCCGCCGCCTCTTGGACCGGCTACACATCAAACATGACTACCATATTGAGGAAAGGGAGAGAGTGCCAGAACCCTGGAGACGCGCCCTCCGGGTCCGACCCCTTCCCCGCAACATGTCCAGAGAAGACCATAGCGGTCGTCGCCAGGCGCGCGCGGAAGCGTTGGCGCGATACTATGGTAACCAACAACATGTGTATTACGTGGACGTTGCCGGCCCACACCACGGGCTGTGGTACACGGCCGCAGTCGTACACAACACAAACACAGTCAACGGGCTCACTTTCAAAGCCTACAGCGCAACACACGCGGAGGAGATTGCCATTGCTCTTGCTCTCACTACTCCCAAGTCGAAACACATCATCACCGACTCGCGAGGGGCCTGTCGGAACTACGAGTTTAGCTGGGCTCCCCCGCTTGCCTGGCGCATACTGGAATATGGCAGTCGATCTGAAGATCCAACTCCACGCAACCTGATTTGGGCCCCCGGTCACCAGGGACGCCAGGGAAACGAACAGGCCAATCAGGCCGCCCGCGCACTCTCTCCCCGGGCTATCTCCCTGTCCTTGGAAGGGTACTCCCAATCAGACAATCTGGCCATTACATTCAAACAAATCACCGATTACTACAAGGAGGAGCACCGACGATACCCGGCCCCTTGTAAGGGTCTGGATCGCGCTGACGAGCGCCTCCTCATCAAAATTCTTACTAACACTGTACTGTGCCCGGCGGTGCTTAAACATTTCAATACATCCTTTGATGGCGCGTGCCAGTTCTGTGGGGAGGTGGCTGACACCTTCCACATGGTTTGGGCGTGTCAGTCAAACCCATCTATCCCCCCCAACCCCAACCCCACCAGAGAGGACTGGGAGGCGGCCCTGCTCGGCTGTCAGGACCTAAAGACCCAAAAGGCCTTGGTTCACCGGACGCGGGCGGCGTCGCTTGCCAATGGGGCCCCGGAATAGGGGCTCCACCTAGTATTGTTAGGGGAAAGGGTCAATAGGGCCTACCCCAATCACCTCTCTGTAAATATTTATTGCATTATAAATGTTTTTCACCACCACCACCTCGATGTGTCGTGGTTGTGTATCCCCAGTCAGTATGCAGACTGTTGAAGTCCCCACCGATGAGTACGGGATGTTTGGCTGCTAGATGATGTAGGTCTCGCAGAAGTGATTCTAGCGAGGCCATCGGCTGGGACGAGGGGGGGTGTATGGTTGCTATAAATATAGAAGGAAGTGAATGTATGTGATATATAAGTTCAGTGATCACGCAAGGCGTCTCAGACGTGATGTGATACTTCAAACCATGTACACCTCTCCAGGCGCCCCCACACCTCTACCCCACTACACCGGAAAAGCGAATCCCACACTCAACACCGACATCACGGAGAGAGAAGTCAGAGCGGCCCTCCTGATTCTCCGCGCCAACTCCGCACCTGGTGCAGACGAAATCACAAACTGCATGCTCCGTAATCTGGACGACCGATCGATCACCCAGATTACGAAATACTTCAACCAGTGCTGGAGGGAGGGTAGCCTCCCGCAGTCGTGGCGCCACGCGAAGGTAATATTCATACCCAAACCCAAAAAACCACTTACCATTCAAAACCTTCGCCCGATTTCGCTAACCTCATGCCTCGGGCAGCTCCTCGAGCATGTTGTGTTAGCGAGACTCACAAGTCATATGACGGACAACAATCATTACCCGCATAGCATGGTGGGATTCCGCCCCATCTATCCGCACAGGACGCCATATTCCAAATGACGCACGACCTTTTTGACTCGCTTCTTCCAGGTCACGCCAAGGCAGTCTTACCTTTGGATCTTTCCAAAGCTTTTGATCGCATTGAACATCAGGCGATCATGACTGCCCTATCCCCATCGAATGTGGGTGTGCGCACGTATGACTACATTCAAGCATTCCTCACTAACCGCGCGGCTGAGATACACTTCGGCCCTTTGTCTTCCCTCTCCTACACGCTTCAGAGTATCGGCACCCCTCAAGGGTCCGTCCTTTCCCCCTTTCTCTTAAACATTACCCTCATTCCCCTCGTCCGAAAATTGGCAACTATTCCCCACCTGAAGCGCACTCTTTATGCCGACGACATCACCCTCAGGACCACCCACGGCAGTGACGGCGGCATAGAGAACACCTTACAGGAAGCAGCCACACTCACCCAAAATTGCGCACGAACTATCGGACTGTCTTGCTCTCAAGAGCAGTCCGAACTGCTCCTCATCCGTCCTAAGAACCACCGCTGTCCTCGCTCACCCATTGCCATTGAACTGAATGGTGACCCGGTACCTGAGGTTGGCACCCTCCGTGTATTTCGCCTGCCCATCCAGAACGATGGCAAAAACACCACCACCCTCAAGAAACTCAAGCAGGTTGTAGGCGCGATATCGCGCCTCATCCGCAGGGTTTCGGGACATCATAGAGGCATGAAGGAGCGCGACCTATGTCGCCTCTTTCATGCCTTTGTCCTCAGCCGTGTGCTGTACACTACCCCATACTTACAACTATCCAAACATGACATACACGCTTTAGATGGTTTGATTGGCAAGGCATTCAAAGTAGCACTTCATCTTCCCCTCAACACACTCACATACAGATTACTAAGCCTGGGCCTCCACTACAGGATAGGGGAACTGGTGGATGCCCACCGACAGGCCCAATACATCAGGCTCACACAAACCTCCACTGGTCGGTATATCCTGGACTCCCTCGGAATCAGAATACCGGCCGACGACTCAACCCTCCTCGCCATCCCACGACCCCTTCACCGGGAACTCCTCATTAGGCCGCTCCCGAGAAATATGCACTCGTCCCACCAGGAGCAGCGCCGCAGAGCCCGTGCGAAGGCACTCCATCGATTATACGGCTCTGAGCCGGACGCCGTATGGGTGGACGCTGCCTTCACGGGTGGTGGTGGTGGTGAAAACATTGATTACTAATGAACAGGAGGTATGTTTGGATCAGCCCGTAAGGGACCGATCCTTACAAACACTAGGTGGAGGTCCCTTGTATGGGACCCCAGTGGCGGTTGAGGCCGCCCGGGTGCGCCCGACTAAGGCGTGTTGGGCCTGTAAGTCGTGGCAGCCGAGCAGGGTCGCCTCCCAGTCCTCCCGGGTTGGGTGTCTTCTGACACCATGTCTTCTGACACCATGTCTTCTGACACCATGTGATAGGTGTCAGAAGACACTCCACTACAGTGTGGGCAGCTGCGCCAAAGGAGTGGTCAAAATGTTTTAGCGGTGCCGGGCACAGCAATGTATTGGTGAGAAGGCGGAGGAGCCGCTCATCCGCCTTCTTCAGGCCTTTACATAGGCTAGGGTAAAGGTGATGACAATTTTGATAATATGATGTAATATTAAGGCGGAAGCCTTTAATGTCTCATCGTTGTAAGCAGCAGTTGTCGACAGAAAATGTCACGCTTTTCAATTGGTGGAAACGGTCGTGACGTCACAGTGCGCGAATTTCAAACGGGGCCAATTGTACTTTGTCTAGTAACCATGCAACCAATTGAAGGGATCCTATAGTGATGATCCAAGTAAGTGGGACTGAGCTTAGTTAATTGCTTAATTACCCAATTAGCCTAATTAGCTTTACTAGTCAGGCCATATAAATAAATAAAACCGATTAAGAAATTGGTCGAGCTCAGGAATCGAACCCGGTCTCCGGCGTGAGAGACGAGCATGCTATCCACTCCGCCATGCGAGCTCGATGGTTTGGAATGAACAAAGGCGCGTCTAGTGAATACGGTGTCTTCACTCACTCTCATCCTCTTCCATTCTCTTCCGGCGAGGTTTAGGTGTCCACCGACAAATGAGAGACAGATACATTTCTTTTCCTCAAAAACCAATTTACCGACGAGCGAGGCGTAGAACCGAATGGGCGATGGCGTTCTATGGACTCCTTGGCAGCGTTGCAAGACGCTGTCGCGTTCCACTTTTAGGGGCGAAGCTTAACATCTTAACCACACATCAGTGACCACACTTTAGGTCAAAAAAGTGCCCCCCTGAATTTTGTGAGACAGTTACTGCGTAATTTCCTTTCCTCAAATACAATTTTCATTTTCTTCATTACGGCTCCTCTTTATCTATCTTCTTTCACTCCCACTTCCTCCCTTCCTCTACGGTGCGGTTCAGGTGTCCACCGAGATGACAGAGAATTACTGCGCCATTTCCTTTCCTCAAAAAGCGTTGCGTTCAAAGGGCAAGGCATCGCGCCAAACGGGTGGTGGCGTTCCGTGGACTCCCTGGCAGCGCTACAACGCGCTGTCGCGTTCCACTCCTAAAGGCGAAGCTTAAGCGTCATTAATTAACCGTTAATTAGTATTAAGGCATTAATCAGCAATTAAAAAATAATTAGTGATTTGTAATCACTTAGTAATTAGTACTCAACTATATGTGACGCCACCAGTGCCACAGAAACAGCGAAGGTGGTGCGGAAAACGCTTCCGCCTCTACCCACTTTAGACAATCAAAGTGCCCCCTGAATTTTTTTTTTTGAATGTATAGACCTGATTAAAATCGGGTTCCTGATCGGATGGGGAGGAGAAAACAGCGTGGTGAGAGAGCGGACGGGCGGCTGTAGCGCCAGCAGCTCTGGTGGACTCCTCTTTATCCGCCCTCCTCACACTACCTCTCCCTCCAGACACCTCCCCAGAAGCTGCAGAGGAAGCCGCCATTGCATTTGCTATAACCCGCACGGAAGCCCGGTAGATTTTATGTGACTCTAAAACTGAAATTCTAAATTGTTCTTGAGGCCGACTCCATGTCCCTGCTGTTGGCATACTGGACTCGCCAGATGCACAACCACACCTTCCACATGGTTTGGGCGTGTCAGTCAAACCCATCTATCCCCCCCAACCCCAACCCCACCAGAGAGGACTGGGAGGCGGCCCTGCTCGGCTGCCAGGACCTTAAGACCCAAAAGGCCTTGGTTCACCGGACGCGGGCGGCGTTGCTTGCCAATGGGGCCCCGGAATAGGGGCTCCACCTAGTATTGTTAGGGGAAAGGGCCAATAGGGCCTACCCCAATCACCTCTCTGTAAATATTTATTGCATTATAAATGTTTTTCACCACCACCACCCCGCCATGTGGAGCTGTTATGGTTGCCTGCGCACTCCGGGAATCCCGGAAACGAGGCCGCCAACCTTTTAGCCCGAGGTTCTTTAAACCGGGCTCCGGTGGCCTCGGATCGGGGATTCACGACGGAGCGCATGCACCCATTCAGTGAGCTGGCGCAGGCCTACAGAGCCTCCCGCCAGCTCTACCCCGGGCCGCACTCCTCACTAGATAACAAACGAGTAACACTCTGGCGCAGACTACAGACAAACACTCTGGCCTCACCCCTTAATCTAGCCCACTATCATCCCTCCTTCTCCACTCCGGCATGCGCCCTATGCCCAGACCCCTTCGCCTCTTCCCTCCACATCCATTCCCTCTGCCCGGCGGACCCTTTCCGGCGGGACCTCAAGACCTCGGAGGACTGGGAGACCCTGCTGCGCTCGGAGGACCCGGCCGTGCAGACCATCACCACCGGCCGGGCTGCCACTGCTATAACCTTAGGAACATAAACACTTGAGCGCAGTGGGGTCATGCGGGGACCCTGGGGCGAGCCCCGAATTCCTTTTACAATAATGTTTTTTTCTCTCTCTCTATGTCTGCGCACGTTAAAGATCCCAGGTGGTCGTTTTTTGTTGTTGCGGCTGAGAGAAGGATGACACGGAAAGTGCACGGGCCTGCCGACTGGCTCGAGCCGAGCCAGCACCGCTGCCACGTGCAGATAGGGGAGATAAGAGGAAAGAGTGAGAAGAGACGCGCATCGCAACAACCGCGTCAGCCTAATTGAAGACGCTGGCTGAAACAGCAGATAGCCCCAAGTGGTCGAAATTATTCCGGAGACCTTCACTACGGCACTTCTTTTCTCTTCCTTCTTTCACTCCCACCTTCGTCCCTTTTCTTATGGCGCGGTTCAGGTGTCCATCGAGATATGTGACAAATACTGCTCCATTTCCTTCCATCAAAAACCAACTTGCCAGTTTTGCCAGGTACATCGGGTGCTGTGGAAATATCGACTTCACGAAGTGCGGAACGAATGATCACGTTGCTCTTTGACAGACAGAAATTAGCTACAGTTAACAATTTTTTGCAACTCATCAAACGCAGTCCTACTTTTTGGATGCCAGCAATTTCCATTCACCGCTCTCAAAAGAATCAAAATTTCAGGTTTTAATTACCGGAAGCTGTGCGCAGGGCCACGGAGAAAGAAATGGAGGAGTAAGCCTCAGTATAACTAAATCCATTGTAACTCTACGTTACCTCCTTTAATGTCGTTAGCAGGGCAGAGCGTATTGTGAACGTGGTCCTGCTGTGTGCAATGGACTAAAGTGACACCAGTGCGCGGCGAACACCGCGGCGTGAACTATACCCTCCGCCCCACCCCTCCCTAGATAACAGACACGCAACACTCTGGCGCAGATTACAGACACACACTCTCCCCGCGCCCCTTACCCTAGCCCACTATCATCCCTCCTTCCCTACTCCGGCATGCGCCCTATGCCCAGAACCCTTCGCTTCTTCCCTCCACATCCTTACCCTCTGCCCGGCGGACCCTCCACCGCGGGACCTAGAGAACCTGAAGACCTGGGAGGACTGGGAGACCCTGCTGCGCTCGGAGGACCCGGCCGTGCAGACCATCGCCACCGGCCGGGCTGCCAGTGTTATGGACCTCAGGAACATAAACACTTGAGTGGAGTGGGGTCGTGCGGCGACCCTGGGGCGTGCCCCGAATTCCTGTTGTAATAAAGTTTTCTCTCTCTCTCTCTCCTTGCAACTGTGGCCCGAACTTTGGCGGGCATCCCGCTTGACTGTTTTCTCTCGACTTAGTTTGTTTGTGTTTCACTGTTTCTTTCGAGAAGCTGCAGAGGAAGCCGCCATTGCACTTGCTGTCACCCGCACGGAAGCTCGGTACATTTTAAGTGATTCTAAAACTGCGATTCTAAATTTTGCTCGAGGCCGAGTCCATGTCCCTGCTTTTGGCATACTAGACTCGCCCGATGCACCCCCGCCCCGCCAAGTGGAGCTGATATGGGTGCCCGCGCACTCCGGGAATCCCGGAAACGAGGCCGCCAACCTTTTAGCCCGAGGTTCTTTAAACCGGGCTCAGGTGTCCTCGGATCGGGGATTCACGAAGGAGCGCATGCACTCATTCAGCGAGCTGGCGCAGGCCTACAGAGCCTCATGCCAGCTCTACCCCCCGCCCCACTCCTCCCTAGATAACAAACACGCAACGCTCTGGCGCAGACTACAGACACACTCTCTTCCCTCACCCCTTACCCTAGCCCACTATCATCCCTCCTTCCCCACTCCCGCATGCGCCCTATGCCCAGAACCCTTCGCCTCTTCTCTCCACATCCTTTCCCTCTGCCCGGCGGACCCTCCCCCGCGGGACCTAGAGAACCTCAAGACCTGGGAGGACTGGGAGACTCTGCTGCACTCGGAGGACCCGGCCGTGCAGACCATCGCCACCGGCCGGGCTGCCAGTGTTATGGACCTTAGGAACATAAACACTTGAGTGCAGTGGGGTCGTGCGGGGACCCTGGGGCGTGCCCCGAATTCCTTGTACAATAAAGTTTTTTTCCTCTCTCTCTCTCTCTCTCTCGAGGGACGGGAGTCCCTTAGACAACTCGACTCAATAAAATTCTCTTTTTTGTGCGAAGCATACTACTTTAGCTACCACTTCAGCCCTTTACCGTGGTTATGCGCCTCCAAATCACGATATACATGACGTCACACCACGTGCCACGATGACGTCACGACAGTAGAGAAACGGGGGCCCACCTTGCGCCGTCGCTGTGGTTGTGCGCCTCCAAATCACGTGACACGATGATGCCACACCACGTGACACGATGACATCACGGCAGTGGAGAAACGGGGGCCCACCTCGCGCCGTCGCTGTGGTTGTGCGCCTCCAAATCACGTGATACATGACGTCACACCACGTGACACGATGACGTCACGACAGTGGAGAAACGGGGGCCCACCTCGCGCCGTCGCTGTGGTTGTGCGCCTCCAAATTACGCGACACAATGATGCTTCGCATTCTCCAGGCTTAACCAAGTTAAGCCTCAGCCTTTTATGCGAAGCATACTACTTTAGCTACCACTTCAGCCCTTCACCGTGGTTATGCGCCTCCAAATCACGTGATACATGACGTCACACCACGTGACACGATGACGTCACGACTGTAGAGAAACGGGGGCCCACCTCGCGCCGTCGCTGTGGTTGTGCGCCTCCAAATCACGTGATACATGACGTCACACCACGTGACACGATGACGTCACGACAGTGGAGAAACGGGGGCCCACCTCGCGCCGTCGCTGTGGTTGTGCGCCTCCAAATTACACGACACGATGATGCTTCGCATTCTCCAGGCTTAACCAAGTTAAGCCTCAGCCTTTTTTTGAACGACAAGCAAAGCATGGCAGAGAGAGAGAAAAACTTTATTGTAAGACGAATTCGGGGCACGCTCCGGGGTACCCGCATGGCCCCACTGCCCTCAAGTGTTTATGTTCTTAAAGTACATAACACTGGCAGCCCGGCCGGTGGCGATGGTCTGCACGGCCGGGTCCTCCGAGCGCAGCAGTGTGTTCTAGTCCTCCCAGGTCTCTGGGTTCTCTAGGTCCCACGGGGGAGGGTCCGCCGGGCAGAGGGAAAGGATGTGGTGGGAAGAGGCGAAGGGCTCTGGGCATAGGGCGCATTCAGGAGTGGAGAAGTAGGGTTGATAGTGGGCTAGAGTAAGGGGGGAGGGGAGAGTGTGTGCCTCTTCAACTTCTCTTTACACTCAGTCAAGGTCTGGAGAAAGAGACTGGGAGGGTGGGAATGAAGGAATAGTGACAGAGGCACCAAGAGAGACAAAGCAACATTATTACTTTCGAAGAATGCCCCAAAAACACCTGTGTGAAAGGAAACGAAGAGGCGCCGTTATGGTGGTGCCGGAATGACGCCGTAAGTGAAGTCATGTGTGAATTTCGCTGAACTTTTAGCGGCACCATCCAGACTCCAGCACAGTGCATGGAACCGGGGACGGCCGCCGCGGTGGCTCAGTGGCTATGGTGCTCGGCTGCTGACCCGAAAGACGCGGGTTCGATCCCGGCCGCGGCGGTTGAATTTCTTTGGAGGAGAAATTCTAGAGGCCCGTGTACTGTGCGATGTCAGTGCACGTTAAAGAACCTCAGGTGGTCGAAATTTCCGGAGCCCTCCACTACGGCGTCTCTCATAGCCTTAGTCGCTTTGGGACGTTAAACCCTATGAACCAAACCAAACCAAACCGGAACCGCGGACGCACGACGGACGAACGCTGCTACGCGCGTCTGTGGCTGCTCTGTTGTAGCTGGCGGCGCCGTCGCCAGAACGCTCGTTCTGTCTCCGTCTTGCTTCCCCACCACAGATACTTTCTAGCACGCAGCTGAGGTGTTATGGGAAAAGCTCTTAGCCTTGGGACTGCACAACACGTTCGAGGAATTACGGGAAGCGCAGCATGTTGCCCAAATGCGCAGACTACAGCAGACCCCCACAGGCAGAGTTCTTTTAAAGAAACTGGGCTACACCGAACAAATTCGAGAAATATTGAGAACTGAAACGATCCCCGATGAGTACCGCAGCACGCTCAGGGTTGCACCAATACCAAGAAACATTGGCCCGAACCTCCACAAAGATCGGAGGCAAGGGCCGACCGCTTACAGAAAACACACGCATCCCAGGATACAACAGTGTATGTCGACGCTGCCACATATGCCATGACAAGGGGACAAGGCACCAACAACGCAGTGGCAACTGTAGTCAACTCGGAATTACACGAGATTACCAGCGCCTCACTGCAAGACTGCACGATAGCTGAGGCTGAAGAAGCGGCCGTCGCTCTAGCGGCAGCGGAGGGCTATCGTACTGGGCGGTCACTGACAATTCTTACTGATTCACAAGCAGCCTGCCGCAACTATCTTTGCGGCAGAGTCGGTCACAGAGCGCTCCGCATACTCCGCTCTGTAGACTGCAAGACGCAACAAACACATGCAAAACCACACAAGGCGATCAAACATAAGATCATCTGGGTACCGGGGCACACGGGGGTGGCAGGAAACCAAGAGGCAGACAGGATAGCTCGAGGATATACTAACTACCGAGCATCCAACGTCAACGACCTTGAGGAATCCCTGCCAGTACCTCAGGAATACTCGGCCATACTCAACAACTACAAAGGCAGCAGGATGCGGTACCCACCACCGCACAAATCTTTAAACAAAGAAGAGGCTGTCACATGGAGACAACTTCAAACGGGGTCATATCCAAATCTAAACACACTAAGTAAAATTCACCCCACACTTTACGCACACACTTGTCCGTGGTGCCATGAAAAACCTACACTGTATCACATCACATGGGCATGTCAAAAAGTCGACATCGTCCCAGTTATACAAAACCCAAGTGTGGAGCAATGGGAGGGTCTGCTCTCCAGCGACTGCCGCGATGACCAGATCGGTTTGATACGGCGAGCTCAGCTGACGGCAGCATCCAGCGGAGCCCTGGAATAGGGGCAACCGACCGTTGCGGATGGACTCATCTGACCACATAAAAAAAAAAAAACACTTGTGCTAGAGCCAAATAAAGTTATCCTATCCTATCCTATCTAGCACGCAGCGTTCTGCAGTGCAGTGTTAAAACGCCTGCAGTTGTCGTGTTTGTTGCCACTGGACGCTGGACCACTCAGCGACAGCTTTCCTTTTTTGTTGTATAAGCAGCCTTCGCTGATTGTTCGCGTGGAATACCTGCATCTCGTATGCACGTGTGCGGGAGGGGAAACGAAAAAAGCGGAGGTTTGGAACGCGGCGACTTACCCGACGTGCTCTTGTGCGTGCTCGGAACCTTTCCTTCCCCAAGTGTTTGACTGGCTGGCATCCTTTCCCCAGTATTTTATTAGTTGCTGGTCCCGCCAAGGGCGGAGACAGAATGCTTAAAACAGAACGCTCCCGGTTAAGTGGGGCTGATTTGGTGTAATCAACGTTTCAGTCATATTGTAAATATTTTTCTCCTTGCTTGTTTCTTTTTGTTTATTCATGTGTTAATAAATAGTTAACATTCTTGTCCCGCCATCGGGTAACGTGACTGTTGGCGAGTCCGAACCATCTACTCACCATCATCAAGTGTTTCCCCACATCTCCACCTGAAGGGGAAACTCAACTTCATGGGAAGAACAACAAGAACGGTGGGAAACATGTTCTGTTGCATCAGAGGCACGCTGCAGTTCGTGGACTTGCGATCCACCTTTATGTTTACAATCCATGCTGAAGCTCTATTTGGGCCGTCCCCGCATACAGGACCCTGTACCGTCTAGACCGTCATCACCGCCCAGGTGAAAGGTCTCTTTAAAGTCACTTTATCCACATATTTTAGCTTGTCAGGCTCTTCATAGCAGTTTACAGCATACAAGGTTGTATGACTGCCGCTTGGCTCAAACAACAGTTATATAATGCTCTCTTTTACAGAGAACTGTGTTACGGTATTTTCGTGTGGGGAACTACAACAAAAAATAGCTGCTACATGTTAATCCTTTCTCAAAAACGAATCCTCTGTATATATTGTAATACAATGGCCGTTGCGTAGACCTTGAAACAGCTCCATTGTTCCAGTGCTACTCCATCCCGCAGACCAAATATATTATGAGAAGGCCTTGATTGCTATACATTAACAAAAAATCATTCACCAAAACAGGCAGTTAAGAAACTTATCGTTCACTTTACGATGGAATCTCGGACACACACCGAAAATAAGGACAAATTGTGAAAAGCAGACACTCACATATCAGACGACCTAGATTTTAAATAAGGTCGATGAAGTGTTAATTTCAGGACCTCAGACCGTTCTTTTAAGAAAGAGCTTATGGTATTATTTCTAGAAGATGCCTTTGTTTTTTCTCATCATTGATTATTTGTTTCTATTATATCTGTGCGTTTGTATTTATCCTCACCAAAAGTGCCCATGGATTTCGTTTCAGCTAGTGTGTTATGCAATGTGCTTGTTCTAACTTGATACTGAAAAAAAATGTCTTTTCTCGAGATTTAACTGCCTTTATATGCATGCATTTGATTTCATTATCACCGCTGTTATACCTGTTTTTAATAGGGGGCTGGGACCTTTGTCGGGCGTTTGTGCCTTTAATTTTAGTCTCCCCTCGTTGTGCTGAGAAGAAAGCTCATTCATTCATACATTGATGCTGTTCAACTCTCCCTTGCGCATGTCTTCAGCAAGCGCGTGAGAATGAAATCCGCGCTCTTATTTAATGCGGCAAATAAAGAGATTTTAAGAATCGATTAGATTAAAGCATTCCTATCACACAGATGCAATTAAACATTCTTTTTTTCCTGTCGCCATCCGAGAATGGAACAAACTGGATGCCTCGATTACCCAGCGCCGACCTTAACAACACTGGCTACAAGGCTCGAGGCCAATATCTGTTCTCGCTTCGGCGAGCGCGGCTTTGGCCGCTTATCTGTTTTTTGAGCAGCGTCCGCTCCGGCGGACGCAGTTGTTGCGGCGACGCGCGTCTTTCCTTTCCTCTCTCTCCTTCCTCTGATCTTTTAACTCTCCTCTATCTGCACGTGGCAGCGGTGGTGGCTTGGCTCGAGCCAGTAGCAGGCCCGTGCAATTTCCTTTTCATCCTTCTCTCAGTCACAACAACAACAACAACGAGGCCAATATTGCCGCAGAGTAACGCTCTCAGTTCTACAGATGGGCCTCTGAGTATTCATAATCCGTTTCACTTCCCTTCCTTCTTGTAACGTTAATCAGTGCATCACCCCTTGCGCAGTCATATTTTGTCTTCCTGGGTCCGATTGTCCGCTATCCTTCAGTTCCATCATGTTAAATTCGCTATTTTTTCCATCATATACGCATCTTGTCTTGAGAGCCAAGGTTTTTTCTTTCATTTTTTATTTTCGTTTCTACGTGCACGTTGTTCACTGTTAGCCCTGTTTGATCACTTCAGCTGATAACCTCGTCTAGAGCCAATTGTACATCGTTTGTCCTCGGGTAGGCAAATGATCCACTGTTCTACCGGATTTATCTTGGCATGTGTTCTTGTCGCATTGCGAAATTTCCTTGTGTTGTGTGATGTAGTTCTTGCCTCAGTGTAACTGTCGTGTATGCCCACCGGCTAGGGCCCCGTAAAGGGGCTTGCAGTGTTGAAAATAAATAATAAATAAAATAATTAATTAAATACGCGTTATCATGCTTCTTTGATAAAACATAAAAAGCATATTCGTTAAGGGTGGACATAAAACATTTCATGGATATGCTTGCACATGAATCCAAGTCAGTACTACAAGACAAATAATCAAAATATTTACTCGAATGTGTGAGGCCTTTTGTTACAAGAAAAATTCATTGTATAGACCTCACGCTATTCAACGAATAAAGTGAGCTCTAAACGAGCTCAGCAGCCTAAACGAGGTAATTTCACCGTGCGCAACTAGTTTTAAATGTATGCTCTTTTATTGCCTTCATTTAAAAAAAAAAACTTTCATGTTTTCGCGCATTTTACCAGCACAAAAGTTGAGTGGTTATTTGCGGGTCATTTGGTGACAACTTTTTTGCAATTGTTTTAAAATCACTTACTGCTGTTGTGAGCCTCGTTGTCTGAAATATGTTTGTCTAAATGTTGTTAAGCTGACTTCTTGGAAATGTGACCCTAATCCCTTTGTGGGACAGTACTGATATGCATCATGCTTCCTGTGTATTGTATTGTGCACTTTAAAACTACACAAAGATGATCGTGTTGGCAGGTAGAGCATCGTTTAAAGCACCATTAGCATTTTTAGCACTAAATATTCTTCATTACCGCATTAAGGAAAACCGCATGTAAAGCCGGAATCTAAAAGCCCTCGTCTGGAAATCGCTACGAGGAACACCTTGGTTAAAGCTCAGGCAGGACATGACATTTCTTGACAGCTAGCGATGTTCCATAGATACCAAGCCTTTGGATGCTAACCAAGGTGCTAACCAAGCTCACATACTTCAAAAAGAACACCGCAGTACCGACAAGATTTAGGCATCCCGTGTGTCCCGCGTTTTAAATAAAATCAGCTAGTTTACCCCGTACTTGCAAAAATGCGCGGAAATTGTTGGTTAGCAATTAATCCAAACGAACGGCGAAAAAAGCGTGCACGCAGGCTGTCTCACGTTCGTGCCCCTGTTAAAGCTGTGTATTTGACTATTTGTTTTAGATTTTTTGATCCCATGCGCTCACGATACCGCCGTATGAGAGGAAGATCTCGGGCGCTGATGCACCACGAGCTCATACAAGGGAAACATTAACAGTGTTCATGTCATTAACATAATGAGGAATTCGATTCATCGCAAAATATTTTATTCGTCGAAAGAGCTTGGTGTTAGCGTTAAGTGGTCGAGAGTAACCTTGCCAGCCCACTGCCCCTCCAGAACTTGTGTCTTGGGTCAGAGCTAGCCAGCATGGTCTCCTACCGCTCGAGAGGACCCTTATTCTAAGTTTTCAGTTGTGTGTAGAGCTCTCATGTAATCTTGCCATTTCCTGTTTTTACTCTTAAAAAGTCAGAAGGGTCCAAAATTGAAAAAAAAAATGTATCGATTCTTTTCGCACACAATCCCGAATGTCGACACCATCCATTTCTTATTTCGGCAACCCAAACCGCTTCCATCCCTTTATTAAGTGCATAACAGGACGACTTTCGAAACCACGCGGTGATAGCGGGCGCCAGTTGTTCTCAATTTTAAACTGGCTCCTATTTCTTCCATAAAACGTTGTGTAGCAAGAAGACCTCGAACTTTACCTAAGCTGCGCTGATTTTTGACAAAACTGAAGCAAGACAAGATAGCCTGTTTTTGACACGCACTGCCACACATTGACTGCGGCCAGAAACTGCATTCCGGCTTTGTTTAAAAACACCGACGTTTCATGTGTATAAAACACATGTAACGAAAATTAATTTCTTACAAAGGCACCAGGCGAATTCTGTTGTCCATATCACAAAGTCCTTGTGCAGCGCATCTATTACGTGCCTCTACGGCGCTCAGTGTCTATGAAGGTGGTTTTTGGGTAACCACAAGAAAACTACTTGCACCTGGCGTCGAACGTTGGGGTTTAGCTGTAATACACAGAAAGAAAAAAACGCTCGTGATCCGATGCGCTTGTCTCTCTACGTCTGCCTTCCTACTCTCCCTAAAAAAAAATTACAGTCTGCTTAATTAAGAGCGGAAATATGATAGCCTTTTCCGGTCTTCTTTTCCTCCCTCTATATTTTTAATTTGTTTTTTGTTTTTCCTTGTTTTTTTTTTATTTTTAATTAATGTGTTTTCAGATCACGGCGGCGACCAGCACTCGAGCATTGTGGAAGGAAAACGTCTACATTTTATATCGACACCATGGCTATTCTGACGTCCAAGTGCTATATAGACGTCCATGGCTATAGCTACGTCTAAGTGTGTTTTGGTGTTTAATTTGTTAATTACTTCACATCAACCAGCTTTGGAATTTAGCAAGATTTTTTCAACAACTACCTTATGTAGTCAAACTTTTTTCATATATCTTTATAGAACGACGTGAACGTGCAAACAAAATTTGCGGACACTTTTTGATGACGCGTACATAGCCATATAATGCTCTGGCATTAGTAAAAACAAGCGTCCGTGTCCTCGAAAATGCCCGCCTCGCGCCGCCTATGTAAAAGCGATGCGCCTCGACACAAAGGAGCCCGCCATTTAGGTCGGCGAGACTGAAGCGCAACGCTGCCTTTCACGGCGTGGAACCCGTGCTCTAAGATAAATAATTGCCACAATAGCTGCGCTGTGGTTACGTCTCACTTATCAGCGTAAGTGTCCTGTAAATTTTCCAGCAGCTACCTCATCGAGATCTTAGCGAGGAGTCTATGAGCGGCCCGAAGAGTCATTGTTCACGTCGTCTAAAAATGCCCACCACTTGTGGTGCAGTTGTCAAATTCAGCGGTGCCATTGTGGCGGGAGATATTGCTCTTTATCACTAGGGCAACCACGGCGTACTGCATAGCAATACTGTAGAGTATGGGAGAGCGTCCTCCTTGTTCCTTCGCTGGCATTGGCACAAAGGAAATCAAAAGACATGCCAGAGAAGCTTTCACGCCAATAATTCACTCCTGTACTGACAGCAAGCCTGGTGGTAGCTAAAGAAATATTTCAGTGATTGTGTATTTTGTAATAAATTTTGACGGGTACATGATTTTCAGGTCTATCTTGAACGTCTCAAATGTACTTTTGTTACGTCACAGCTATATTTACTAAGATGAAGATTGAAGGCTGACATTTTAAAAAGTTTTATCTATAGAAACGTGCAAAGAGGTTGAACTAGAACACATCGAGGCAGCAGATTGTCCTCAAGCACATTGTTTCAAACCAATAGGAAGCAGAATGGTTGAAAGAGAAAAATTCTTGCCGTCTCAATATTTAATTCCATACACTACTACTGCTTGCTCTGTAGAAATTGAAACAAACCACTTGAGCTCTGTCTGTAGTTTCTGAGGAAACAGGTAATAAACTAACCTAAATATGCATGCTAAATAAAATGCCTAACCTATTCCTTTAACAAACACTGGATGCAATGAAATTTAGAATTCCCGCTGCGAAACATTAAAGCATTGTTCTACAGCACTTCATATCGGAGATTTATTTTCCCTTAAGCCAGTGGAGCCCTACAGTGAACATGAATATGGCTGTAAATAACTGTATAGGATATATAGTCTATGTCAGAATGCTGGTGGCTGCGTCTGCACATATAGTCTTGGTGAACTCAAGTAACAGAAAGGTGAGGAATAATTCCATGCCTCAACAGTTTTTCTCTTGAGCGTGTTCTGTTGATAAGGAATGAAAATAACAGTAGGCCGTGAATGCTCATCAGCCAGATGTTTATTCGAGGTTAATTGGCGCTCTACCGAATTCAGCCTCGGAAGCGGCCTGGAAGTCGAAACCTCCTACGCTGGGGTCGTGGGGCAACGGGTGGCCTTGAGGGGGGCCGTTGGGGCGGAAGTGGGGGACGTTGTGATGAAGCCGGTGGGGTTCCCGCGGGCTTGGATGGAGTTGGAGGTTTCTCCAAGCTTGTAGTTCGCGGTGGTGGGGTCGGAGGTCGTTGAGATGGATTGTTCGGCTGTGATACAGGAGATCCAGGCGCTTGTGGGTTTCCTGGTTGAATCGAACCTGGCGGAAACTGCCGAGTTGCGTCCATCATACCTCCAATATCTCCGATTCCTGCACCACCTCCGTAACCTCCTCCTGGCGCGTGCCCCGGATAAGGCTGCTGACTCGGTTGAGACGAGTCGTAGTCACCACTGGGAGCACACACACCCGTCGTAGGGTGCGTGGGGTTGTCGGGGTCACTGTAGCAACGGCAGCTGGGACCGCATTGCGCATCACCTTCGGTAAAAGTGCACTTCTGCAAATTACAGTACAAAGCGCGAATCAGTATTCAATGTAGGAGGTTTTAGATGGCATCAATGTTTGTAAGCAAATAGGCAGGATTTAGGTGAGAGTTGGCGCCATAATATTTCCGCCTGATGAACTGACTAGACTGTTTCTGTTCTTGTATACGGTTTAGCATTCCAAAGCGCCTCGGATTATGAGGAACGCGATATTGAAGGGCTCTAGATAATAACACAGTAAATACCATAAAACTTACTGCGCATGGTTATAAGTGCGTAGCCCTGCTATTAATATACGTAGCACATCTATTAATAAGGTGTGCTGCGTATTATCTTACTTCGGCGTGTCCGACCACGATCATGTTCTTATAAGACCGAGCTGAGCCTAACTAAGCAGTACTGCATGTGAGCAAACAAACGGGATGGAGGTGGAGACAGCGTAACTGCATCTGAGACTCATTAGGGCCGGAACATTTCAAAACTTTCAATAATGGGCTTTTTCAGGTTAAAATATCCGTTTCGCGGCATAATATTACCAGTCCTGGCAGACAACAGAAAACTGGTGAATCATCTTAAGTAGTGAGCTGGTTCAAAAATTTTAATAACTACCTTTGTAACTAGTATAGTTAGGTGCCTGGTTGCAATGAGAGATTTGTAGCCAGTCATTAGTAGTAGCCATATCAGTTTCTAAAACTTCAAAAAAGATATTAGCGTCGCCGCTGTAGCTCGACAAAATTTGGGTGCATCGTGAAAAAGTACATCCGCTTTCGAAAGCATGCAGGCAAAGTAATCCCTCTAGTGCTCGTAAGTAGTTGAAAAAGCGAAATTTTGACTAGCCACAGCGCGAAGGGCAATCGCGCTTTCGAAATTCTGAAAACTGATATGGCTATTACTAAGGATCGGCCACAAATTTCTGTTTGCAACTAGGCGCCTAACTCTGGTAGTTAAAAAGTTAATTATTAAAAATTATTTAACCAACTCTACTAAATCTGATTTACAAGTTTTCTGGTGTCCGCCAACACTGGTTATACTGCTCCGCAAGAGCAGTCTTTTTACCCCGAAAGGCCGGTTTTCGCAAATTTTTGAAAGTTTATGCCGAAAAACCCTGTATTTGCTCCTGATATCACTTTTTATCCATTTATTGCGATAAATTGCAGGGGACACTTCAGTTCCGCGATGTAATGACGCGATAGCGTGATGGGTTAAGTCTCATGTACCCAGAGTTGGTTACTGTCTGTTTACATATATAGATCCCATTGAGTCCTCGCACCAATCCAGGTGCAGTGGCGCGGCGGTTAAGCGATGCGCCTCTGCCCTGCGATGGCAGGTGCTGCCAGCGGTGGGCCTTGCGCGACCTAGGTTGCTCTCCCCGAGCGACCAATCATTAATTTAACTGTTACATGACACGTTGGACAGCTTACTCGCAATACGGCGGGCAGGTTGTGATGACGCCGCAGTGTCACGTGACTTAAGTGACCCACGTGACCTAGGCGACCCACGTGACCTAACTGGCACCGGCGACGCCGGATTTTTGCAACACCAGCTCCTTAACGCAATCGCGTTAAAACACATTAGCTGCCGTCACAGTCACAAGGCTAACAATCCTGCAGCGTTATCGCTGCAGGACATCGCTATTTCGTAAGAAGGTAACCATGTGGGCTAGTTGGTGTATATCAGACATGACTTTACCAGCGAAAGTACGAGACACCAGGAGAAGAAGAACACAGGACAAAGCTGGAGGACAGCGTTATTTTGTATTCTTCTTCTCCCGATGTCTCGTACTTTCGCTGGTGAAGTTATGACTGATATCACTCTTTCGCACTTCCGTACAACCTCGTCCTGCGAGAGCTGGCCACACTGATTCCTTAAAGTTTCCCATCCCACCCGGTAACTTGTATCTGTCTACACCTTGCTACTTCTGACTCAGTTTGCACAACACACACTTAATGTATGGAGCTATCGGTTTGCTCTTCGCCACATATATTCACTGCGCCGTCAGCTTCCTGATGTGGATTTGAACCAGGATATGAATGTTTAGTGAGCATGGTCCACTCTACCTGCTTCTTTTTGTTTTACATGTTGCTCCCATGAAGTTGCTTTCCACATCATGTCGCACAATTTTTGGTTATATTTATTGTCTTTCGTACGTTTCAAAAGTAGTGCACCTTAATTGACTGCAGGATAAATGGCAAAACACATGATGCTCTCGAGAGACCCTATCAATTGCTAATAATAACTTCAGAGTAACTGCCAAGCGGTCTCCAATAATTCTTCAGCTCCTACCTCTTTCAGCCCTGTGGTGATGGTATGTAATCACTGGTTTTCTAAATATGTATCCAGCGGGGAGACTGTACCACGGATTGTAATATTTTTGAATGCTTTTTAATCGTTTCTTCGCACCATTCTTTTCAGGGGAGGGGCTTAATCAGACATTTTTAGTGCCTCTCTTATTCGTGTTTCACAGCGGTTACTGAAATGAGGCTGCCCGAAGTTGGTATTTTTCCTCAAACTCTTCACCGTAATTCATGAAGAACTAATGTAGTAGCCAAGTTATGTATGCAGTTTTCTTTGATATGCATGATGGCGCAGACGTGATCTATTGACGATTGCCCGTCCGAAACCTAGCTTTGTTGCTTTCTTGTGTTACGTTGTTTTGATTATATTACTCCAGCAAACAGTTCAAAAGCACCGCACGGTAAGCTAATCACCTTTGAGTGTTAGAGGAGTTTTGTAACCCCTTTTTTAAATTACGGCAGTGTAAATAAATTTGCATGCTGTCCGTCACTGTCGAATTCAGGATGAATTGCACGTAACTGCCACAGCGGTTTTAGCAAAATGCTGCCATAGACGTTATCAGATCCAGAGAAAGTCCTCACCTGCCGGTTTCATCTCCAAAACAGATTTCGACGCATTTTTTACTTCCCTTTCGTTCCCAGTGATATCAATTTGTTGCCCGCACCTCCTCTGAAATTAGCGTTTCGTTCGCTTGAGACTTGTCTCCAATGGCTGCGCTACTTTACCTATCTACTACACTTTGTAATGGTTTTGGCCTGCATGGCCCTTAGCGCGTGTGCCCTTTCTGCCTTCAGATCATTTCCATCTTTTCGCTTTTACGCTGAATTTGTTTTTAGGGCCTGCGCGACGGTTTCCATAATAAACCGTTTTATTTCACTCATCTCGCGCTTATTACGGCTAATGTCTTTAATGCCTCATCGTTGTCGTCAGAAGGTTGTCAGCAGAGGTGCTGCGCTTTTCGGTTGGTCGAAATGATTATGACGTCAAAGTGTACGGATTCGAAGTAATGAGGTGACCCACGGATGCCTGACGCGTCTTTTGGAGCACACAACTAATAAAATAGTTGTCGTCCACTCCGACAGGGGGGAGAAGGGGTTCGTGGGTAACCACATTACATACCTCATTACTGCGAAAATAGCCATGGATACAACCGAACTGATCGAAGCAGAGAGAGAGAGTCGTGCTAAGAAGCAGTCAAAGTTGGCAATCAAAGTGTGTAGTTGTAATGTGTAGTCAAAGTGTGTAGTCAAATAAAGCACTAGTACAGCACAAACAGCCTCGCAGTCAATGTCAAACAGTGCGCCAGGAAAGGCTTTCGCCTTGCAGCACTTTTGAGAGCGAAAGTGCCCTCTTAATTTTTTGATAACGTTTCAATGTTGCCTCAATTTTATTCCTACTATGGAATTGCGGAACTGTCATTAATGTATATTTTTAGCTTTTTTTAGGCTTAAAATGCGTTTAGTACCCGTTCTCCATGCGCCACAACGCGAATGACCTTCGCGTTAAAATGGAGGGAGACAGCACGGCGCCAAACCATAAGGTGATCATAGCGGCAGATAAAAACCCCTCCATCTGCCCCTGGTGTCTACGTGCTGCACTGATACAGGATCAGCGCAAGCGTCAACAGCAGCGTCTTCCTAGTCTCGTCGTGGTCGAAAGAACCACGCGGCGCGAAGTAGCTTATTCGGCGTACCTTTTTCGATTGTTTCGATAAATATTACGGACAATATTAAGGAAAAATTACGGACAACCTTCCCTGTTTTGGCCGATTTATGCACTTAACCTAGATTTTTGTGGACTTGCAATGTTTTAGGCTTAACTGAGAAAATTTCTAAATAATTCCACAATGATCCAGGCGATATCTACACCAAATTCAAACTGCGCTCTCGCCAGCCCTCGGCTCTCGGGTCCAGCACGATTTCTTGATACTTGCCCATACCTTGTGACGCAGTGTTTACTTGATATGTCTTCCGAACTTCTGACACCTACATCATATATATTTAAAAAAAAATCGTTTTAAAGAGCACTTCCATCCTACATTCACTCTAAAAGGTTCTCATGAGAGTCGTGTTCTGCTTTAGAATACTGACCGCGCCGCATTGGCTTTTTAATCCCCATCCATTTGAACTGAGAGCCGAGGGTTGATATGGGCACTCATATGCGAGAATCGAAAAATATATTCAGGGCATAAAAAAGAGCGGATTTCAACATAAATTATGAGACCAAAGAGTGGAGACTCCAAAGGCATCAGTAAGCATTTCCTGAAGGTATCTGAGTTTTTTAAATGTACCGTAACGTTTGCTATAAGCTAGCGAATAGTTCAGATAACTGATTATTTAATTCTTGATAACATAAATTAATGCAAAGCTAACGCGGAGAACCCTACTTTCAGCTGTCAACCTCCGTTGATCTGAAAGGATGTGGTGCAGAAGTGAAAAAAAGCATTTACCGGTTTCAGACACTGGCCATTCGCCTGGAGGCACCAATAGCTTGTTCTGCATGCCGAAAAGGAGAGAAAACGACGTTAGTGACAACCTTAGTAGCTTAGTGTATAGACTGGAGCGTAACATCCTTTAAATGATTTCTGTGAAAATAAGGACGTGCTAAACGCAAGAAGTTACTAAAGTCACTTCAGCAACTTTGTGGGTTCTTAGGTCTTAAAAGGAATATTGTACTACTATTCCGACACAGATTTGATTCAAGATTATAGGCATCTGATGGGAATATGATACCGTATTCAAGCTGGTCGGAAAATATCCCGAGTTTTTCAGGCACTTTCTCAGAAACGAAAAATATTGGCTAAAAATAGTAAATTTCTGTATGGCATCTACAAGAATTTTCCCTCAATATCCAGTCACAATGCCTTGCGCGTAGCGTCTTGTGCAAAGGTCAAGAAGAACTGTGCGAAATAGACAAAGACGAAAGGAAGATACCAACAGACAGGCGCTGTCTGTGTTACAAGGGCATCTCGGCATCCACTGCCTGGATTGTGAAAGCAAAACTTGCCAGCCATACTTTCATAAACAAAAGTGTTGAGTAGACACCCCACGCTGACTCGAGAAATTATTGAAGCCGCTGAAATCGCCTGGCTAAAGGACGCATGTGTCAGTAGTCCCTCCTTATGGTTCTCAACAAAAGAATTACAATTTCTTTCTGCAGGGAAGTAATACTGCCGTATCATTTCGGCTTTTTGTGTGCATGGACAAGTGTGTGTCACCCCCATGTTTTCTGTTTGTTCTTTGGAGCCTGATCTATTTATTTCCACGTTCCGAGCAATAAACATTTTGTTGCAAGTCAGTGTCTGTCTCTGTGTATCTTCCTTTAGTCCTTGTCTATTTCGCGCTGTTCTTCTTGAACATGGCGTGCAAACTCGCCTAAGCATCAGTCCTAACGAGTCTTGTGCAAAGTATCAACTCTGTGCAGCCATCTGCCAGTAGCATACCTTAATTATAGTTATTTGTGAGTTCTCTCGCCGCTGGAATATATAACCTCGTCTTTATACGACGTCGCGACTTAATACATTCATATTTACATAAAAATATTTCTGTATATCCGTGAAAAAACGCAGTGTGGTGATTGCAGCGGACAACTTAGTCCGCAAGTGGGGTTCCTAAATTTTCACCAAGAACTGTGAGACAGGTTTAAAAGCACTTGCCATTGGGCTAGGTGATTTTGGTTCATATTTAAATATTTAACGGTGCAAGAACCACACGAAACTCATAGGTACACCACACGACGAAGCGCCAACTTCCAACTGCCTATGAGACCTATGTGTTTCGTCTGTTTCTTGCGCCATTAAATATTTAGATATAAGTACTTTTAGACCATATTTCTAGTAGAGTGCCTTTGTGGGTGTCGTCACCGCGTTTTATTGATGATTGCATCTCATCTGTCGTAGCCAACACCTGTCCGGCTAGGCAGTTGGAAGTTGGCGCTTCGTTTCGTCATGTACTTATGTGTTTCGTCTGTTTTCTGAGCCGTTAAAAATTAAAAACAAATTAAAGAATTAAATTAAAGAGAAATTGTTTTTCCTTTAAAGTGAAACCCATGTGGAACATACAGACCTTGAGTCAATTACAGCTCAAGTTAAATACCAAAAGGTGTCGGTCATATTATGATGGGTTCAGCCTAGTTAGATGATTATTAAAATTTTATTTCCTCAAACAGCTGTTACAATGCGCCTGTAGCTTAATCTAGAAATGATGCCTACAAAATAGTTTTTGTAATAATTGCGGACTTTTAACAGGGTGATCAGAATTAAGCTTTCAAGATGTGTTAAACAGTCGCTGAGAGGTACGTGAAATCCAATTCTGCACATAAGTTGGGCGGCCGGGCGGGGCTCACGAAGTTAGATGAGAATTGTCAGAGTTAGGTATCTATTTAAATGAAGCATATCAAGGAACTTTGTAGCCACAGCGGCTGGCTTTTGTTCATAATAGAACATAATGGCGATGGCATTTATAGTCTATTTGGTAGAATCCTAGAGCCTGCGTGCTAAGAGACATTCCGCCCCGAAGTTTCCACTGGTTTCGCTTAATTGAACTTGATAGTCAGCGGGAGAAGACTCGAAAATCGTCTCTAACGTGGTGGAAGCTTACTGTCATCTGGCATTTCTTGCATGTCGATAGCCGATAGTAAAAAAGGAATAGCTTTTAGTTTGAACGGTGCGACTACGTGACGAAATGCCGCGTCACCTGGGAAGACTTTCACCCCGATCATCATCGCCTTGCATGCACAGTTACGCGGGTCAAGTTAAAAATTTACAAGCGATTATCTCGAAACGCAAATGTGCTACGTACGATTCTTCGAAATGGAACACTGTAGGAATGCGACTCCCTCTAACCTTCAAATATAAACTTGATCGCTTACTGCAATCACCAGCAAGTTAATTGTTTGATTTTAGCCAATGGTATTACCGACGATGACAACTTTCACACTTTGTGCACCCCTTATTGCATAACTTATGTATGGAGATGATTTCACTTGAAGTCTTCAGATTTCAGTTAGTTTTGAAGCACACAGGTCCAGTGCTTTCCAGGTGTGCTGGCTACTGCACGACTTCGTGGCTAGTTTTAAAAAATCTCGGAGCTTAATTTTCATGAATCTTATTTTCAAGAATCTTATTCTTGCAGGGTATAAAGAAAATGTAATTTTTAACCAGCGTTTTTAATTTGAGTTTTCGTTTGACAAATCTCATTTTTGCTGAAACTGAGTTCTAGGCGGCGTTCGACCGTGTCGATAGTTATAATTAAAAATTGTGGCTGATATTGTGTTAATATTTTACCAAAGGTAGGAAGTAGCGTATAATGATTGTGTTTTATTCTCCACGGTTGTCCTCAAGTTTATTGTATATGTTATTTTCGATTGAGGGGCTTATCACTGCGTTGTACGATCTTTGATCATCGGCCTGTTTGAGTAACTGTACCAAGAGAGTACTCTAGCACTGTAATGGGGCCGATAACATTTCAAAAGTGATATTAACTAATAACCGCTCTTTATTTAAGTGATGTTTGCGACCTGGTCGACGTCCTCCCAACACCACCAAAAGATATTTGCTTTGAAAATAATTCGACATAAAATCTCCTTAGACACTGATGCACCACTGAACCCATATTACTCTCAAGAGTGTGAACGGATGTCAAGCGCAACTTCTAATACAGGAAGGATAAACTCCGCCAAGGATGAGAAAATTTGTACCTTTCTAATGCCTAATTTTACAATTAGATTAGATTTATGCTCCCCAAAAATTGGAGAGGACACAAGCTCCCCCTTCATGGTGTAACGCGATAGCGTAATGGGTTAATTCCAAGGTATACAGAAAGTTATCCTGTACTTTGCAGTCATAGATACTTGGGAGTCCTTATAGCACTCCTGGCGCAGTGTTGCAGCGGCTAAGTGATGCACCACTGCTCCGCAGTG
Source organism: Amblyomma mixtum (assembly GCF_055824585.1). Lineage (NCBI taxonomy): Eukaryota > Metazoa > Arthropoda > Arachnida > Ixodida > Ixodidae > Amblyomma > Amblyomma mixtum. The sequence continues at coordinate 74,317,424 of NC_143012.1, read as the reverse complement.
GCAGGTGCACCGAGCGGTGCGCCTTGTGCTTCCCGAGTTCCTCATCACGATTGAGAAATCATTAATTTAACTGCCACCAACCACGCTGGCGAGTGTGCTCATTATTCGGTGGGCAGGTTGTGATGACGCCAAAAGGCAACTTGACCAAAGTAGCTCACCTGTCTCCTATAGGTTGCTCTCTGGGCACCACCTGCCAGAGTCATGCTCGTGATTTTCCCTTACGACTCCGACGCCGACAACGCCGAAATCGGATTTTTCGTGGATAACGGGGCCTTTTTACGCTATCGCGTTAAAAGTTGCAGTATAATGCGTGTTACCTCTCGAACCACGAATGCAAGCGTGTTGTGGCGTCCCTCATAGCCTGAGTCGCTTTGGGACGTTAAACCCCAAAAACGAAACCGAACCGAGCGTGTTGTATCGTGTTTTGTCAGGTGTACATTGCGAGTATTTTGACCAACATGGCGGCTAATAAAAATTTATGCTCTCGTTTTGTTGCGTCAGTGGTCAGGACCCATGTGGCACCAAAGGTTACTCAGCGCTTACGTCATCTTTGCTTCAAGCGAATTTCCTGTTCAGGACATGTAATAAATAAATAAATCCCATAGGACTGGTCCGGGTTCACTGCCTGGTTGTCACCCTAATGGGGTGGCAACCTTAATGGAGGTGGTATTCTGAGACTATAAGTTTTTGTTTTGTGGTACTTAATCAGACCCCGGACTGTTTTATATGGTATAATAAAAAGGATTTAGTGAAAACCAAAAAGTGACCTTCGCCCCAAAATCATATCACGACAGCCGGCTCAAGAAAGAAGCAATAATTGCTGCGACCTAAATCTGACAACATTTTACCAAATTTGCCTACCTCCTTCTGAAAGGCGATGGTGATATCAATACATCTTGATGGAAAACACTGACATGAAGAGCGGTTGTCTGGTATGTAGAAATATATAATCCTTGAGAACCTAGTATATATTCAATAATATCTAATCCTATTTTAATAGAAGTGAAAATATTTACAGAAGTGGACCTCTTCGCCCTTTGTAAAAACCAAATGTTGGGGAGGTTTGTACTTACAGCAAAATGAGAGTGACTGTCAGACGGAACCAGGAAAACCCTGCTGCCTCCATGGTAACCATGCACTAGCTTGTGGAAGCGGTGCAGGTTTTAAGAGGCTACTTTGAGGCTGATCTTTTATATGCATTAGATATTTGATGTACGAAAGGAAAATACTAATTAGGACCAAGCAAAATCATTTCGTATTCATCTTCCGCATTCGGCTCCCTGGAATGATTCAATGCGTAAATAGATTTTTTTCTTTTTTTCGCCATGTCTTTAGGATCTTTCGTCGAAACGTGTGCTCCATCAGAGATTCTAATAGAGCGTTCGTCATTATACGTAACTACAATGCGCCCAGGTGTACGTGGGACATGTGACGTTATAGGGTGCAGGACTAATGAGCAAAAAGTGACACTAATTGCGGCAACGAAGCTAAGAAATCTTTTTTTTATTGCCCACTTCTATTTTCTCAGAAATTGAAGAATTTCAAACTTAAAGCTCTTCAGCGGTTGTAATGTACTAAGAACCTTAAATGGATAATGAAGGTGAAATGAAGTTGGCCAATTAAATAATGTTTTGTGAAAAAATTGACCCGTCCTAATCACATAGATAACGAAGCCTTCGGAAATTATGCATCGCCTCAAGCAATGTATAAGTATTTAAGAAACTTGCGGCATTCCAATCGAAATCTTTTTAGTTGTAACTCCATTTATATGCTTCCCACCCCTCACTTATAACATTGCTGCCCGCCATGGTAAATGGTAATACAATCCGGTTATCTATAGAGAAATGCTGATTCTATTGAAGATCATACCGTGCATAAAAGAGGCCTCACGACACACTGCCCACGTGGCAAGAAAAAATTGGAGCCTAACCCGTAAGAGGTCTTTATCACCCACCACAACGACACCTGCATAATGTGTAATATTTCGTTGTCTTGTGGATGTACAGAGTGCTCTCACCTAATAAACCTTTATGCGCTCCTTCTGTGTTGTCAGTAACAAGGAATCACATTGCAAGAACGGTGAATAGCGTCTCCGTCATGTCAGCTTAAAGTCCTTGCCTATTCTCGGCATCAGGGCGTAAAAATTAGCGTTTATTTTTCTTGTATTTTTTCCGATGTGGTCACGTGTGCAGATCAGACACGTTAAGTGCATACAAGAACCCCGGACACCGGCGTTGCACAAGCACAAACACCTCATGCATGCGGCTGGATGACCAAACACACACTCTCGCACAAGTAGAGAACAAACGCGGATGCTTCAAGTACATACGAGAGCCTACAAGATCGTTTACTAGGGAGGCTCAAAGGCGTGCTCGCACTCTAGAGAGAACGGATGAGAAAGAAAGCCACTCTAGAAGTTGAGTTTCAGCACAAAAGTTTAAATTCAAGGTATCTGACTCTGAAGTCGTAGAAAACAGAAGTTAGTTTGAATGTCACTTCGCTTGCAGTGCATGGTCAGCTGATTCTGTCGACCCTCGGAACGTTACGCTACATCGAAGCGACTTGTCTTCGACGTAAACAATGCCGGCTAAAGATGTGTCTTGGTAAATGTCGCTCCAACTGCTGGTGCTTATCATTCGATGCGTCAGATGCGATCAAAGACTCGACCTGTACACAGCCGGCATAGCTTCCCAGCTGGGTGATGATGCCTCGGCCTTGGATAAAAGATTCCCCCGCCAAGTGAATGCACGCGCGTCTATACAGGGTGTGTCCAGAAAGTAATGTCAGTGAATATACTGTGAAGTGAATACACGCCGCAGCGCGCTAGGACCGGTTGGGGTTGGGACCGGTTGGGAATATCTGTTTAGTGGCACAGACATTAAACATTCCAAAAAGTACCGATCAAGAATTTTCGAAGAATAATTTCCATGTGCAGAAAGAGTGCGCAAAGATTGTGCTCAAAGTGTTAACGGACAACCGAAAATCATGCCGAGTTGAAACATGCCACGAAATTCAGAACTGAAGAGAAATTTACCCTCACCTTTTAGAAAATGTCATGATACGTTACGACTCTTGGGTGTTTTAATACCTGTAAGATGCCGAAGCATGCAGGAGCGAAACATGCCGCATGAAAAGCAGCGAAGTGCCGAGTGGCACACCTCGGCATCCCCTTGCCCCAAGAAGGCCAGAATGTGCCAGTCAAAGGTCAGGACCTGTGTTCATTGACATCAGGGGCCTCGTCCACCACGAGTTTGTAGCTCATGGTACAATCATGAAGACCAAATTCTAGGTGGAAGTGCTGAAGACACTCAAACGAGGGGTTCACCGCGTCTGGCACGACATCGACTTGACCATAAGAACTAGCCAGCACACATCACCTTTCTTGTGACCCTCTTCCTGGCCGATTCAAAGGTGTCAACGGTTCCACAGCCGTCCTATAGTCCTGACGTGGCACCCTAAGAATTCTTTTGTTTCCCCACTTCAAAACTATTATGAAAGGATATCATTTCGGGATAGTTGACAAAGTCAGAGATTTGCACCAAGGCTGTAAAGGACTTTCCGGAGGAGGTTTGTCGTGACGCCTTCGATGCCTAGAAATCTCCCTGGAAGCGATGCATTAATGCAGGAGGAGTCTAATTTGAAACATTTTAATGTGTTGTATCGATCTCATCAATATTCTTTTTTTGCCGATTCACTGACATTACTTTTCGAACATACCCGGTACATATATGACAGAATTGCAGCGCAAATCTGAGAAAATTACACGCAAAGACAACGTGACAAAAAGCGCTTTGTGCAAGACTGTGCGTCGGCTTGTCTTTGTGCGTGTTTGTTTTTGTTTGTAGAGCTGGCATTCTTCTACACAGATCACAGGTGCCGCCGCGGCGGCTCAGTGGTTATGGCGCTCGGCTGCTGACCCGAAAGAGGGGGGTTCGATCCCAGCCGCGGCAGTCGAATTTCGGTCGCGGTGAAATCTGGATGCGCATTTACTGTGCGTTGTCAGTGCACGTTAAAGAACCCCAGGTGATCGAAATTTCCGGAGCCGTTCACTACGGCGTTCCTCATAGCCTCCGTAGCTTTCGGACGTTAAACCCTTATAACAAAACAGTGTTGAAAGGAGAACTGGTTTTTGAGGGAAGAAAATGTCGCAGTGAAACTGTCTCGCATCAAAGTGGACACCTCGGCCGCGCCTTAAAGGGACCATGCAATAAATAATAACCTCAAAAAGGGGGAGGGAACATCGAGATACTGTTAAGGGGGAAGCCTTTAATTCCTCATCGTTGTAAGCAGGAGTTCCCGCCGCTGTGGCTCAGTGGTTACGGCGCTCGGCTGCTGACCCTAAGGACGCGGGTTCTATTCCGGCCGCAGCGGTCGCATTTAGATGCAGGCGAAATTCTAGAGGCACGTGTTCTGTGCGATGTCAGTGCACGCTAAAGAACCCCACGTGGTCGAAATTTACCGGAGCCCTTCACTACAATGTCCCTCATAGCATCAGTCTCTTTGGAACGTTAAACCCCCATAAACGAATGAACCATAAAAGATGCGCATAGATCGCTAGCTATAGCGCACCCTTACCCTAGCCAGTTTCGTTCATCGCATGGTGTCTTTTTATCACGCAATTCATTCATTTTTCTTTTCACCACGTGTTAGCGATAAATCTCCAGTAAACGCCGGTCGCCGCCCGGTTGTTTCAGCAGTGGCAAAACACAAAGAGCGCCTGTGTACTGTACGATGTTAGTGTGCTTTGATACGCTAGCTGAACAAAATAAACCCCGAGCCCTCCACAAAGGTGCCTGCCATAGCCTATACGGCTATGGCAGCCTATGCGGTTTTTCACTCCTGTTCTCAGTGTATTTGTTTTTACATACATGAATATGTCACGTGGTTATTGCTGAAAAGCCGCCAAGGGACCAAATGTTTGACAAAATGAAATACCAGTTGCAAAACTAACTGTCAGCCTCGCGGAGGTATAGCTGAATGTTTGGAAGCTTGATCCTAGCATGAAAGAGGCCCTGGCTTTAATTCCACGCACACGCCTGCACTTTTCTGCGGTGTATTACATTCTCTCCAGCTTTCCAGAGGTGTGGACATATGGGAGGAGAGATACGTGCAGATTAAAAGAGAAAAAGCCACCGCGGTGGCTCAGTGGTTATGGCGCTCGGCTGCTGACCCGAAAGACGCGGGTTCGATCCCTGCCGCGGCGGTTGAATTTCTTTGGAGAGAAATTCTAGAGGCCCGTGTACTGTGCGATGTCAGTGCACGTTAAGGAACCCCAGGTGGTCGAAATTTCCGGAGCCCTCCACTACGGCGTCTCTCATAGCCTTAGTCGCTTTGGGACGTTAAACCCCATAAACCAAACCAAACCAAACCTAAAGGAGGAGAAAATATTTTCGATAAATGTACCGCTTTTTTTAAACATATGGCACCTTAAGCACAGAACACCCGTACTGCACCGTACTGGAAATGCAACTGCAGTTCTGTTAGAATAAAAGGCTTTTCCGGAGATAGCAGTGCAAGAACACGAAAAGCTAACTGTAAAATAGAAGTTTTTTTATTTTATGTACTGAGAATAGATTTAAAAACTACAAGGTAGAAGCAGACAGAGAGGAGCCAAAGAATGCTGAAGCAAATAGAACAGAGCTTATAGTGGATGTGGAGGCAATATCGCGGTGGTTCATGGACACGAAGGATTGATGTTGAGGTGAGGCCGTGTTTCATCAAGATGGTGAAAAATCAGTAATGAATGTGCAAAAATAATCGTTTTGCTCTTTGTTTCCGAAATATGAACGCGTTAGATAAAGAGGACTACTACTAGCAAGCCACACCGGCGACGCCTATCGGCGTATCTGTAACGACCCCTTACATCAAACGAGACTAACGACAACGCCGACGCGACTGACAGCTGCTGAGTGTCGTCGCAGCGTGACCAATGTGCTTGCCTGAGAAGCCGGAACGCCACTTTTGCCAAGTGTGTATGGACACAGCTCAGACGAGTGCAAAAAAGTAAAATGTATATCCCACTGATAACAGAATTTCGCGCGTATTAGTGCGTAAGCAATAATTCGTTGGGTACTAACCCCGACCAAAATCTTCCATTCTCTGTTCCATTATTTGTTCGCAGTTGGCCTAGTGCGAGAGCTCCGTTCCGCGGGTCTGCACGTTCATCGACGTCTTCCATGTAGCAGAAATCTGTGCTTTCGCGGTGATTCGGATGTAGTAAACATTCTCAGTTGCTTTTTTCTTGCTACAGCATTTGCTACTCAAAGCGGAAATAGCAAATTAAACGTCTCAATTTGAAATATTTCCACTCTGACTGTTATCTAAATAGCAGTAAAATCTGTTTATCCAAAGCCCGTAATGGTATCTAAAGTTACCCTCCAAAGGAAATTAATAAAGGTTACTGTATGCAAATGGTGTTGTATACCTTGGCCACATCCATCTAAAATCATCGAATATTTACACCGCAGTACACGCGTCCACCCACATGAAAGTGCAGATGCTCCCCTTTCTGAACTGAGAGGCTGCCAAACATTGGTTTGCTGAAGGTTGGCGAAAATAGTTGTCGCAGCCGCATGTGCAAGAGCAATTAAGCGACTGTGCTTAAGGTATATTGGCATAATATATTGACATCCTTGCGGCCTAAAAACGCAATGATGAAGAACAGCCATTCCAGAAAGCGAATGAGATATGAAGCATGTCGCCGGAGGGCAATCGCAGTCTTCGCCTCTTCTAGCACTCTTATTGCGATAGCTATTGATGTAAAGGAGCTGTTCGTTAATAATGTGTGATGGCGATTGGGGTAACAATAATCCCGTCTCATGTCAGGAAACAGGATGGTTTTCAATGCACATGCTCATAATTCTGGTAGATAGTATAAAGTCATCACAGATTTATTTATTATTTCGTAAGCCGTGAGAGATAGTTCAACGCGGTCTGTGACTGTATCAATGATATGTACATCCGGCGTCAAAAGTTTACGGGGCATACTATATTCTAAAACTCAGATTATGTGGAGGCTCTTAGATTTAGTCTGAAATGTAAGCCTGCAGGCTGTGCTCAACGACGGAAACTCTTGAGGACATCTCTTGTTTAAGGCTATGTAGTGAGGCTGGGCGCGAATACCGTTTTTAAGCGACGCATGTGCACCGGCAGTTTTGAAGCTTGGTCTACGTGACACATGATTAGCGAACACTGGTCGGAAATTTTCAGTCAGCGTCCTTCAACTGTGCTTCAGCGCAAACTTTATTACTTGTTCAGTGTGACTGGAGAATTACCCGAACATGGCAGCTTCCCAACTACCCGTGAAAAATTAACCTTTCCCGTGTGGCACCCGCTGCAGAGCCATATGTAGCACACCTTGCTGCTTAAACGCTTGGTTAAGGATCAGGCAACGCAAAACACGCCAGAATAAGTCATAATTCCGCAATATTCATGCGCACCGAGCCTGCTAGCGGCAGCTGTGGGTAGGACGCGTCATATTGCTCCAAGAAAAAGTTCCGACAGATGTAATACACCCTCATTATAGCGATATAATGCTATAATGATATAAAAAAGTCGGTGCAAGCAACGTGTGTGACGCCAGCGACGGATGTGGTCGGCACGCGCATCCGGCCGTGGTCTGATAGAGCGAATGCGGTGAATTCCGCCCAGAGATTCGCGTCCCAAGCTATTAGCGCGACGGTATAGAAGACTCATCGCGGAGAAAGGCCGCCCTGGTGGTTCCGCGGTGATGGCGTTCGGCTGCTGGCCTGAAAACTAGCGTTCAATCCAAGCCGCGGCGGTCGTATTTTAACGAAGGCGAAATGCTTAAGACCCGTGTACTATGCGAGGTGATCACCATCATCGCACTTAGGACACCCAGCGCAGGACAAGCTGGTTCTACCATAACCATGCAATTAGCCTTATCCTGTGCTAGCTGCCGCCAACTTGTCCGCACAAAATTCTTAATCTTGTCCCACCCCACTAATCTTGACCCAATGTCCCACCTAACATTGGGCCACCCCCTCCTACGCTTCCTTTGTCTTGGCGTCCAATACGCTACCCTGAACTACTATAGCTTATCTTGTCTTCGCATTACAAGCCCTGTGAAGCCCATTTCTACTTTATTTCGGCTAGGAAATCATTAACATGGCGTGTGTTTTATGATCCACTGTGGCCTCCTCCTCTCTTTTAACATTACACCAATCATTTTCCTTTGCATAGTCTGTGCGATGTGAGTTCATGTTAAAGAACCTCCGGTTATCGAAAAATCCCGGAGCCCTTCACTAGGGTGCGCTTTATACCCTGATTCGCTTTGTGAGGAAACTCCATAAACCACAAATTAATCAGTTATGGACGCGCCATTGTAGTCTGTCATATAACGCGGAAAAAACCTGGCTTGCTTGTGTGTTACAAATTTTCTGGTTGCTTGATACAGTTATGACGTCAGAAGGTCAGATGCTGTGTCCCCTAGCGCATCCGCCTACCGCTCTCCCCACCTGTATGGCAGCAATCAGAAGCCACTTCATGGAAAAGACGCAGTGCTTTGTCTCTAAATTCACGGGTTACTCAAGCCATCTTTATATTTTTTCATAAATATCGCTTATTGATCGAGACAGCTTTAAGTCATAAGGTCACGTGGAGTGCCAGCTGCTACGTCTGCCCTACCGACCCCAGTCGGCGTGCGGCCGGTCCCAAAATTCGCTCATTTTAAAGCTGTCGCATTTCCACAGACGTGATAGATTTCAAAGTCCTTACAGTTTTTTTTACTTTTTTTTGCTAACACTATTTTCTGCTTCTTTTACTTTAGCGAACACTGCTCATCCGGCAGGTACACAGTTGGTGATTAGGAGAACGCAGGTAGCGGTTTCCGTCTGTTCAGGACCTGGCGATTTGCTGACCGCGGGCTGGCTAGCATCAAGCCCAGTAAAGTCTAAATACGCCACGAGGACTCGAAGGGCTGGGCGGTGGTTGCTGCTCGGGAACGCGAAGTGTGCCGTGTCGCTCGTTAGGTCCGGATGAAATTATCCTGCAATCCCTCTGGCAGGCTGGTAGACCACCGTGAGAAGGCTTTGTGAACGTTCATTCGGGTACTCTGAACTGTTTATGTGTAAGGCGAAAATGCTAGCCACAATAATGCCCACGCTAAAAAAAAGTTGAGGATATTATCAGTAATGACGAGTTTTTCGTAGAAATAACCCTGACGCCATGGAAACAGAAAGCGCGTGCATGATTACAAAAACTCACGTTGCTTGGGTTCTAGAGTACATAAAAAAAAATTAATCTTAGTGAATGTTGCTACAATCTTGCGAAATTTAGAATAAGCGCAGTGAAAAACCTTAGGCAATCAACATGACGTTCAGCGCCGTATTTCATGGACTGGATTTACTGATACTTGTTGCTGTCATAAATTTTAAACAGAAGCCACCTGTGCTGGTGCTATATTTACCAGCGAATTGGTTGTTTTGATTCCATACACCGCATGATCGCAAGAGACTGTGACAGAAGGCGGCAAAAGTGCTAAGCTGGCACGTTAGTACTTTATAGGTTTGGGAAGTGACGTCAGCAGACCAGAAGTTACTTTGCCACAAGAAAAGTTATAACTATGTATTTCTATCTTCGTTAAGTCCATGCCGCCACCTCGAGATGCCTGCTGGGAAATATGTAAATACAAGCTAGTTGGCCTGAAGTGAATTTTGGTTCTGGGCAGAAAGACGTGCACTCGGTTCCCAAACACAACCATGAAATATTGACACCAAAATTGATGCAAAGGATTCAATCGCATTTTATATTATAGCATTCTCCACACAGTATTGATGTAAGTGTCCGTGGGAATTTTTTTTTGTTTGCTGATTTACCAGGACGCAGCGGTTTATTTTTAGCAGCGGTGGTCGTGCGTTTGGGACATCGGCGTGTATCCAGTAAGGAAGTGCGAACCACACTTATTTTGTCAGATTCTTTCGGAAAGTGTCTGCAATAGCTTTTAAAATTCTAAAATTTTGCAAAATTTCCTTAGTTCTGCGCGTCCGACTATGATCGGCTTGTTATAAGACCTAGATTAACCTAACTTAATCGGTATTGAATGCGCGCAAAATAAATAAAATGGAGAAGACAGGAATAACCGCTCCTAAGACTATTCTCCTGATAAGTCTCATCAGGAGTGGAAATATTTATACAGCCCAACTTTTCACTTTTCCTTGAGTCGAAATAAACTGGCATGCGGGGAGAAGGTTTTCGGTACGACCATGCATTTCGGTGCGACCATGCGAACATTTTTCGAGGCTCCTTTACTTTTAAGACCTTTCTAATCTTCTATCCTGGATGGATAACACAGAGGGAGATCCTCTCCATTGCGCATCGTAAATGTCGACTTGCATTATTTTGTTTATTTCGGTAATGCAGTTCAGGAAATAAAGGAAAACGATACTTTCTTTTCATGTGTATGGGTTCAGAATCTATTACTGCGCTCCTTGGTGCACTACATTTTTCTTATGGTTTGATATCTTTGCTTCATTCCGAGACCAGCGTGTGCAAACTCGATTTAATGTGTCTGGCAAAACACAAAGCCACTGTGTTACGATAGGCAGACCATTCTAATGATATGTTGAAAACTACAGCTGTTATGTGAAGTTTAATGCAGCATGTTCTTCAATTTCTTTTCTGAGTGCCACTCAAAACTACCCAATTTCGGAAATTATTTCCAAAATGCAGCTATGCTATTTTCCACCAACACGAGCAGGGCATGGTCTTAAAGGGAAGAGCTACCACTCTGGCATTTCCATCTTTGCCAATGTAAACGAACAAATCTAAGATGCTTGCCAAAATTTCAGAAATTTGTTGCATGCTTTTTTGTGTTTTTTATTGCTGTTCATGTAGAACTGGTGTACATCATAGCTGTGTGCCCTTCTAATATCTCATACATTCTCTTTAGTGATTCGTCGTTGGTGTATATTATTTTTGTCCTTTTCGTTGCGCGTTTGATTTCTAATGTATTTCTGGTTTATTTATTATAGTGTTTTATTACTCTTGTATGTATTTTCACCGCATCCACTGCAGATGGGTGGCTGGTGCTCAGTCATGCTGCAGTCTAGTAGCTTTTCCTGCGGCCACCTTTTTCGCATTGTAAAGTTGCAAAATAAAGTTGCTTTGATTGATTGCTCCATTAGCCCACAGTTGTATGGCAAGCTTATAGAAGGTTCACCTCTGTCTGCCAAGAAGTAACGCGGTTTGGTAGCCTATGGGCTGCTTGCTCACCTCGCAGTTTAAAATTACTCCATTCACACCTTCGGAATAATTTTTACTTTTCCCGCTACTACTATGACGTCATCTGAGATTTTTGAGAATACGGCTGGCCAACACCGACGTCAGGTTCCATTGCTTCATTGCTGATTAGCCGTACAATAGTTTCGCATTTAAACAGAGTAACAACTTCTTTATTAATGCGAAAGTCGGCGGAGTGTATTGGTAAATGTACTCCAAGATAGAACAGAAAATCCCAACAATGGCAAGAAAAACAATTGGAGGGGACATTTAAACTCCCCCCTTAAGGATGAGGCGATAACGTTAATGACTTAATGCTCATATATGCGGAATTGATCATTCTCAAAACTGCACTCTATGTCCCTGGGAGTCCTCACACCGCTTCTGGCGCAATGATGCGGTGGTTAAGGGATGGACCACTGCCCTGCTATGGCAGGCACCGAACACCGTAGGGATTGTGCGTGTCGGGTTGCTCTTCCTGAGCAACCTCTCGCGATTAATCGATAATTTTATATCCACCTGTCACGGTGGCAAGTTTTCTCACAATCCGGAGGACAGGTTGTGATGACGACACACGGTCACATGACTTAGGTGCCCATCTAAGATGTTTTGGTGGCGACTGGCCAAATAGGCGACCCTTCGCCACCCTATTCTTTGCCCACAATGCCGACGTCAACGCCGACGCCAGAGTTTTTGGGTAACAGGGTCTTTAACACTATCGCGTTAATAGGGCAACCTCATCAAGTGGGCGTACATTGTACAGAGCCAATGGAGCACCGCCCTTTCGGACAGCCATATATATGTCGCCACTATATATGCACCCCACTGGCTGACCACAATGTGGCGCCTGTCTTCCCAACAACATTCATACCAAAATTACAAAACAAACGTTCGTCGTCCCGCGTTCCGAGTGATTTCATACGACTTCTGATCGCATATAGCTTTTAAGCGCTGGTGAAGCTGCAGGCTAGCTTGCGACATGGGTTCCGACCGGCGACGCATAAGCATTCAATTTTACGCCTTCCCACACTGTTCACATTATTCTTTAAGGCGCGGTTCAGGTGTCCACCGAGATGCGAGACAGTCACTGCGCCATTTCCTTCGCTCAAAAACCAGTTTTTCTCTCAACATTTTTTGTTCATAGGAGTAGTTAAAGTCCCAAAGCTATGTAGTCTACGAGGGACGCCCGTAGTAAAGGGCTCCGGAAATTTTGACAACCTGGGGTTCTTTAAAGTGCACTGACAACGCACAGTACATGCGCGTCCAGAATTTCGCCTCGATCGAAATTCGACAGCCGCTGACGGGATCGAACCCCCGTCTTTCGGGCCAGCAGCCGAGCGCCGTAACCACTGAGCCACCGCGGCTGCTTGTATCAAAACTGCGATGTAATTGTCCGTTGTACTGCGTTCCTGGTGGTGTTATACGCATGTGTGAGTGTGTTGGTGAAGGTCTGTGCATCCTAGCAGAGTAATGCTTTCGTATTCCCACATGTAAGCAGTCTTAAGTGTCGGTGCGATTCTTTTTTAGTTACAATCAATTATGCTTGTCTTTCTTGTTCTAAATTTATGTTATGTGAACAATATCAGTTAAAGAATAGCGCGCAGGATATTTCGCGTAACTTAATTAAGCCATGGATGAAAAAAAGAAAGCGCTGTGCACCTCTACATGAAACCGATGACATATTGTTTACCATTGTGCAACGCTGCACGCAATGGTTTTAGTATTCCGCGTAATTATTAATTATGACCAAAAAATGTGAAAGAATTAATATTGCTACATTTTGGAACACGTCATTTTGGAACAAGTGTTATTACGTTTTGGTTTCTTTACGTTGTAAAGCGGACTCCGCCACAACAAATCAGTTATTTACAGCAATGTACCATCTTTGTCAAAAGTAAACGGGCAACGAGGTTTCCTTCTTGAACGTATAGTGGAGCCTTTACAGCACCTTTAAAGAGAAAAAATCTAGAGAGACGAAGACAAAGGTTCACTTGCCTTACACAGGTTAGTACATTCAGGGGTGCCATAAACGATCCGCTATACGAATAAGAAACAAACTGCCTTGCTCAGTTACGTTTTTCAAAAACTTAACTTCCTGCGTGGTCCTGTTTGAAGGATTTAAGTAAAGACCGCGAAATATATATTAAAAAAAACACATGATTGTGCTCATGCGCTACCTACTGCAGCGCCCCAAACGTATTTCTTACGAACTAAACATGCACGCTGACCATGCCCAAACGAGGGTGTACCGGTGTCATCGACGAGCTTACACTGCTTTCCTTTATTTTTTTCTGACGGCACCAGAGCAAAAGCTCCCTATTGAATTGATTTTAAATTACCTGCCTATCACATCCCGTAGATCAGGGCACGCGCTTCTCGAGCTCAGGAAGAGTGAGCTGGCGCACTTCCAGCTCTGTGGTAAAAAGTGACGTGAGTCGCTCACTTCAAAACGATGAACGCACACTTTCCTTGTGTTTAAAACACTTTTGGGAGCACTAAATTATGATAGCGCTAGAGCATAATTCCCTGCTCTTTGTTTCATATTTCGCGGAATTTCTTTAAACACTGGAAAAAATTACCACACCCCAGAACGAATCGCTCTTGGGCAAATATTTGCGAATATTACACAGTCCGGATATGTATATGCTTTCTTACTATTAGAGCGCAGTTTGCAAATACTCTTAAGACCGCTACAGGAAGAGAAAAAAATATAGCGCTTTCTTCGTTGATTTCCTGAGTACCGCTTAATTTGTAATCCTCTTCTCAATTATTCTCGTTACACCATGTATGCTAAGGCATCGGCTAATGGCGGTTTCCAGAATCAATGAACTTTGATTAGCGCGATGTGATGTTTGTGCCATGAGATCATCGAGATGATATTACAGCATTTTTTCTTCTCCAAAAAATCAGTTTCGGGCAAATTTTGTTCTGCCCGTAAAGTGTTCTGAAATCGAAGCTATCTTAATATTGGACGTCCATTTAGTGGTTTTATGCAAGACGCTTTCTACACTTGAAGGGAGGCATAACAATTGATTGCGCGAATCAATTGATACCTCTGAGAAGACTTCAGCAAGACGCCAAAATCTCGACGCAGGAGTCATCAATAGCTGTCGATGTAAAAGATGCCTTGCCATTTATTTTTCACTTCTCCACATTACAGTTAGACCCATGGTTTCTCGTGCTGATCTCTTTTTTCAGGAAAATTGAGACGATGGAAATCCTCCTCCTTCACGACGTCATTAAAACCGTGAAACAGTGTTGCTGGGGGTGTCCGCATGATGAACACAAATTTTTTTAAGAAACAAGCTTTTGGTCTCAACTTACGCACTAGTTTATTGATAACAAAACAGAAAACTATCCCTGTTTCCTACTATGAAGAAAACTGAGTCATTCCGGTGAGGTGCTTAATGTACGCCGTCTCCGTCAAGTGCATTCGGTAACTAATTATATTCATTATCCCCAAATATTGTTGTCAACGGCATAGGTTAGCAAAGTGATGTGATGCGGCTGAGATATTTTTTAAAATTTTGCATAATTTGCAGTCTAGGCACGTCATCAACCAAAAGTTATGTGCTCTTGATTCAAACTATTCCTTCAGTCGACTCAGTCATTCTTCAAAATTGGCGGGTTGCGCAATGGCCATCACTTCCGGGAAGTCTCCGTACCTTGAAAAAATCAAAAAGAGCGGCGTGAGCATATTTTGCGAAGTGCGCATTTCAAGGAGTAAATATATTTACTGCCGATTTTAAATTAAAATACAAATGGAGGATAATTCGTGGTACGACCGGAGTACCTTAATGCAGGGACGACCGCGTGTCAGGTCTGTCAGCAATGCGTGGAGCAAATTCTCTGTCAGGTGTCTGCTTACTGCCAATTTCAGAGCTCCAAAAATCCCACTCTTGCCATATTAGAAGTGACAGCTTAACCACGAACTGGATGGATGTACCAACTGCTATTACTTTATAGACACCTTACCGGCAGGTTTTCTTATAGTTTTTGGCGCATCACTGGGCAGCGGGTTTGGGGTCCACACCTTTTTCTTATAGAGTTTAATTCCTCCAGTGTTCCATTCATAATGACGAAAAGATGGACAACGGCGTAAGGGAGCAGTGAAGTGAACATGTACAAAAAAAGCGGACTTCTGCACAAATGTGGCTCAATGTGCCCGCATTGAAAAATACCTCAAATGGCAAATAAAACTAAATTTTCAGTTCTGCAAATTGCGACATCCCATTGATAAGCGAGTTCCCATCACGCTCATAAAACATGATCGAATAAAAATTTTAAAATTAGAATCTAATCGAAATTGGGTTAAATTAGAATACATCGCTGAGCGAAAGACAACCGATTCAGAACTGAAATAAATTGCTGAATTAAAACAAAATGCTTTCGCATTTTTTTGCCTGTCGTTGCAGTTGATCTGTTATTATTTTAGTCTGAAAGCACTGCTTCACGGTGTCAAACCTAGCCAAGAACCTTGCGTTGTCCCTGACGTTGAGGATGCAGAAATAAAACATATATAATGCCACGACTAGGTTTCGAACCCTCGGCGGCGCGAACGAATCAGCTTCGCTGGCTACTGCACTACGCTACCGCCGCTTTTTTTTTTTCTTTATACTACGCTACCGCCGCAGCCGATGACGCCTCGTGGTAAACAGCAACCAACTCTCGCACTATACATTGCAGATGGTTTTCATCAACTTCTATATAAGGCGCGAACAGATCAAATCAGCTTCACCTCGGTCACTACTTAACGTGAGTTTAATATCGTCGAAAGATGTTCCGACGATTTGTGAAAGCAAAACCATGCGGCGTCCAAGCTACACAAAACTTCACACGTCTACTCGGTTTAAGTACATAAAATTCTACCACCATTTTTCTGTTTTGAAGCTCGCAACAGTTTATGGCCATTGTGAGCGAGCAAATTTTTACTATAATCAGGGCACACTGGTTCGGATGCAGATGTAGATATTAGTGGCTTGTTATTTAGAACGAGAGATGTGCTTTGGGAAAATTAACGGTTTAATGTCATTTGCGCATCAGGTAATCGTGATAAAGACGCAATTGAAGTCTCGCTCAGGATAATAATCTCACTGGTGTTATGTCGCACATTTTCTCTAGCCTTAGATACAGTACATATTTTTCAAAGTTATGATGCTTAGAATAACAGACCAAAAATATAACGATGTTAGTAGATGTGGTTCAGAAAAAATGGCTGAGGCTTAACTTGGTTAAGCCTGGAGAATGCGAGGCATCATCGTGTCGCGTAATTTGGAGGCGCACAACCACAGCGACGGCGCGAGGTGGGCCCCCGTTTCTCCACTGTCGTGATGTCATCGTGTCACGTGGTGTGACGTCATGTATCACGTGATTTGGAGGCGCACAACTACAGCGACGGCGCGAGGTGGGCCCCCGTTTCTCTACTGTGGTGACGTCATCGTGTCACGTGGTGTGACGTCATGTATCACGTGATTTGGAGGCGCATAACCACGGTGAAGGGCTGAAGTGGTAGCTAAAGTAGTATCTTTCGCATAAAAAGGAAAGCGCCACTAACTATTACTAAACATACTGATCTGAACCTTGCTATGAGAGCAATATTTAGGAAGTGGCAACCGACGTGGACAGAAAATGGCACCCTTATGTGGGAGTCGTTATATTACAGCGACTTCTGGATCCATAATGGGCACCTACATTAGCGCACGGGTGTTTTGGCACTAAGCTCCATCGGTAATTAACTTCACGTCTGTCGTGCAGTCTGGAACAGCGAATACCTGTCTGCCTTGGACATTGAAGGCAACCACTGACAAACAGCTAGCAGGGAAGTACTAACCCTAGAAAGCCGAATTAGGCATAGAAAGCATAAAAAGCCGAATTACGGAGTGTGGTTGTCAGGATAAGAATTTCGGGAGTGTTGATTCCGCGACTTACATTCTAACTAAAGCGTGAAACGACTGGTCCTTGTGGTAAACAGGAGGCCTGCATATTTGTAAGTGTAAGCCACCAAGCGGTAATTTTACGCTTCCAATGCGTTCGATTTACACCTCCCTTTTCAATGACCACGTTTTCATTAATACAGGCAAAATTGCTAAGCCCATTTCATCCGCACAATACATACCCTCCGCACCGTTGTCGCCAGTTTGCCCAGGATCTTTGCCGTAATATTCTTCGTAACTCGGTGCGCACACTCCGGTCGTGGGATGAGTTGGGTCTGCGGGGTTACTATAGCAACGGCAACCGGGGCCGCACGGCTCATCCCCCTCGGAAAAAAAACACAACTAGAAAAAAAAGGGTAGGGAGTCATATACTTCTAGAAGCGTGTTTATGAAAACCTTTTAATTTTTTAATACAGAGTTCTCGCAAAAGTGTTCTCTTATTATTTAGCGCTCAAAATTATAGTATATCCAAATCAGATGCAAAAGCACGATCATAGCCTTTTTTGTAATAAGCTTATTGAAACGCCCACATTAGTTTCGGAAACTATCACGACTGCAGCCC